>NC_081844.1:90504192-90841192 GCF_963259705.1 Myotis daubentonii | reverse complement strand
GCACCTCACTCCCACAGCAAGTTCTGACATTTCTACCTTCAAAATGGCTATCAAATCTGTCCACGTCTCCCACCTCCACCACTACCTGACGTCACCACCATCTCTACTACTTCAACTTCTAACTGGTTTCCTGGCTCCCACGCCTGCCCCCTTTCAATCTATATGCCACACATGGTTTTAAAACATGAACCAGACCCAGCCCCTCCCTGCCCGAACACCCTCTATTGGCTTCCCATTGTTCTTGAAATAACACCCCAGCAGCTACGAGGCCTGCACAGCTTGGGCCCGGCCTGGCCCTTCAACAGCATCTGAAACCACTCTGTTTTGCTCATTACGCTAAGATGCACTGCACTTCTTTCTGTTCCTCAAATGTGCCAAGAACTTCCTGTTTCTATGAATGACATCATCTTCTCCGTCACCCAAGTAGGAAAGCTCAGCAGCATCTCCCTCAACCCCCACCCCATATCTAGTCAGGCCTAAGGTGTATGGACTGTCCTGGCAGTTTTACTCTTCATCCCCTTTCTTCCATGATCCCAGCCACCGCCTCCATCAGGCTACCTGTCCAGCTTGACTTCACCACAGTCTCCTGACTTGTCTTCCTGCCTCCAGGCTCAGCTGTGATCTGACCCCAGCCACAGATTAACCCCTGACCCCTACCCTAAGCCCAACCCCACTCAAAATGGTTGTCTGGTCTCCAACTGAGCTCTGACTTCTGCACCACCAGAGACTGGGCTCAGTCCACGTCAGGTATCTTCCAAAGCCCCTGTATCCAGTGCCTGGCCTAGGACTGGTGCTCAATACAGTGCTAATGAGTCATAGGGGAGGTCTCAGGTAGTCCTGCCCAGGTGCACTATCGGAGATCACATGTCCAAAGGCCATGCTATATCCTTACCTGCCAGATGGCACCTTGCCCTGGAGAAGAGTCGGGGAGTCCCAGATCCTGAATTGGTTACAGAACATCTGATTTCGGGCAAATCAAATTCTCTCCTGGCTTAACCGCCCCCCTTCAATAAGAGGGGAAGGAGCAGAGCAGCCAGTCTCTTTCTCCCGGAAACAGCTATTTTTGTTACAGTGTTTCTCTATCCAGGCTCTTCTTGGGCCTTTGCAGCAGTCCCATGTGGCTGTGGGGCTTATCTGTTCCCATTATGTAGATTCTCGACATAGCTATCCAGGTCCCACTTTACAAATTTTTTAAATGTTTTTATTGATTTCAGAGAGGAAGGAAGAGGGAGAGAAAGATAGAAACATCAATGATGAGAGAAAATTGATTGGCTGCCTCCTGCATGCCCCACACTGGGGATCAAGTCCACAACCCTAGCATGTGCCCTGATTGGGAATCGAACTGTGACCTCCTGGTTCATGGGTCGATGCTCAACCACTGAGCCACACTGGCTGGGCAGTGGGCCCCCCTTTTAAAACACAAGTCAGATAATAGTACTTCTCTGCTCAAAGCCTTCCCATGGTTCCTGCTTCGCTCAGAGTAAAAGCCAAAGTCGTGTTGATGGCTATAGCATCTCGCCCCATACCTCACTGACCTCAGTCCACTTGCTCTTCATCTCAGTGATGCCACTCCAGCCACAATGCTTCCTTGCTGATCCTCAACCACACCAGACACATCCCCACCGTGGGAACTTTCCTCTGGTGTTCCATCTGACATGAGCTCTTCCTGCAGACATGGGCTCTTGGTCAGCTGCCTCACCTCCTTCAGGCCTGTGCTCAAATCTCACCTTGTCAGTGAGGCTCATCCCAACACCCTACAAAGTACTGCAACCTGCCCCCATTCTGCTGCCCTTTTTTCTATTTCATCGCTTTCTAGCAAACAATCTGGTTTACTTGTTTGTCTCCTGCTAGAATGTAAACTCCATAAGGGCAGGGATACTTGTTGCTTTGTTCATCCATATAGTCCAAGCACCTAGAATAGTATCTGGCACAAGGCAGATGTGCAGCCCCTGGCTCATGGCTGCAATGTACTAGGGTCGCAGAAATGATGGCTGGGTCATGTAGGGTGGCAGACAGGGTAGACATGCACTACCTCCTGCCACCTGGGGCGGCTCTCAGAGATCAAGGAGGAGAACAGGATTGGCTGGAGGTCTCAGGAGACTTTACCTCCTGGTTCACCCAGGTAAACTGGCAGGAACTCAAATCTCTGGGGCCTGGAGTGAGTGCCCAGACCAAGGCAGGACAGGGTTCCCCACCTAGACTAGTTTGAGGGGGACAGTACAGGAGGACGCTCCCAGGAAGGTGCAGAGGGAGAGGATGAGGCCCCTTTGGCTCTGTTGAGGAGCTCCAAATCTCTGCATATTGGTGGCAGGGTCCCAGATTCAGATTTAGCAAGTTTGCAGAAAAAATTATATCACTGAATTATCTAATATTTATTGCATACTTAGTCTCTATGTCAGTCATATGTGTTCATTTATTCAATTCTCACAGCAACCCAATGACAGGTTTAATTAGTAGGCCCATTTTCCAGGCAAGGAAACTGAGGCACAGAGGAGTGAATTTGCTCAAAATTACACATGTGATAAGTGGTGGAGCTGGAATTTTTTCCTAATAAAACTTTTAATATTAGACATTTTGAAGATTACTGTACACATTATGAGCCTGTGCTGTGAAAGAGCCACTGTCCCCACAAATGTCAGTGTAGCAATAATGGGAATACAGTGCCTTAGCGGGTGGCACCATTCCTGTAGAGGGGAAATGGGATTTGTACACAACTGCCTTTCCTCTTTCCCCATCCATTTATTAAGAAAAATTGTAAACATACAGAAAACTTATGTTTATATACCTTCCACCTAGAACAACTGTTGTTAATTTTAACCATTTGAAAACAAGTTTCAAACATCATGTTATGTCACCTCCAACTACTTCGTTAGTCTTCAGTTCCTAAAAAAAAGTATTCTCCTACCAGATTAAATTTTCATTATCACACCTAAGAAAAGCGATAGTAATTACCAAATGTCATCTCATATTCAGTCCATATTCAAAATTCCCCAGCGTCTCAAAAATATCTTTTGTAGTTTTTTTTTTCAAACCAGAATCTTGTCAAGATTTACAGATTGCATTTGATTATGTATTTTTAATCTTTTAAAATATAGAACCTTCTCCACATATCTCCCTTTTTTTATGACATTGACTCTTTGGTGGGTATAGTGGCTGTAGACTGTCCCTGGACTTGTCTGTTTCCCCCCAGTGTTATTGAACTTGTTCTTTTGTCCCTGTGTTTACTGTAAACTAGAATTTAGGTCTAAAGGCAGATTCAGGTTAATGATTTTGTAGCCAAGGTACTTCTCAGCTGACGCTGAGTGTTTTACTCCATCAGGAAGCACAGTGTCAGGCGGTGCCCCCACTGGTGCAGCGGAGTGTCATCACTTGGATTGGCAGCAGGACTGCACCATTGCAAAGTGCCCGTCCCTCGTGGCAATCAGCAAGGACCTTTGGGATGATACTTCGGCATGTGAATATCCTGTTGCCCCCCAAACATTTGTCCCATGATTTTGGCACCGGTTGGTGGTCTTAGCCTGAATTAATTATTACAGTGGGGGTTATAAACAGGTGATTTTCTAATTATATCTTTTCTTTTACATAATTTAACTTGCATTCTTCTATACAGAAGAGTTTTTCCTCATCCACTGGGGTTGAATTAGAGTTCCTTCTAAAGAGGCAGGGTAAATTATTCTAGTTGATGCTGGAATTGTCCTGGATTTGACTGGCAAGTGCCCTCTTCAAGTTGGGTCTGGGTCCTTCTTACAAATCCCAGTAGTCTTTGAACACTTTTTTGCTTTCTGGAAAAATGATATCTCCGACTCATCTGTAGTCTGTCTCCCTCAGCTCTGCTATTTGCCCCTTTGGAGCTGGGATGTGATTCCGGGAAGTCTGCTGCCGAGCTCTTTTGTTTAACACTCATGGCTACTGCAGGGGCCCCTAGCAGCTCTGTGTGACCTCGGGCCAATTCCTTTCCCCTCTCAGAGCCAGACTTTCTCTGTGTGAACAGTGAGGGGAGCTGAATTCTGCCTTAACCCGTACCCCTGCTAAGGGCATGGCAGACACCAAGCCTTCCTTCTTGTCACCTCTGTCTCCTTCCCCAGTTAGGGAGTGTGGGTGGGATGGGGCCTGACAACTGAGACCTCTTACCCTCTTGGAACTTGCCCACCCTGAGAAGCTTGGTCTTGGGGCCCACCCTTCTGGCTGGAATTATCTCTAGCTTTCTGCAGGCAAGGACAGGGTGACCTTTGGGGTCACCTTCAGCGTTGTCCTAAAGACCGCCATTTTGTTATTGCA
This sequence comes from Myotis daubentonii, assembly GCF_963259705.1. Lineage (NCBI taxonomy): Eukaryota > Metazoa > Chordata > Mammalia > Chiroptera > Vespertilionidae > Myotis > Myotis daubentonii. Next base: position 90,836,914 of record NC_081844.1, on the reverse strand, counting down.
GTCAGCTTAGAGCCAATTGGCTTCGATGCAATTTTTTCTTTATTTTAAATTGAGTTTTACTTTGTATCAACATTATAAATTCACATATTTAAAGAATCAAATATTTCTCTAAGGCTGGCTGTAAAAAATAGCAGTTCCTTATCTTCCTTTTCGAAACTTTTTTAGCCAATTCTTTGGGTACTTACCTCCATATTCTGAATAACTTTTGGTATTGTGACTTCCTGATTTTTCAGTTTTAAACATTATTTGGTTGGCTTTTCACTATGGAAGATGAATATTTAGCCCTCTTTCCTCCTCTGACCCTCTCAGTCACTCTTCCTGTCCTCCCACCTCCTGTATGCCTCTGTTATATGTTTGGTTAGCTCAGTATTCAGTGCTTACCATATTGTGACAATGTAAATGCCCTTCAGAGCTGAGCTACCTAGTATACTGAGGTAACAGTTCATCTCCTCTAACTTTTTTTCCCCTAAGAGTTAAGAGTTGTTTTGGTTTTTCATTTGCTTAATTTTCTATTAAATTATCATAATTCAACCTCATACTCTCCAAAAATTATCTGTCTTACCTCTCAGTGCATTCGGGCATATCAGCTATCGATCAGTTTAAGGTGTTGAGGAAGTGTCTTTTAGAGCCTTCAGGCCTGATCCAGTGTGGATCTGTTGCTTTACTCCTGGGATTTTCCTGTTCTGTCATCCTGGGGGTCCCCACTCCCTCTTGTGAGTTGAATTTGTTTCCCATGTCCCTCCTTCATTTTGGTTGAGCATATATCTTTCTGAAGCTGAGAAAGTAAATTTTTGGATACCGAATGTCAGAAAATATCTTAACAACACCCTCACCTACTTGATATGTTGGTTTAGGAAAGACTCTAGGGTAGAAGTCATTTTCCCATAGAATGTTGAAGGCATTACTTCATTATTTTCTGGTTTCCAGTGTTGCTGTTAAAAAGTCCAAAGTCATCTGATTCCTGGTCCTTAAAAAAAAAAAAAAAGATTCCTGGTATTTGTCTTGTTTTTTTTCCTTTCTAAAAGTTTGTGGAATCTTCTCTTTGTCTTTATTTTTTTCTGAAACTTAGTGAGTTTCTGATGTGCCTTAGTGAAAACTATTTTCATACCTTGTCCTTAGCACCACCACGCCCATTCAGTTTGGAAATTTATGTCTAAGTCCTGGAAATCGTGCTGAATTACTTCACTGATGATTTCCTCCCCCCACCCCTTGATTTTCTCTGTTCTCTATTTCTGAAACTCTGATATTTGCCTGTTGGGCCTCCTGGACTGGCCTTTAGTACTCTTATCTTTTCTCTCTGATTTCTTTCTTTTTATTTTTATAGTCTACCTTCTGGAAGAGAGAAAGAGAAACAATGATGTGAGGAACATTGATTGGTTGCCTCCCTGTACGTGCCCCTACTGGGGATCAAACCCAGAACCTAGGTATGTGCCCTGACTGGGAATCGAACCTGCAATCTTTTTGGTGTACGGGAGAACACTCCAAAAAAACACACGTTATCTTCCATCTACTGATTATTTAGTATCTGCCCTTGTATTTTTAATTTTAAATAGCTGTGGTTTTGCTCTTCTAATACTACTTATATCTTCATAACATCCTAATCATGTTTAATGAGTGCATCTTTTGTCTCCATTTGTTTCCCCTATGGGGCTTTTTGGGGGTTTGGTTATGTGTTCATTCTCTGTTATGTTAGAAGGTTTCTTCTTTTTTAAAAAATCCTCACCTGAGGATATGTTTTTATTGATGAGGCGGGGGCGCGGGGGGAGGAAGAAACAATGATGTAAGGAACATTGATTGGTTGCCTCCCCATACGTGCCCCTACTGGGGATCAAACCCAGAACCTAGGTATGTGCCCTGACTGGGAATCAAACCTGCAATCTTTTTGGTGTACGGGACAACACTCCAACCAACTGAGCCACCAGGCCAGGACTAGAGGGTTTCTTCTAACATAATCATGATCCTTGATTGTCTAAAAGCCAAGAGGAAGCTGTGACCCATGAGTAGCACGTATCCACTGAGAGCTTACCTGTAGGATTATCTAGTTGGATAATGTCAGATCTTTAGGTCATTCCTCGTGAGATGATCATGCTCCCCTGAGAAGGATTCTCCCATTTACTGTCTAGGGGAGAAGGCCTGGTTTCTGACATTCTGGGAGCTGGGTTTGGGAGGAGGCTGGGACTCTCAGCTTCAGTACCAGGCTCATGCCCTGTGCTGGGCCTGGGGATAAACTTCCAGTCTCCTCTCAGGGCAAGGGAGGGGTGCTTGGGGAAAGGACACAGGTATCCAGCTGTTTCATCAACAGACTTCTAACCAATTCTCCTCTTTTTAGCCCCATCTTTACTCCCATCCAGGTGCCTAGTACCCCAATTCCTGAGTCTCTTCTGCCACAGAAATAGGTGGCTTGTCAGCATTTCTAGCTGCAGGTTTAGGATTCAGCTTTCTGGGGTCTGCTAAGGATGTTACCTCTATACCACCTGCTTTCCAGCTTCCAGAATTCTGCTGCTGTTTTCTTCTCTCCTGTTCTCTTTGTCCTTATAGATTTACATATAAAAACAAGCAAAAATCCCAGGAGTCTGTCATTTAGTGATAGAGGCAAAGTGAGAGAGGAAGCAAAGGCATATGTGTGTTCTAGCCATCATTACAAGAATTTTCTTAATTGAGCTGTAATTCACATATTAAAACTTAAAATTATATGTCAGTGGTTTTCTGTATATTCACAAAGTTGTGCAACCATCACCACTAATTCCAGAATATTTTCATCACGCCCAAAGGAAACCCTCTACCCATTAGCAATCATTCTCCATCCCTAGCTACCCCCAGCCCCTGGTAACCACTAATCCATTTTCTGTCCCTATGGATTTGCCTATTCTAGACATTTCACACAAAAATGGAATCACAGTATGTAGCCTTTTGTGTCTGGCTTATTTCACTTAACAGAATGTTTTCAAGATTCATTTTGTGGCACGAATCAATTTTTCATTCCTTAAAAAACAACAAAGAAACAGTTGTCCTGGCTGGGTGACTCGGTTAGAGCGTCATCCCTATGAGCCAGGGTTGTTGTGGGTTTGATCCCTGGTCAGGGCACATGCAGGTATCAACCAATGAATGCATGAATGGGTGGAGCAACAAATTGATGTTTTTCTCTCTAAAATCAATAAAAAAATACGTTTTATTGAGCTATTATGCTGGGGTCCAACCCCATCAGGTCCAGGGGTCCCCAAAGGTGTGGACGGAGTCGGCCTAGAAGGAATGACACGGAGACAGTGTTCAGTTGATCAGCAGCCTAACCAGGATCTCCAGCGAAGTTCTGGTTAGGATCTCCAGCCAGGTTCTGTGTCCATGTTCTCTTGCTAGGTTCTCCAGCCAGGTTCTCCAGGTTCTCCAGCCAGGTTCTGTAGCCATGTTCCCTCGCTAGGTTCTCCAGCCAGGTTCTGTCACCAGGTTCTAGTCAGGTTCTCTTGCCAATTTCTGTAGTCAGGTTCAGTCCAGGATCTTTTGCCATGTTTTCTCCAGCGAAGTTCTTCTGTCTCTAGATTCTGTGTAGGTTCTGTGCCTAGGTTCTGTGTCCTGTTGTCTTGTTACATCTGTATTTATACCAGTTGATTCCAATCCTATCAATCTCTATTCCAAAGGTTAGGGCGTTTCTTATCTCCATTTCAGGGAGTAAAGATTATGTAGCTTAAGCATGATTGTTTGTAGTTAAAGTGATTAATTACCCGCCTGGCACTTAGTTAAGGGGTTTTATTCCCTCCCTAACTTCAGGGGAAAATCCCTACCTGGGGAAACAACCTTTCTCAGAGAGGTGACCTTGGTTAAAACACATAGTGCCAAGAAGGTGAGCAAACATATTAATAACAGTATGCCATATATGCCAGGTCCCTTGAAACAGCAAGGATGGACAGGCTCCCGGCAATATTAATTCCTGTTTATGGCTAAATAATACTCCATTGTACAGGTATACCACATTCTGTTTACCCACTCATCAGTTGATGGATATTTGAGTTATTTCACTTATGGGCTACTATGATTTTTGGTGCTCTATTTGTGTACAAGTTTTTGTGTGGATATATGTTTTCATTTCTCTTGTGTAAATATCTAGGAGTAGAATTACTAGGTCATATGGTATCTCTGTGTTTAACTTTATGAGGAATTGGCAAATTGTTTTCCAAAGTAGCTGTACCATTCCACACTCCCATTAGCAATATATGAGGGTTCCAGTTTCTTCACACCCTTGTCAACACCTGTTTTATCTTTTTATTAGAGCCATCACAGTGGGTGTGAAGTGGTGCCACATTTTCATTTTGTTTTGCATTTCCTTAATAATTAATGACTTCGAGCATCATTTCATATGCCTGTTGGCTATCTGTATGTCTTCTTTGGAGAAATGTATCTTCAGGACCTCTGCCCATATTTTGATCCAGTTGTTTTTTTTGAGTTGTATTAATTCCTTATCTATTTTGGATATCAACCCTTATCAGTTATATTATTTGTGAATTCATTATAACATTCAGCAGCTTGTCTTTTCGTTTTGTTGATGATTTCCTTCATTGTGCAGAAGGTTTTTAGTTTGATTTTTTGCTTATTTTTGCTTGTTTCCCTTGCTTGAGGGGACATATCCAAAAAGATATTTAAATAACTAATGTCAAATTGTTTGCTACCTATGTTTTCTTCTAAGAATGTTATGGTTTCAGATCTTATATTTAAGTCTTTAATCCATTTTGAGTTTATTTTGTATATGGTGTAAGAGAGTGGTCCAATTTCCCTAAAATCACTTGTTAAAGAGAGACCGTCATCTCTCCATTGTATATTCTTGTTTCCTTTGTTGCAGATTAATTGACCATATAAGCAAGGGTCTATTTCTGGGCTCCCTATTCTGTTCCATTGATTTATGTGTCTGTTTTTGCACCAGTACCATCCAATTTTTTAATTTTCATTCTCACCCTAGGAGTGAGGATTTTTTTATTTATTTATTTATTTTTATTTATTTATTTTTTTTAACAGATTTTATTGATTTTTTACAGAGAGGAAGGGAGAGGGACAGAGAGCTAGGAACATCGATGAGAGAGAAACATCGATCAGCTGCCTCCTGCACACTCCCCACTGGGGATGTGCCCACAACCAAGGTACATGCCCTTGACCGGAATCGAACCTGGGACCCTTGAGTTTGCAGGCCGATGCTCTATCCACTGAGCCAAACCGGTTAGGGCGTGAGGATTTTTTTAAATTGATTTTTAGAGAGAGTGGAAGGGAGGGGGAGAGGGAGGGAGGGAGAGAGGGAGAGAGAGAAGAAACAGTGATATGAGAGAGACATATTGATTGGTTGTCTCCCACATGTGCCCGGACCCGAGCCAGGGATCAAATCTGCAACCCAGATATGTGTACCTGACTGGGAATCAAACCCATGACCCTCAGGGCACAGGCCAGTATTGGCCAGGGCCCATTCTGTTTTGATAATTATAGATTCATAGTATAGTTTGAAATCAGGGCAGAACGTATCTTAGTAAATATTTGAACAATAACAATTTCATTTCTTCAGCATTTCTTATTGTGCCAGGCTCTGTGCTAAATGCTTATTTAATCTGACAACTCTGGAAGTTTAGTATTATTGTTTTTACTTTACAAAGGAGAAACACAATACACAAAGGTTGAGGGACTAGCTCAAGTCACACAGCTAGGATGTTTCTGATTTGGGATTAGAGCTCAGGTCTGGTTGCATCAAAGGCCATGTCTGCTCTCCCCCCCCCCCCCCGCCCCCATTGCCAATACATATATACTATCTCCCTTCACTGAATCTTAGACCCACAAAGTTTTTAAATTTTAAAAAATTTATTAATGCTAAGTTAAAAACACACAAAAGATATAAGTTTAATAAAACAAACGTATACAAGCCACAGATAAGAAATAAAACCTTGCCAACACAGTTAAATCTCCTTTGGGTACCCTTTCCCAGGCCCCACTCCTTTCTCCCTCTCCTGAATTTGAACCACACAATTTGAGCCTTAGGAGGAGAAGGGAAGAGTGGTTAAAAACATGGGCTTCACCAATTCCTAGAGGCATGATCCTGGGCAAGCACATAGCCTTTCAAAGCCTCCATGTCTCTATCTGTAAATGGAGATAATAAAACAGTCCTCAAAGGGTCACTATAAAGGTTAAATGGGAACAAAGCATGTAAACCAATTAGCACAGGGCCTGGCACAAAGGTGGGCTTAGTACAGGCTGGCAAGTATTAGTACCAGAGACTTAGAACCATGGACTCAGGTTCATAAAATGCTTGAGTTAGAAGACAGCAGAGGGAACACTAAATCCAACTTTCCTCCCCTATTTTGAGATGACATAACTGAGGCCAGAGAGATGGAGAGGGACTTGTCTAAGCTTACAGAGAGTGAGCAGCTTCTTTCTGCATCCACATAGCTATGGGTGAGACGGGGAGACAAACAAAGGCATTTTCTGCTTCAAAATGATTTCCTGTCTAGGGAGTGAAGTTTCTCGAAACTTTCAAAGAGCCTTATGAATCCAAAGGTCTGCCCAGAAACAAGTGATGAGAGCACTGGGCAGCCAATAAAAAAGCATGCTGGCCTTTCTACCTGCCTTGGAAGCTCCCCCTCCCTACCCTGCTCCATCAAAGGCAGCTTTGCCCAAGTCAGGGTATTTCCAGCTTTGTGGCTTTCACTTCCACTTCTACCAGGTGGCCTCCTGTGGACAAATCAGATTTCTCCTCAGCCCCAACTTCAAGAGGTGAGCCAGGGGTTCAGGGTCTCAGACACGCAGGCAGCAGCGGCAGCGGCAGCGGCAGCAGCAGCAGCAGAGGCAACAAGAGGCTTGGGTTAGACCAGAGGCACAACCATGGAAGACCAGCGTGACCTCATCTCCAACCATGAGCAGCTGCCCATGCTGGGCCAGCGTCCTGGAGCCCAGGAGAGGTATGTGTGAGTAGTAGGAGAGAGCACACAAATCCTGGGCTGCACTGGGAAGGGGCACCAGACCGGAGTCCCGGGAGGCATAGAGTTAGGCTCTAACTTGAGCAATGTAGGGGTGGTTTTGAGCAAGTCTCTGGCCGGGCCTGGGCTTCGGTTCTCCCTCCGGTAAAACGAGGGAGCTCCTGAGGGGCAGAGCTTTTAGCTTTACGTTATGTATGTCTCTTCTGAAAATCAGAAAAGAGCTCAGACTTTCTCCCTAGAGTTTCACACAATATCAGGGGCTTGACGGAACCCCGGAAGCTGGGCCATGAACCCTAGGTTAGAAATCTTGGACCAGATTTTAAAAGTGTTATAGATCCTAGATGGAGGGACAAAGTTTCTAAAAGATTGGTAGAGCCGCTCATCATAGAGGAGTTCCCTCCTACTAACCGTGGATGGGCATACATGTTTGTATTAAGAGTAGACGGAGACATCGGCCATCACAGGGGGGATTGAGAGATGTTAGAAGGAGGTAAAAAAAAAAAGGGCAAGGGGAGCTCTGGCTAAATTTCTAGAAGGTGCTGAGGGTTGATGTGGATTGTGTTGTGCCTGTGCCCCCCTCCCTTGCATCAACGGTACCCCCACGCCACTCTCCCAGCCTCAAGATGGTCTCACCCATGTGTTTCTCTGAACAAAGGGTGGTGGCTAGAGTACAATTACCAAATGTCCCCTGCTCTCCCCAATCTCCAAAAATTAATTTGTGAGTTATTGGGACTTACAGCTAGATCTGATGTCAGCTGTTGCCAGGCAGAAAGGGGTTTTGAGAGAGACACTCAGAGAAGTCATGAGGATCTGTGTTCTGGGACACAGGTAACCAGATACAGACCATTAGAGCAGTGGTCTGTGAAAAATCCTGGGGATCCTATGGCTAGGAGGGCCAGCCAGCTCTCCCCTGATGGCTGGATTCTGGTCCAGGGTCTGTACTGTCACATGTGACTTGGATAAATCACTGCATCTTTCTGGGTCTCAGTAATAATGACAATAGTCATGATAATAGTTCCCGTTCACTGTGTACTTGTTGCTAGTTCTCAGCCACTGCTAATAATTATGGACACATAACTACATGCTAAACTTAACCCTACTTCTCACAGTAACCCTGAGTCAGGTACTTTTATTCCCATTTTTACATGAGAAAATTAAAGCTCATTTTGGTAAGTGACTTACCTAAGTTATCTTAGCTAGTGAATATTGGAGTCAGAATTTGAACCCAGGACTAGTCTGGTTTCAAAGTTTGAGCTAACTACCAAATGCCCCTCTTCTAGAAGTACAATTTGCAGAGAAGGGATGTGGGACCTGTCCTGCTCAGGCCACCCAGTGAGTTGCAGACCTAGTGTGGGCTCAAGAGGGTGCCACTCCTCCCCACTTCTCAAATCCTTGTTTTTCCTTTTAGTTCAGTTACTGCTTCTAAAACTGGCTCAGGTCCAGACTTGAGCCAGTTTCAGACCCTTTTGTGAAGACTTCTGCCTGGCAACATCTGAATCATCATTCCTGCTAGTTCTGGTTGGCTCCCGACTTTGACCAATTACTTTATTATTATTGAAGGAGGCAGTGGAAAGGAGGAAATGCAGAAGGGTGATGAGTTGGCCCTGGTCCAGAACCCAGGGGACAGGCATTCAAGATGTATAAAGAGGAAGGAAGCTAGATGTTAAAGTTAACTATTAACTCCCTTGAGAATAGCAGTGTTACCAGTGGAGTGCTGTGTGCTAGCAATGGAGCTGAGAGCTTTATCCTCAGGATCTTATTTAATATACCACTTCTTGAGTAGATGTTCGTACCTCAACTTAGATTATGTGGTCTCATCCTCAATATATATAACTCTAGACCAGTGGTTCTCAACCTTGGCTGCACATTAGAATCACCTGGGAATCTTTTCAAAATCCTGATTTCTGGGCCTCATCCTCCGGAAATTCTGTTTCTTTGTTATGGGGTGGGGACACAACATTAGTAACAAGGAAACAGAATTTCCGGAGGATGAGGCCCAGAAATGAGGATTTTAAAAAGATTCCCAGGTGATACTAATGTGCAGCCAAGGTTGAGAACCACTGCTCTAGATTCTTAGGCCTTATAGCAGGTGTCCTCAAACTACGGCCCGCGGGCCACATGCAAATACAAATATTGTATTTGTTCCCGTTTTGTTTCTTTACTTCAAAATAAGATATGTGCAATGTGCATAGGAATTTGTTCATAGTTTTTTTTTAAACTATAGTCCGGCCCTCCAATGGTCCGAGGGACAGTGAACTGGCCCCTGTTTAAAAAGTTTGAGGACCCCTGCCTTATAGGAAACTGAGGTTCAGAGAAGGGAAGGGGCTTTTCCCGAGTTCACATGGTCAGAGGCAGAGCTGGGACTGGCCTGGGTGTGGGGTTGTGGGAGTGGGCATGTAGATAATAAGCTGGAGACCGTGATTCCAGGCAAGCCTCAGACTTGGGTGGGCTTTCCACCATCCTTAGAGGCTCGGAAAGGCCAAGAATGGGATTTGTTTCCCTCCTGTCTGGTCTCCTCCTTTCCCCACACAGAGTTTTTACTTTCTCCTTCTAAAATAACAATGCCTTGGGCTTGGCCTTGCCCCAGAAAGTGCAGAGGGCTGACAAGCAGGAAGCCAGTGAGAATGAGCTGTGTCTGTGATGTCATGAGTTACTAGGCAGAAGGCTGTCCTGGAGTCTCCTAAACCTCCTTGCTGGTTGCTGGAGTAAATAGGGTAGTCTCATCCTGACAGAGTCCAATGGTGTCCTAGCAGTGCCACTGCTGGGGTGAGGTCAGAGAAACAGGCCAGGAGCTCTCATGGTCCTGGGGCAGGATCCTTACACCCCCCAACGCCCATAATGTAACTTACGCATGTGCCCCAAACTGCACCCAAGGCAATAGCTGCTAGGGCTCCCTGAGGTCTGAGGTCTGGCCACCTCCCCATGCGGCTAGCCAGTCCAGAGAACATGAGAAATTCCCCCAGGTCACCCAGCTTAGGCACCATTCTCCTGCAGAAATCCCTTCTGAGTGGACATTACCATTTGAAATACTTCTATGCCCTCACTCAGCTCTCCAAAAATTACCAAAGCCTAGAAGTGTTGAAGTGAGAGGTACCCATGTGACAGGCCCAGAGAATGGCAGAGACTTGCTCAAAGACACAGAGTCTGGACCAGTGGGGGTGGTGCCTGGCCCAGCTCCAGCCCGACACAGTCTGATGCCCCAACCTACTCTTAAAATGGCAAGGCCTCACTTCTCTTTTTCAGGTGGGCCTGCAAGCTCTGCTCTCCACGTCCCACTTCCTTCCCTTTTCTGATTTTAATGCGGGGGCTGGGCGGATAGGATGGTAACTCCCCGCCCCCCTCCTTGAGGGCAGGCCTGATTCTCAGGAGACCCCCTGGCAGGGGGAACCTAGGGGACTGAGGCCGAGAGAGGACAAGGCACTTGTCCTTGGCTCTTCTCCACTCAGCCTAGACCCAGGGGCAGCTCCAGGATTTCAACTTGAAGGGCTGGAGGGCCAGCAGTGGTTGGAAGCAGGGGCTGGGGAATGTCTTTAAGCTGTATGTCCATAGGCGCTTGTTCGTGTGTGTGTGTGTGTGTGTGTGTGTGTGTGTGTGTGTGTGTGTGTGTGTGTGTGTTGGGGTAGCTGGAGGTGGGTGGGCTGATGGAAATGGGGGGACACATTCCCCCATTCCCAGCCAGTCCTCAGGGCAGCCACCTCCATGGACTCTCCTGTGACGTATCCTCCCTCCCTCCAACAGCAAGTGCAGCCGCGGAGCCCTGTACACAGGCTTTTCTGTCCTGGTGGCTCTGCTCCTGGCTGGTCAGGCCACCACTGCCTACTTCCTGTACCAGCAGCAGGGCCGGCTGGACAAGCTGACTGTCACCTCGCAGAACCTGCAGCTGGAGAACCTGCGCATGAAGCTTCCCAAGTGTGCGTGCCCCACCTCCATCCTGACACCCCACCACCACCATTCCTCACCTCCGAGTCCCCATTCTTGCACGTGGCTGGGCCCACTGTCCTCTCTGAAGTCGAGCCCCTCCTCATCTGGGTCTGAAATCTTGGGCCCTGGATCTGAGTACCCTCTTCCCTGGGCACTGGGGCCACACTCATGCTGTACCTTCTGACTCTACAGCTGCCAAGCCTGTGGGCAAGATGCGGGTGGCCACCCCCATGCTGATGCAGGCGCTGCCCATGGAAGGCCTGCTCCAGGGGGTAAGGACAACTGCGGTGCGGTGCAAGGAGACAATGTTATCTAGCCTGGATGGAGGGCAGGGACCAAGGATGGCAGAACAGCTGGCCCAGGAAAAGTCCAGCTGAGGGAGGACAGGGCCACCTCAGGAAGAGGAAGAATCCCAGGGCTGGGGGCCATTCCTGACATGAGGGCCTGCCCTCTACAGTTTACAAGGTGCTGCTCATGCTCCATTGCATCTCACGGTCCCTCCTATTCTCAAAGCCCTTATGTACGGGTAATGTTGCTATCCACAAAGCCCTGGGTGGGAAAGCGTATGCAGATCTGACCAACAGGGACATGGAGGCAGAACGGTAAAGTGACCTGCACAAGCTCTCGCATCTGGAGGTGGTAGAGATGGCCTGTGGAGCATCTGGGACTCTAGACTCTTACCCAGGCCCCAGCTACTGCCTCCATGCCAGGGTCTTCCTCTGGGGGCCAGTGCTGATACCCCCACTCCTCCTCCCACAGCCCATGCAGAACGCCACCAAGTACGGCAACACCACAATGGACCATGTGATGCACCTGCTCCTGGTGAGTGGGACCCGGTTGGGGAGCCCTGCCTGCACACACAAGCCCCTGGCAAGGCCTCACTCCAAGACCCACACCTTGGCTCATAGTAGACATTCAATATGGGCTCACCAAGTTAGTGAAGGAATGCAAGAGTGGCCCTTAAACTTTGTATGTATTCCAGTCCCGCCACTACCCCGCCTTTTTTGAGTGTTTGAGATTGAGAAACCGAGGTACCCACTTTTTCCTTCTCAAGTTTTTACTGCATGTCTACTCTGTGCCAAGCACTGTGCAAGGCTCTGGGCCCACAAGGGGGAGCAATCAGACCCAGGTCCCAATCCCATGGGGATCCCAGGTTAGCATGGGAAATAGGCAAGTGACCAGGTGATGAGGGACATGCAGGGGGGTTTGTGAGGAACGGTACAGAGGACCCAACCTAGCCGAGGGTGGGGTCCACAAAGTCTTCCTGGAGGAGGTACACCTGAATGAAAGGTGAGTAGGCATCTGTAGGAGTAGAAGGGTTACTGGTGTAACTGGTCCTGGAACCTGGGTCTCCCACCTTCCAGCCTTGGGGTCTTGTACCTGTGCAGCTAGACTGCCTTTACTGTTTCCCCTCCCCCCAGCTCCATTGTGGCTGCAGTCCAGAGTCCAAGCTGGCTGCAGCTTGGGTCCACCCCTCGGAATGGAAGATGAGGGGAACATGGGTTGCACATTTCACCTTACCGGCCAGGGAGTTTTTAACCTTCCTTCCTGCCTGCTATCTTGCAGAAGGCTGACCCCCTGAAGGTGTACCCACAGATGAAAGGGAGTTTCCCAGAGAACCTGAAACACCTTAAGAAGACCATGGAGGGCCTGGACTGGAAGGTCAGCAGGCTTCCCTGCACTGGCGCCCTCTCTCCTAAGGCGGGGCTGGGGAGGCCATTCTCAGGAAACTGGAGCCGGCTTATCAGAACTTAGAAAGCCACCAACACGGGAAAGCACTTGGAGTTGAGTAACGAACTTGACCAAGCCCTCTGGCTCTCTCAGGGGGAACCAGGATGCAGCTGGACCATGGGGTGCAGGGGCCCTGCCTGGCCCTCCATGTCTCTGCCCTTAGGGGCAAAGCCAGGCAGGGTTGGAGGGCTACTGAGCCTGACCCTCTGCCTCTGTCCCCTTTAGATCTTTGAGAGCTGGATGCATCAGTGGCTCTTGTTTGAAATGAGCAAGAATTCGCTGGGGGAGAAGCTCACTGAAGGTTCACCAAAAGGTACAGGGAGTTGGGAGCCTTGGGGTGTTCGGTTCCTGAGACCCCTCTCAGGGCTCTCCCAGAGCCACAGAAGTTAGAGCCTAGAGCGCTCCCTGATGCGACTGGATCTCCCAGCCTCTCAACTGTCACTCCTGTCTCTCCTGCCTGTTCCTCTGGGCTTGGCTGCCCCCCTGGCCCACATCCTGATCTGAGGGCCCACAGAGTACATCTTGCTTGTGGAGGATGGCACTGGGCAAGTGGGCCTGGAGCAGAAACCACCTGAAACATCCCAGGAGTCATTTCAATGACCTTCCCACCCCTCAGAGGGACCTCCCCGAGGTCACACAGACCGCGGATGCCAGACAAGAGAACCTTTTTTCCCACCTATGGACAATGCACACCAGGATTTTCAGCTCTAAAGCCTTGAAGAATGTCATGTTTAATCCTGGTCATAATCTGTCATGCAGCGTTGGGCATTTCTTCCCTCTGGGCTTCAGTTTAGGAAGTAGAAAATCAGGGGTCCACCGTGTGGGCCTCAGATTTTTTCATGACACTCATAGAAGGCACTGGATGCTATCTCGACCAACTCCCAGCTTATGTTTGAATCCCTTCTACAAATTCCACAAACAAACCCCCATCTCTACTTGGATACCCCCAGTAACAGAAGCTCAGACTTACCAAGGTGTCCATTGCTTTTCCTTAGAAATCAGAATCATGGGTGAAATTCCAAGCTTTAATAGGCATGGAGTGTTGGAAGAAATCATCAAATTTTAAAATGAATTAGCCACACAGCAATTCACTCCCTCTTTGATTTTGGACTTTATTGGTCCAGTCCTCAGTTTTCCCATCTGTGCAATGGGTAGAGCAAGTACAGCCACTTGGGCAGAAGGCATTAGGCCCACAGGAGTGGTATGTGGATCTCTGTTCTGCTGAGACCTGGGCTCAGAGTCTGCTCACTCACTGTCTTCACCATGCCTGTCGCTTCAGTACTGACCAAATGCCTGGAAGAGGCCAGCCGCATCCCCGCCATCCACCCGGGCAGGTTCAAGCCCCAGTGCGACGAGAACGGCAACTATATGCCGCTCCAGTGCTTTGGGAGCATCGGCTACTGCTGGTGCGTCTTCCCCAACGGCACCGAGGTCCCCCACACCAGAAGCCGTGGGCGCCATAACTGCAGTGGTAAGCAGTGGCCACTGTGCCAAGGAGTGTCAAAGGAGCAGGAAGGACCAGGAAGGCTGAGGGCCAAAGGCTCCTCCTGGCACACATGTGGCCAGGACACTTGAGGTGTAAGCTCCCGGGGGGCAGCCACTTAACCATGCATCCACCGCTTTGTCCATCTCCATCCCTGTGCATTCCTCATCTGTTCGTCCACCTATCATTTCTCTCCTTACTTACACACTCACCTACTTACTCATTCATCTGACCCTTTCATTGACTCTCACCCACCCGTGCACTATCCACTGTGCATCCAGAAGTCCTACAGACCCACCCATTTCATCTCATCCACCCCTTTCCTGGCCTTTCCCTTAATTCCCCAATTACACTTCACTGCCGCCATCCAGCACGCATCCTTCCAGGCAGCACCTGCTCTCCCAGGATCGGCCTGTGCCCAGGTTGGGAAGAAATAATCCCAGGCCCCTCACCAGTGGGTACAGTAGCTGGACTTCACATAACAAATGGCCTTGCTGCTCCTTTGCAGAACCACTGGACATGGAGGATCTGTCATCTGGGCTGGGTGTGACCAAGCAGGATCTGGTCCAAGGTAAGGGCCCCTCCAGAGGGGACCCAGTCCCCATGGGCCAACTCCCTCATGGGTGGATGCCCAGCACAGCATGATCCTGGTCCATTCTCCAGGACCCTCCCTGAGATGTCTACTTCAGAGATGAGGAACAGTGCTGTGGGTGTCTATATCATAGTCAGTACTTGTACCTGAGCAGGGGGCACTGGAGAGTCCTCAATTGCTCTGAGGCCCCTGGACGCTGGGAAGGGGCAGGAACAATGGTGACTCCAAGCCTAACCTGCTGCTTATCTCTCTAGCCATCATGTGAGAACAGCAATTGAAGACACCAGCACCCAGTCAGCCCTGCATGGCCACAGCTTCCTTGCTCTCTTCCGTCCCCCAAACCTAGCCACATACTCCTCCCCCTTACATGCCCTGCTCCCGCCGTCTCCCACCCTGCACCTCATTTCGTGAGACTCTGGCACCTGGTTCTCCATCATCCTTGGACAGAAATCACATCAGAACAGCAGATTAACAATCCAGGAGGGCCCTGCTGCCCAAGCCCCCATCCATCAGCAGACACACAAGGCCCAAGGAGCTGGACCATGAGCTAGGCTGACCCCCATTTCTGACACCACAGCAGCTTCCAACATGGAGCCCCAAGACCTAGACCCATGGACAAGGAGAGAAGGTGCAGGAGAGGGGACGACACTTCTCCCCTCTGGCTTTCCAGCCTATGTAATTGGGGCATAAACCACCCTTTCCCTCTCCCCAGAACCCGCCTCTCCACCACAGCCCCCCCTCACCCTGCCAAAGCCCAGTTCCCTCGGCGCAGCAAGTTTGCCATCAGCCCTTAGCAACATGGCTTCTAATAAAAGGTAGTAAGTAGAACACTTTCGGTTCCTGGCTGTTCTGTTGGGATCTGGTTCACTGGCTGAAGATCTTGAATCCAATGGTCTGGGTGGGAGGAAGCAACTGGGGGAGCCCAAACACAGAGGCCTGTGGGGCCAGGAGGACACAGACACACTTGGTTTCCGTGTTTAAAAATATATTTTACTGATTTTTTACAGAGAGGAAGGGAGAGGGACAGAGAGTTAGAATCATCGATGAGAGAGAAACATCGATCAGCTGCCTCCTGCACACCCCCTATTGGGGATGTGCCCACAACCAAAGTACATGCCTTTGACCGGAACCGAACCTGTGACCCTTGAGTCCGCAGGCTGATGCTCTATCCACTGAGCCAAACTGGTTAGGGCTTGGTTTCCATGTTTAACCAGAGGAATACTCTGCTTCAAAAGGAAGTAGGCTCTTGCCCAAAGTTCTTTAAGCACAGCTCCTCTTGGCCCCGCTTCCTCCTCCTCACACCCTTGTCACTGCTATACTAAGAAGTCAAATGGCAACAACACAAGGACCCAGCAGCTGGTCGTTGCCAGAAGGGAGCAGAAGCCCCTGTTGCCAAATTTCTTGACTTTCAAGAGGAGGCCAAAACCAAAATGTTCTGGGTAAAGTCTCCATTTCAGTGAAGCCCACCAGGACTTCTAGACCAACACACTTATGGGGAGTGAGAAGCTTTGAGGGCTAAGGGCCCCCAGGTAAGGGTATAGATCAGTGATGGCGAACCTTTTGAGCTCGGCGTGACAGCATTTTGAAAAACCCTAACTTAACTCTGGTGCCGTGTCACATATAGAAATTTGTTGATATTTGCAATCATAGTAAAACAAAGATTTATATATATATATATTTTGATATTTTAAATATTTTTGATATTTATTTTATACATTTAAATGCCACTTAACAAAGAAAAATCAACCAAAAAAATGAGTTCGCGTGTCACCTCTACACACGTGTCATAGGTTCGCCATCACTGGTATAGATGGATGCTAACCTCAGTCTCCAAGACCTCCCCAGCTCCGTGCTGACTATTTCTGCCCAGCCCCTTGCTGTCTTTAGCAGGTGGCTAAAACCATTGAAGGAAAATCTCCCAACCCGACATGTTCACTGCCCTGGGCCCTGGGAAGTGGGCCTTTGCACTGCTGGCCATCAAGTCCTGGAGACCCTGACCTGTCTTTTGAGTTTATCTACTCCTTGCCTTATTTCAGAAGCTTTGTTACCTGGATACAAGGGCAACTCATTCCTAACTGGTTTTCTGTTCCTACTGTGCCCGTCACAGCCATTCTCCACCAGGTACCTCAAAAAGGGCCTGCCCACAACTCCAGTCCTAACTGAACTTCAAAAGGTGGCTTAGAAAGCCCCCCTTCCATTTCTTGCCTTCTGGGTATTTGTCTGGCCTACCCCAGCACCTGGCAACCAACCATGGCCATGCTTGCGCTCCCTCTTAGCTATGCCACCTCCTCCAGGAAGCCCCCCCACCAGTTTAGTACCAGGTACTTAACTGAGGCAAACTGTCCCACTCAGCATAGCATCCCAGAACCTCGACATGTAGTCAAGAACAAATCCTGAGCAATGGTTTGTTCACCTCCAAGTGTCAGCCAGACTCCCAAGAGTAAGTCAATTGCAAAATGTTTGCCCCAGGTGCACTGCACTTGCACCTTTCCTTAAGTCTTTTATTTTCTGAGTTCTTACAAAAACACGAAACAGGAAAAACCTGACAAAAGGAGGACAAACCCTCAGTAGCCAGGGACCAGGGCCGTGGGAGGGGCGGGAGGCTGGGCCTCACCGGGTCTGCAGGGTAAAGGGGTGGGAGGTCCTGAGGCCGCTGGGCATGCTGGGTCAGGAGGGAGGGGCATGTCACTTAAAAATATAGATATATGTATGTATACACTGTACACATCTGTACGAAGCGCCCTGTGTCAGGATGGAAGTCAGGTGCGGGGTCAGCGAGTGGAGGTCTCGGAACTGGGCGCACTCCCTCCTCCTCCTCGGACCAACCTCTGCAGGGCTTGTGGGCTGGGCCAGCACCGACTCTGTGGCTGGCCATCTTCTGGGGAGGAAGGGGAAATTAAACATTCGTTCCAACCCATGCGGAAAGAAACACATCTAGATGGAAGATTTCCTGACTTTTTCTGCAGCAAGGAGAATCAAATCAATTCAAAACCTGGCATCCAGATGCAGGGGACAGGCATTAACTAACTACAGAGGACACTAGCACTGGTCACGCCCTGGGAAGTGGGCTGAGTGCTTGAGTGCCTAACTTCCCTTACGCCTGCCATCAGCCCAGGCAGGCACTGACAGCAGGTGTGGGGCTGCTGGGCCTGCTCAGCACAGAGCACGTCATCCCTTCCCCACCACCCGGAAGCACAGGCCCATCGAATGGCTCCTCTCGGGGAAACCACCTTCTTTCCCATGAGCAAATGCCCTCAAATTAATGATTACAAGGAAAAGGAAGTGGACTGCAGGGAGGGAGAGAGGAGCTCAAGCCTTACCCTCATCCACAAAGAGGCGCCATCCCAGTGCCCATCTCCTAGGGCATGTGCAGTGTCTGCACCCAGGGAGCACCAGGTGCCGGCCACTGACCGTGAGTGACAGAATCTCTTTCTCCACCCTTTCCTGTGGGGCCCACCTCCCAGGTCCTGCCTGGCTCCTGGGGACCACGGCCATGCTGGAGCTCCCCTCACTCCAGCCCCCACCCCCCCGCCCTCTCCAGGGGTCAGATGCTCAGCAAGGGTCCCTGGGCCAGGAAGTGTACCTGCTGTCTTGTGCTCCTCAGACAGGCTGCTGCTCTGTCTTCTTCTGTGAGAAGAGAAGGTGAGAGACTCCTGTACCTGACGGCCTCCTCACCCATGCTGCCCCCACCAGGAGGGCATGAGGGCTGCCTCCTGAGGATCTGAGGCCTCCCCCCCTACCCCCCAGAACTGCTGCCAGGTGCACAGGGATTCCTGAGAACAGGGACAGTGCCCCACACACTCTCAAGGAAGGAGCCCAGAACTGTGGCACAGATGTTCAGCTTCCCTGAACACAGCCAAGGCCTGAGGGCCAGTGAGAGCATCTGTACAGGTGCTGAGTCCCCACACCCCCAGCCTTCAGGTGAGCAGCCTTGATCACCCATGAAGCAGACGTGTGCATGTTTCTGTGGAGGGGTCCCTGCCAGCTGGGGCACACTTCCTCTCCTACCTGGGACCTGTGACAGCCTCCCTGTGCCCTGGGGCTTCCTCCCTTCACCAGCCACAGGACATCCTTCTACCTCAGACAGGGCAGAGGGTCACTTCCAGGACTTCCACACAGACCTGTCCCTCCTTGGGGGGCTCTCCTCTAGAGTCACAACTCACCCCTGCACACTCCCCGCCCATGGAGATGGGCAGGACCCTGGTCTAGCTCCCACCCTGTCACCTGCCATGCACAGGATGGGGCTCATCACATTGCCCCTGGGGACGAGGTTAGGTCCCTTTTCTGGCCTGAAACCCCCAGGAACTCACTCTACCTTTTTCTTCTTTTTCTTCTGTATTTGTGAGTCAGGGTCTTTGGTTGAGGCCTTTTTGGCTTTCTTCTTCTTTTCCTTTTTTTCCTTGTCTTTTTTTTCTAAGGGAAGAAAGTAAACTTCCTAAATAACAGATGTTAAATTTAAGTGTCGGGACCAATGTCGGGAGACACGCAGGGCAGGTCTCCAGGGATCCTAGGAGCCCCTCCTCCCGCAGTTGGGTCTCCAGCTCTCCCCACACCCTGGGGAACCATGAAAACAGGCCCTCAGGCCTATGACCACCTGCCCTGGCCTCATAATTTCTGCCCTATCTATGGAACACCTGGAGTATTACTACTTTTTAACTCACTTTACACATTTATTTAAGACTAAAGGTTTGATGCATGAAATTCGTGCAAGAGTAGGCCTCCCCTGCCCGCCCCCCCCCCCCCCCCCGACTGCCGGGACCAGCCTCCCTCGTCTGGAAGGACATCTGGTCTAATTAGCATAGTGCACTTTTATTATTATAGACTAGAGGCCCAGTGCACGAAATTCGTGCAGGGCGGGGGGTGTCTCTCAGCCCAGCCTGTACCCTCTCCAATCTGGGACATCCCCCTTGCAATCCAGGATTGCTGGCTCCTAACTGCTCACCTGCCTGCCTAATTGCCCCTAACTGTGCTCCCCTGCTGGCCTGATCTCCCCTAAATGCCTTTGCCTCGGCCCCCGCCACCATGGCTGTGTCCAGAAGGACGTCCGGTCTATCTGGTCTAATTAGCATATTACCCTTTTATTAGCATAGATACTCTCTATGGAAAATGGGAATGCAGTATCACCTATTACACAGGGTTAAATGAGGTCCCGCCACATGCAGTCTGGCACAGAGCTCACAGGGAGCTGTGGTCCAGGAGCGCAGACCTGAGAAGCCTGAAGCTGAAGGTGCACTGAGCACTGTGGGGAGCAGGCCCCGCCCTGGAGCGCTGGGTCTCCCTGCCAGTGGGCCCAGGCGCTCCGGGGTCACTCTGGCTTTGTCAATAGCTGCCCCCCATGACCCTGGACAATCTTCATCCTCCCCCTTCTGTGCTGGCTGAGCGCCCGTCCCGCCCGTGTGGTGACCGACAGCCCTCAGCACAGGACAGACACTTACTCTTGTCAGATTTTTTTTTCTCCTTGTTCTTCGGGTTGGCTTGGCCTCCACCCTCAACCATCACCATCGCTGGCTCCCCTTCTGGCTTGTCCTTCTTGCTGCCACCACTTGCTGTGTCTCTCTTAGATTTCCCTTGGGTAGTACTGGGGGCCTTTTCGGAGGAAGCAGCACCCTCCCCGCCTCCCCCGGCCGCCAGCTTCTTCTTCTTCTTGCTCTTGGGGGCCCTGGCTGCTGCCTGCTCTCCCGACAGCTTCCGCTTGTGGCTCTTCTTGCTGCCCTCCTTGGCGGCGCCCGCGGCCTTCTTCCTCTCCTGCTCCAGCAGCTCCGCCAGGACCTTCACCACCGAGGCCTGGACCTGGGCCTCGCTCAGGGGCCAGGGCTCACTCAGGAGCCGCCGGGCGATGTCGCTGTGCAGGGCCAGCGTCGAGGCTTCGGGGCTCCCGGCCCCCTTCCCAGGCTTCTGAGGTGTGGTGCTGGCCTCTCTTCTGCCTGTGGGGAGAGGACGTGTGACATGGACCTGCGGGACCGGGAAACAGTCCTCTCACAGTACAAGAGCCAGGGGGGTCCGAGGTCATTCTGGCCACATCTTCCTCCCACCTTCCACCTTAGAGCTCTTTTCTGTCTCCTCACACTGAAATCTCAAGTTCAGGCTGGGAATTGACCAGGAATCCAGAGTGTTAGTGAAAGGCCTGGAATCTATCAACACAATGAAGGTCAGACAGGAGTCCAGAGCCCGGAGGCAGGAGACTGGGCTCTGGGTCTGCCTCCCACTGACTGGCTGTGTGGCCCTGCTCCTCCCAGTCTGTTTCCGTGTTTGTAAAATGAGGGGTTGGGTGAACAGCGAGGTCCCCGTATTCTGAACTGTAGATCCACATAAATTCGACGGCTGTGCACCCGTTCGGCCCACCCCTTGCCTGCCCAGGACCCGTGGTGTGCACACGTGGTGTTGATCAGCAGGTTGACCGGCTGCCAGTGACTTCTGGAGCAGCCTTTGTTTAGAATTTCCCACGCCTCTGCTCTCCTTTGATAACTGCTGACGTGTGAAAATGGACACCTCCACAGCCCCTCGAAAATGCCGGCCGTCCCCAGAGAGATCGCCGAGGAAGAAAGTGAGCAACGCTGCTCTGCTCCCCGGCACCAGTCTGTGGGACACCAGCACTGCCCCCGCACTACCCCTCCCCACTACTTCCCAGGTGACTGGCAGGTCTGGACTCGGTTCCGGTTCCGGGCCTCAGAGGTGTTCAGTGGCTGGGCTGCTCCCTGTGGCGTGCAGTGGGGCCTGAAGCAGCTCTTGGTCCAGAGCATTGCACCAGCCAAGCGTCCCAGGACAGACAGAGGCCCAGTTCCGTCCTCTGGTGCTTAGCAAGGGCACGAGTCGGATAGAGGGGAAACTGAGGAGGGCTCAGTGGGCCGTGGCGACCTCCTCCCCCACAGCCTACTTCCCGGCTCTCTGTTTACAAACACCCAGAACATCGAGGCTGGGGACCCTGTGCGCTGTCCCAGGTGCGCCCACCTGAGATCCCTGTCCCTCGGCTCTGGCAGAGTTGGGGGCAGCACATGACTACTTTCTATGTGTGCCACACCTTGACACCGACTGGATGCAGCGACTCTGCCCCGTGTGGTTGGTTAGGACAGAGGCCCAGCAGAGCCAGGGGCCCGTCTGAGGCTTTAGAGTAAGCCCGCTGCCCGGCGTCTTCGCCACATGCTAGAGATTTCCCAAGTGCGGCTCTGCCTTTCCTTTGGGCTACCAGACTCCCTAGACCCCACACCATGAGCCATTTGTTAGGAAGAAAAGTCAACAGGGTCGGCCACAGAGAGCCCAGTCCTATACTCCACCAGCCAAGGTGCACTTTCTCTAAGACAGGTGGCCTGCCAGGTGCACCAGCAGCCACAGGGGTGATGACCAGAGGAGCCAGGCACCTGGGCATGGCCCTACACTTCGATGAGCACCAGGGCTGGAGAGACAGGACCACACTGGTGAGACTGTTTCTGAGGGAGGGAAAGGAGGCCACTGCCTGCCCCTCCCTGTCCTCCCGTGTCCCTCCTGCTACCCTGGACTCACCTGTTTTAGGGGATGTGGTGCCTGGTGCTTGTTGGGGCTCCACTTTCCGCTTGCCGTCCAGGGCATCTTTGGTGGCCGAAGCAGCGGAAACCAAGGGGTTGGGGTCTGGTTTGGGAGTGGCCTTTGCAGCCTGGGAATTGGCTGGAGTCAGCCCAAGGGGCACATGACCTGAGAGGAGAGACTGAAGAAGCCCAGTGTGAAAGGGGCTGGGACCCCATCTCAGTCCGGGGAGCAGGGCCTGCTGGGAAGGAACCAGCCCAGGGACCCCCAAGATTGGGTCAGCCATACCGGGCTGGTGGTGGGACGTCAGCCCTTGTGCGTACTTCCTGTGCTATTTTAATTCGCACATATCTTAAGCAGGCACATTTACAAAGGAAAATTCTTATTACTAATGCAAATGGAAAATCACTAGCGCCTGCCATGTGCAGATGATAACCTTAAAACAATCCCATCTGTTAAAGATCATTTTTATCTGGGAATCACCTAACATCAAGGTGAGCCCTTTCTATAGACTCCAAGTCGGCTCCTCAGCCTTCATGCTGATACGGGCTTTGGGGGAAACATCCTGGCTCCACAGCAGGGCCCTGCCCAGGGTCCTTGTGAAGAGGAGGGCCCAGCCCTCTGACCTGGGGCTCCTGGCCTACGACCCCGATGTTGCCAGCCCCCCTGCTGTTACCTGGGAAGGCTCTACCACCTCATCCTCGCTGGACTCTGCTGGGGTTTCCTCCACCAAGGTCTCATTCCCAGAGGGCACTGGGCCTATGGAGAAGTATAGGTATCCTGTTGGGAGCCTCAGGTACGCCCCCTGCCAGCTGGGCAGAGCAGAGCCTCTCAGGGAGGCGCCTGGGATGGCCGGGTCCCCGCCTCACCCTCCCATCTGTGGTCATGGCATTCCAGGCGAGACACCTGAACGCTAAGCGTTTCCATTCTAGTCGCTGACGCCGGCACGCTGCTCTGCGGCTCAGCTGGCCTTGGGATTATGGTGGGGTCAGTTATGGGAGCCTGATTCCAAAAAGTCGGGAGTGATCAAACAGTAGCATCAGGGGCCTTTGACAGAGTTTGGACCAACTTCCTCAAGGGGCTGGGGAAGGGGAAACAGCCCAGCCTGGGACGATAGGCCAAGGTGGCAGAACCAGTGGAGATACAGAGCCACGGCCTGAGCCTCGGGCTCCACCAAGCTACCTCTCCCCTGCTCCAGGCCCACCCAGCCTTTCCCTCCCCGATCCTCACCCAGCTTGTGGGCCAGCAGGGCCGCCTGGGGCCTCTTCGCATCCTCCTCGCTCCCTGAAGAGCTGCTGCTGCTGTCGCTATCACCTGAGGTCCCAGAGGCCTTGGCTTTGGGGCGTCCCAAGGGAGGGGCTGTGGCCCGCCGGACTGCAGGAACCTTGGGCTTTCTGGGCTTGTTGGTCACTCCTGCTTTCACGGGGGTGCTCTGGGGACTCGCCACAGGGAGTGAGCCTAGGGCACCGTCAATCTAATTTGATGAAAGGAGAAAGTGGGAGGAATGTTAAGGGAAATGAGATCTGATCTTACTGAGCACCTCAGCTAAGAGCCAGGCACCATGCTGGTTGTTTCGCACAGGCCTCATTCCATCCTTCCACAGCTCTCAGCCAGGCGGCCCTGGCCTGGTAGGCAAGCGAGCATGTGCTCAGGTCACAGGGCCAATGGGTGATGATGCTGGGACTTGAGTCTCTGCCTGGTCCTCCCTTCTACCCTCTGTGGTCTTCGATTACTGTCTGCTCCAGGGTAGGGCCTGGACCCCTGGGGGTTCCCCAGCTCACCCCACTTGAAGACAGGGTTCTGGCAGCAGGAGGCTGGGCCTCACTGGCTTTCTGGGCAAGGACCTTCAGGGCGGCCTGGGTCAGCGGGAGGTGAGCCAGGTTCCTCTTTGTCACCTGTGGACAGCCAAAGGCAGCCCTGAGACCCCTGGGTTCTCAGGCGTCACCTCTGCCACGCCCTGAGCAGACCCCATCTTGCTAGGGTGGGAGGAGACCTGTATCTGCAAGAAGCCATGGGACTGGAGTAGGGACTGAGGGGTGGTCCAAGGGGCCATGCCACTGCCTGGGCAGGAAATGGTGCCAGGCTTTGGGTTATGAGCCAATCACATCATTCTCAGAGGGTCCAAGAACACTCCCAGCCCCCACCAGCCAATCTGAGCTCCACTGGGACAAGTCTCTAGTCTGGTGGCTGGAACTGCCTCCCCAACAGTCTCCCTCAGGCCACTCCTGCTTTCCACACCCACCAGCAATAGGGAGAGAGAACTAAGAGAACTGGGGGTGACTCCTCCGCGCCATGCAGCCCTCACCTCACACGACTTCCTCAGCTCTGACCTCCGTGCACTTCCCCAGAGGGTCCCTGCAGCTGGGTTTCCCTGCCTGGAGTGGACCCCAGCTCGCTGGCCTGGCTGCTCCTCCTGCGTCCACATCACCTCCTCAGGGAGGCCATCCCTGCCCATCCTTTCTAAAGCAGCTCACCCCATTATTCTCGTCACTATTGTTTCCTGCGAAGCACCCACCAGTTCGTGAGTGCTCTATTTATAGTGGCTGCCACCCCACTCACTTGGGAACTCCCCAGGGCAGGCACCTCTTGTTCCTGCTGCACCCTCCCCTGCCTGGAAGACAGATACTCAGCACCATCTGCTGGTCAAACGGCCAAATGGATGCAGTGACCACAGCCCAGACACCCGTCCAGCTGTGATGAGCCCTCTGAACTGGGCGTCCCGACTCCTGCTCCGGCCTCCCCCACCTCTCTCCTGTCCTCTCAGAAAGGAAGAGTGAGGAAACGGAAAAACCAACGGGTATGGCCCACAGAGCAATGCCTGGGAGCCAGGAGACCTGGGCTCTGGCCCTGCCCCATCACCAGAACAGTGAGCATGAGCTCCACCTGCCAGCACTTAGATCCAGGCAAGGACCAAACAAAAACACACTGAAACGGTGGAGGCTGGGAAGTTAAAGTCACCAGTACGCCCACTGAGAGAGGCGGCCTTTGTTCACAGCATCTCAAAACTGGGAGGAAAAAACAGAACGAGCTGACAGGGCCTCTCGGGGCAGCAGTGCTCTGGCCGGTGCCACTTTCCAAGGTTACTCCTCCTAACCACCCCCAGGGGCCCGGGGGCTCCGATGGGTGTAGCCAGAGGCCAGGAACACGCTGGCTGCGAGGAGCAGCTACTCCTGGCGGTGGGGGTGGGTGAGAGCACCTGCAGCCCTGCTAGCAGCATGTGTGGGCACATGGGGGGAGGGCAAGGAGCCCCCCACCCTGCTGGTCTGCAAGGCCTCCCTTGTCTGCCACATACCTGAGTGGCAGGTGCCTCCTGCTTCTTGCCTTTTGTCACCCGACTGGACACCTCACTGCTGCTGGCCCCAAGGGCTGCCCTTGGGTGGGCCGTGGGCATGATCACTGCGTTGGTTCTAATGGCTGGAATGGAGGGGAATGGAGTGCACATTAGGTCACAGAAGCCCCATGGTCTCCCCAGCTGTGGCTGTGGCAACACCCAGTTCATCAGCCCTTCCCGGGGACCAGGTGTGGTGCCCAGGGCTTATGCAGCAGGGGCCTGTGCCATGCCTTCCCCAAGGCCTCTAGGCAGGAACTGTCACGTTGTCCATGCTCCAAGGCTCTGGAGGTCACATGGCTGCTGGGACAGTGACCCCGGCTCTCCCCAGCCCCTCCCCACGCTCCAGTTCTCGTGATGTCCTCCCAGCCGGCCGCTGCCAAACGAGACTCTCCGTGTATTTAACACAGTCTCAGGAAAACCACGCTGGTCACCTGCAAAGGCTCCGGTACACAACGCTTGCTGTAGCACTACATATAAACGCCTCAACGGCCCCAACAAAAGCCCCGGCTTCCTCCAACGTGGCACTGGCTAAATAAACTATGGCATGCCACCCAAAGGACTGCTTTGTAGCCAGAGGGAATCACGCTGTAAATGTGTAATGCCACAATATTGTCAATTAAAGATTACTGAGCATACGTACAGCATGGTCTCACTAAAACACACAGGTATAGCTTAGGTTTTTGCCAATTTAACAGCTGTAAAATGTTAACAGTAATTATTCCAGGCAGTGGGATTATGTATAGGTAAGTTTTTCCTTTGGTGCTAGTCTGCATTGCTTAATTAGCCTCCCAAAATTAGGCATTAATATCCTCATTAAAAAGCATCATAAAAACATTTATTAACCATTTTCCTGCTATCACTGGTAGAGCACAGGTTGCAAACATCAAAGAAATCCCAGATGTGGTCCTGTCTCCCACTGACAGATGGAATCTTCCCTGCAATGTCTGTTTAGGGATCACCTAACCCCCTTTACATGCCACCAGGAACGGGAGGCTCACTACCTCTTGTAGTCCTTTTCATGTTCAGGCAGTCAGCTGTGACAAAACTTCCTTAGACTATGGAGAAACCTGGTCCCTGCTGCCCGTAGCCTCTGGCCTGGGTTCTAGCCTTGGAGCCGGTACAGTGAAGCCCTGGCAAATCTTTCTCCTGAGCAGTCCCTCATTGAGGTGAGCCAAGGCAGTGCTCACAGACCTTGCTTGCCCTGAGGCCCTCCTGACCAACAACGTGCTCTGTGGCCCTGCCAGCATCCTCTCCCCTCTGGGCATATGCGGGCAGCCGCTGGCAGCTGAGCCCAGCCCGGCCGTTGCAGCACAGGATTCGGCCCTTGGTGGCGGGCCATGCTCACCGGGAGTCAAGCACTGCGTAGCGGGGATCACATCCTCATCCTCGCTCTCGGACGAGGAGCTCCTGGCCTTCCTTGGGGCACTTGCAGCCTGGGTGGGCACAGGGGTAGCAGCCTGACCAGCTGGACTACGATTAGGGTCGACAAAAATCAGAGGGGTTTTAATCACCTTAAAAAACAAAAACAAGAACATCCCCCCAGTGATTAAAGGCTGGGCCAGGGGGAGGGAAAGATGGGGCGGGGAAGGGTTTGACAAGGCAAGGGGGTCCTGAGAGCTCAGGGCAGCCAGACAGGGGCTGTTCCCCCGGGCACTCGTAGCTCCCCAAGCCCGCGCACCTGCTAAGACCCAGCACAGCACCTCACAGCTCACAGGAGCCCCTCCAACCCTCACAACGAACCCCTGAGGTCAGTAAGATTAGCTCTGCAAGTCCTGCTGAACAGACACAATATACATCCACCTGGGGAGTAGCTCCGTCTGCTGGTCCCACCCACATGTGGATGCAGCCGTTGAGACGGGACCAGGACGCAGCAACCCAGCTCCATCGCCCAGCAGTTTCAACAAATACACTGCCCAGGGGAAGACCACCAGGTGACACGGAGAAGACCACACGCGAGTGCCCTCATCTGGACCCACAACATGAAAAATATCGGTCATGAGACATGTGGGAAACGGGGCGCAACGGGCAGGTCCCTTTCCAGGTGCGACATTACATGGTGGTTGTGTCTTAAAGGACCAACTACGTGGAGGGTTTGGATGAAACGGGCTGGGAGGGTATGTGCGGGTTCTTCATGTTGGTCTATCTGTGGATGCGCTTTCTATTTTCCAGTTAAGGCATTAAAGAAAAACCAGCAGCAGCTGTGCCCTGGTCCCCTGTGGACTAGCCTGGGACGCAGCGCTGGCGACTGTGACCACCGCAGGTGCTGCACCGGCAGCCCAGAGCCGGGGAGTGGGGAGCCTGCTTCCCATTCCCCAGAGATCAGGTCTGGCCCGAGTTCTGCTTTCTCTCTGCCCAGTGGGGAGACCAGGAGGGACCTTCCGAGGTCACAGTTGGGGACCCAGGTCTCCTCCAGGAACCACCTGCCCACCTCCCCGAGCCTGACTCCACGCCTCAGCCCCAGGGTGCTGTGGGAGAGGAAAAGTGAAAAGAAAGCAGAAAGGCACCGCCCGAGGGGGGAGCTCTGCTGGGCTCAGGCCCTTTCTACCCCTGCCAACAGCCTCCCCCGCGGCTGCTCTGCTCTGATCTGCCACTTCCAGAGCCTGCCTGCCCACGTGATGGAAGGGAGAGGACGGGAAGTGGGAGAAGGCTTACAGTTGAGGGAGGGAATCTATATATATGTGAGAAGACAGAGGAACAGATTGTTGAGGACGCAGAGAGGCAACGAACCCACCGAGGCAAACAATAGCGTCTGGGATGTTAAAAGCAGCTCAGCAGCAAACGCCGCCTCCTCCTTGTTCCACTTGCCCACGCCACCTGCGCGCCACCCCCCCTCCACCCCCCCTGCCCCAGCTTCAGGTGGTGACCCTACCTCTGCCATGACCTCACTGTGTGGCCAAGCCCCGAGCTTTGTGCCTCAGTTTCCCACCTGTTGGAAAGGCTGTTAGGAAAGTCAGCCTGCGTCCACTCACCAGAGGGGCACCGAGCACACGGGGTGATGAGGGTGGTGGGAAAAGGCTCATGGGAAGATGAAGCAGCCTGAACATGTGGCTGTGCCTCCACATAGACGCCGGGAGGTAAGGACCCGGCGGGAGCACAGAGACTCCCGTCCCACTGCATGGTCTACCGTCTGCAGAACCAAACCTGCGGGCAGTGCTCACCACCTCATGTCGGAGCTGGGCCCATCACAACCATGCCCTCATCCTAGGCTGGGCAGAGCAGGGTGGGGGGAGCCGAGTAGCACATGCCGGCACCCATGGTGGCAGGGCTCGAGTGCAGCTCTTCTCCGAAGCCTCTCAGAACGGTCTGGGGTGGTTAACCGACCCCGGGCAGCCCCATCCCAGGGACCGAGACATCCCACTTGCTGGGAATGTGGCCCGGAGCCTCCACGTTCACGAGCCCCAGGGACTCCCTCCCAGGGGTCAAGAAGACTGAGGCTCAGAGAGGGAAGGGGCGCACACTGGGTGACCTGCAAACCGGGGCAAGAACCGGGACTGGCAGTTCTTCAGGGGCCAGGCATGAGCTCCTTCCCAGACCAACCAGCTAAGCCTGTGCTTTAGCACCCTAATTTCGTTTCTTTCGGGTCTTTTTTCTCTCTCTGCTCAATCTGAAACTTTGAGGGCAGGGCCTATGCCTTTTATTTGGGCAGCTAGGCCAAGCCCCGACACAGACCGTGGCTGGGTTACTGCCAGCACAACGGGCTAAGCCACAGACCACCCACTGGAGTCTCTCTCTAAGCTAGAGGGGGGACACTGAGGCACAGTGAGGGGGAATGGAGCCACAATCCTCTCTCCACCTCCCAGCCTGGGGCTCTGCCCACCACTCTGGCATCAATCCCTTTCCTCTATTGATGGGCTAATAATAAAAACAGAGCAAAACTTGTCCATAGAGAAGTACTTGGTAACAGCATAATAACGATAATAATCATAATTAGTGAGCTGGGGATTAGGAGCAAAAATCCCCTAGTTTGGAGGAGGCAGCCGTGTCCCCAGGCTGTGCCTTTCCCCCTGGATCCTCCTGGGGAATGCACAGACTGCTGACTATTCTCCGTTTTTCATAGGGACTCCAGAATCTTCAGGACCAACGTACCAATTAAATGTTTCAGTTTAAGCACGATGTTCATTTTAATTGTGTTAGTCCACCCCCGCAGAAGGGCGAAGCGGCCCCTTCCCTCCCTCCCAGCTGTTTAGATTCTTGGGGAGGAGGCAGCCTCCTAGAGGCTCCGCAGAGCAGAGGGCAGCCCCAGCCCCTCTGCTCCTTCCCTGGAGGTCAGTGTCGAGGCAGGACCGGGAGCGGGCCAGAGTGGGGTGGGCCTGGTTCCAACACCAGGTCTGTCCACTTGTTTTCAGCCATGTCACCCTGGGGCAGTTCAATTGCTTTCTCTGAGCCTCATTCTTTCCTCCTTAAAATGGGAATAATGGAAGGAACTATCCTCCTCACAGGCTGGTTGTGGGGATTAAACAGAATATGCAAGTCTGTGGCTTAGGACAGAGCCTGCTGCACAGGTGACCCGACAATGCTAGTTGTAATTCAGAGTTATATTCTGTAATTAGGTATTGAGTGGGCCCATCACTGGGGTGCAAGCAGCACCTGACCTTACTGATCAGCATGTGGTCTGACATGTAAGGGGAGAAGGGCAGAGACCCTATGGTCTGGGCCAGTGGTCGGCAAATTGTGGCTCGCGAGCCACATGCAGCTCTCTGGCCCCTTGAGTGTGGCTCTTCCACAAAATACCATGTGTGGGTGCGCACGTACAGGGCGACTGAAACTTTGTGGCCCATGCGCAGAAGTCGGTATTTTGTGGAAGAGCCACACTCAAGGGGCCAAAGAGCTGCATGTGGCTCGCGAGCCGCAGTTTGCCGACCACTGGTCTGGGCGATGCAGAAATCTAGCACTGAGGGGCCTGGCAGGAGCTTCCAGGAGCTTGGGGCTGGAGGAGGATGAAGGGCACTGTTATCTGCCAGAGGCCTGGGCTCCACACAGAAGCTTGGCCACCAGCCCAGCAGGCTTGGACCTGAGTTGGGGAGACAGGTGGGCTTGGTCCCGCCCTCGGGGCACAATCTGGGGAGGATGACCGCAGCAGCAGAGCACGTGAAGATGAGCCTCAGGTGCCTGAGCGGCTCTCAGGCCAGGCCCTGGGATTCCAAGAAGCCCCACAGAGACTTCCAGTCCCAACAGGAGGCAGGGGTACTCGGGGAGCTGAGGACTGGTGTTTGCCCTTCCTCAGCTTTTCTTTTTTAATTGATTTCAGAGAGTAAGGGAGAGGTGGAGAGATAGAAACATCAAGGATGAGAATCACTGATTGGCTGCCTTCTGGGGATCGAGCTCACAACCCGGGCAGGTGCCCTAACAGGGAATCAAACCGTAACCTCCTGGTTCAAAGGTCGACACTCAACCACTGAGCCACACCGCATGGTCCTTTCCTTAGCTTCTTATGGGCCACGAGGATTTCAGGAAATCAACTCGTAGGGCCTTGATTCCTAACTTCAAATGGGCAATACCACTTGCCCTCCTGTAGGAACAGGCGCCTGCTCTCAGGCAGGGTGCTGTGGACCTGCGCGAGCGGGCAGACGCAGGAGGGAGGACGCCACCCTGCCTGTTTACAGCTGAGCCTCCCAGGCCTCAGAACAGCCAGCACGCCCAGCATCACTGGGCTGGTGGTGGGAGTGCCGGCTCTGACCCTCGACTATCTGGCTCTGAGGCCTGGATGTTCAGACACTGTGGCCTCACTCATGGGGTTATTGTGAAGACAAATGTGTCAAAATAGAGGCAAGAGCTCTGGAAACTGTGAAGTGCTGTTTAAATGGGAAAGATCTGCCCTCAACCCCACAGGCCCTCCAGCCCAGCTCTGAGCCTGCCGTGTCCTCAGAGAGAAGGTGCAACCTACCTGGCCTGCCGGCAGCTCCTCGTCACTGCTCTCTGAGGACCCCTCTGCATTCTTCTTTGGGGTTGCTGGGGCCACTGTGTTACTTTTGGAAGCTTTGGAGTTACTCTTCTGATGGGACAAGCACAAGGTGGGGGGAAGCAGGCATTAGTCGAGGGGGAGCAGGACTGAGGGACTGGGAAACCATGGCCAGCTGCAGCGACCAGGGATGGCAATGTGCCCCTCCCTATCTGCACATGGTGGGGAGGGGGAAAGATGGCAGAGGTGAACGGACATGGGGCTGCTGGAAACACCGGCCTCCACTCTGCTTACCCTCCTGCCAGAGCTGACTCTGAACTTGAAAGGGATGCATGAATAAGACACTGCTAAAGCCTGAGGACTAAGTGCTGTTGGCCCGGCACGTGCATGAGAGGTGACAGCAGCCGGGATGAGGTTATAGGGGTGAGCCAGTGGCCCCAGCACAGTTCACACTTGGCTGCAACACCCCAGCTGAAAGCCTGGCACTGGGACTTCCAGCTTTCCTTACGAAAAGGAAGATCCTGCCTCAGGGAGGACCCATTTCCACAAGGTCACAACTGGCTGGCGCTGACAGGGACTATCTCCCGGATGGGGCAAGGGGCCTCTACTTTGCCCTGGTTGCCACCACTCTCTCCTGTCTCTCCTGATACCAAGGCTCACTATCAATCATTTCCATTACACGCCTGAGCCCTGTAAGTCCTAGGGTTTGTTACCATGAACTTCGGCAGGACACAGCCACCCCGCTGCCTTCTGCAGGCAGGCAGAGGGAAAGTGACCCGGGTAAGTCCGTTCTTCATTCCCTCTCCCCACACCCCAGGCTTCACACTAAGCTGACGAGCTCTCCCCAGGAAGATGCACGTGCCGGTGTGAGGCCAGGCCCAGCAAGGGGATGTGACTTCCTCCAGCTCCCCAGGCCTGGTGGCACCTGCACTACCACCCAAGCCTCCCACGACTCTGACAACTTTGGATTCTTGGCCTCATGTGTCTTGGCAAAGAATGGGAGTTTCTGGCCTCGCCTTCCATGGGGCTGGTATGTCCACTCAAACTGGAGGCCTTGGTAGGTATGGGAATGCTTAGGATGCCCGGCATCAGGGAGGCCGGGTTTGGGGAAGTTTTACAGCAGGGTTCACCGAAGGAGACGTGGAAGACTCCCTGGAGACAGAGCCTTAATCTACCTAATCTTCCTTCCCCACCTGGCCCTGAGCCCGAATTCTGACCCAGGAATAGGTGACGGTGGCTTGGCATTGTGGTTGCCTCCTCATTAGGTCTCACCTGAGCTGCGGTCACAGCTGCTGGTGCCTCCCCGTCGCTGTCCGACTCCTCCTCGCTGCTGCTCTCCGAGTCCTCCTTTTTCCTAGCCTGAGCGACTGTGGGTCCTGTCTTCCCAGCGGGTGGCGGGGCAGCCCCTTTCCTGGGAGACCCCTTGGTAGGGGCCGAGGCAGTTCTGACCTGGGTGGTCTTCCCTGAGGGTTTTGCCTGGAGTGACAGAAAGAGAATCAGGGCAGGGAACGCAGAGGGACACGGGATGGATGGGCATACGGAGGTGTGCTGTGGGGGAAGCACAGGGCTGCTCTCTGCCCTCCCGGGGCCTCACCGGAGTGGGTGCCTCCCCCTCGATGTCCGTCTCTTCCTCACTGCTCTCCGAGTCGTCCTCGACTGGCCCTGGGGCCTGGGCTGCTGGGGCCGCTGCCTTCCCCGCAGCTGGCACAGACACCTGGCCCCTCACCGAGACGGCACTGCTCTGGGGGGTTCTCGCTGGCAGCTTTGCCTGAATTGCAAGGAGGTGACGGTATTGAGGAAAGAAGTAAACAGCAGTTCTTTTTAGGTTAAACCCCACCCACAGTGTGATGGTGGCGACGTTGCTCCTGCCCATGCAGGGCCCTTGTCCAGGTTGGGCCACTGCTTGGTCCTCCTCTCCGCTCCACCCCCAGCACCTCCTGGGGCGCTGTTCCCACTTGCCTTGGCCAGGGACCCCTGTTTGGCTTGAGCAGCTGCAGTGACCACTTTCCCGGGAGCTGATGCTGCCCCTTTGGCTGAAGCCACTCTTGTGGGAGCGGGTTGGGCTTGGCTCTGAGAGGTTTTCACTGAGGCCTTCACCTGGAAGGAAAAAGGGAACCACGGAAGGGAGAAGGTGAGATGCGGCAGAGCAGTCAGCCAAGAACACCGATTCTGGCGCCTCCATGTAATAGCTGTGTGGCCCTGGGTAAACCATTTGACCCTGCTGGGCCTCAGTGTCCTCTGTAAAACGGGTAATAATAAGGCCCACGCATGGGGTTGCCATGAGGACTGAGAGGTTTGCAGTGTGTAACAGTTCCTGGTACGTCGTAAGCACTGAAACCCATTGTTGAGAGCACTTCCTAGTGCTAGCTAATCACAAGACTACCCAGAGCGAGGTGCTTCCGAGGCTCCCTTTCAGCGAGGTGCTTCCATATGACTAAGTTCTAGCTAATGGAATATAAGTTGAGCACACGCTTGACTCTCTTACACATGTAGGAAACGTGTCTTCTTCCTTCTGGCTGAGGTCGTAGCTGGAGCTTAAGCAGCCAATTTGGTCTATGAGATGGGGGCCAGCTACTGAGGAGGGCAGAACAAGGCAGAAAACCATAGTTTGAGTTTGTCTTCAGCTTAACCTAATGTTAATTGATCCTAGGGAACCCCCCAAATGCCTATCAGGGTCGCCAGCAGAGATGAGAGCAATAAAGAGCGAAATCCTCGACAGTGTAGTGTAAGCATGTCAAACTCATGGCCCTCGGGCCGCGTGTGACCCACATCAAATATTTTTGCAGCCCAGCCAATATAACGGTATGTAAGATACATTTTAATAAAAGTTTTGTAACTTAATTTTTACAATATTCTGTTATATATAATTATTAATAACGAACTACAATGTTCGCTAATGACTATCATAATCATGTTGCATTCGTTTTCCTTACGTGCCTTACACACAGGCGCACTATTTCTCTCCACTAATACTAGCAGTCAATATTTTAGCAGCCGATTGTCAAGTCATTAGTCTTGTACTGACTTGTTTGGCGTGCGCAACAGGAACTATTTCGCTTTCAGAGAACAAGAAAAATAGGTTTATTTGCGTTATGTTTATTAACTTGTGCAGTTATTCAGTGTCTGGTAAGTTAATGTTCAAGAAAAAACATTAATTTTTATTAAAATGTGCTATTATTTTATGTTAACGATTACTCATTTATTTCAGCCCTTTGTATTCAGCATGTCTCTATCAAAATAAACCTATGTTTCTATGAAAATTGAAGCTTTTGCTTTTTTGCGGCCTACATAAACTTAAACCTTATTTATTAGGCCAGTGTTAGCCCTTGAGTTTGACATGCTTGGTGTAGTGTATGAAAGCAAGCCCTGCTAATATGAAATAGAAGGAGCAATTTGGCAGCACCTCAAGGCCCCTGCCTGTCAGAGATGTCATTGGATCAGTGCCAGAGTCATTGGATCCATACCCTAGACTCCACATCCACATGAGAACAAATGAAATTAAGAGTCAATCCCCTAAAGCACAGCCAAGTATGACTTAAGACCGAGGTGCTCAGTGCAGCACTCAAGTCATCCATAGGGGAATAATGACTCTTCTGTAGATAAAACAAAAGGCACAAGGGACTAACCTGGCCTTACAGGTGTTAATAAATTTAAAAGGACTGAAATCATACAAAACGTGCTCTCCAGGGACAACAGGATTTAATTGGAAATCAATAACAGAAAGAAATCTGCATAATCCCAGATATTTGGAAATTAACCTACTTCTAAAACCACAAAGAATTAAAATAAAAACTATATCACTTCAAAATCCACGGGATGAAGCTAATGTAGTCCTTAGAGAAAAATTTAGAAAAAAAATAGTACCAATCTAACAAACTCAGAAAGCAGGAGAGAATATGACCCAACTCATTTTATGAGGCCAGTATCACCCTGATGCTAAAGCCAGGCCAACACATCAAAAGAAAACTACAGACCAATGTTCCTCATGAATATAGATACAAAAATCTTTAACAAATGATTAGCAAAGGAAGTCAACAAATAAAAGGGAGTACACTACAACCAAGTGGGATTCAAGAATGAAAGTTTGATTTAATACCTGAAAATTAACTAATGCAATATATGAATAAAACAAAACAAAAATCTGACAAAAATCCAACTCCAACTCATAAGAATTCTCAATAAATTAGGACTAGAAGAATACCTTCTCAACTTGATAAAGAGTATCTATGAAAAACCTACAGCTAACATCGTACCTAATAGTGAAAGACTAAACGTTTTACCCCTAAGAGTAGAAATAAGGACGGCTGAGCTCACCACTACTATTCAACACGGTACTGGAGGTGCTAGTCAGTGCAATGAGGCAAGAAAAAGAAATAAAAAGACATCTAGATCAGAAAGAAAAAAGTAAAACTGTCCTTATTTGCAAACATGATCTGTGTATAGAATCTACAAGCCACTAGAACTGATAAGCAAGTGTAAAAATGTCAACATACAACAAAAGGCCAGAAGACACCCTACTGCTTATTCAGCCATTCGCACACAAGGGCATTTAAATCCTGAATCATCTTCCTGAGTCTCTGGCAAACTTAGTTTTCTAGAACCAATCCTCTGTCTTTGCTACTTTGTCTGTTTTGGACCTCGATTCCCAAACGGATGGTTTAATTTGAGCTGGGTTGGTGTCTCTGAGCAGATCAGAGACTACCTGACTCATTTCTGACCCCATGAGAGCTGAGTGTGAAACCCAGTTAGCATGCACAGCATTTTGAGGGTGAGGCAATGTAAGCATTACGTCACTTATCCTCATAATCCCACAACAGAGGCATAGTTACTATCCTCATCCTTCAGGCGAAGGCATGGAAAAGGTGAACACGACTCCTCTTATCCGCCCCGTCTGTTTTAGCAGAAGCTCTTCACAGGCTTCCTGAAGCAATGACAGCACCATCTCTGACAAGGGCATGGGGCTGTACAGCTAGCCCCTAGAGAGGGATTAGCATCTCTATTGTTCACCCTGAGAGAAAATAAGACCCCAAATCCATAATCATTACTGTGGCTGGAAAAGTTCTGGCCAAGATGTGGCAGAAGAAAGTGAGAAAGACAAAAGGCTTTTGAGGCAGGCACTCTGGGGCAGAGGCCCAGCTCTGGCCCTCACTGGGTGGCTGAGCTGGAGCACATCACCAAACAATGCCTTTAAACTCCAATTTCCTTCTGCAGAAATCAACACAGATGAACACCTATCTCATGGTACAGGTGGGAAGCTCAGATGGGAAGACAAATATTTAAGGGATCAGCATATTGAAACTTGTTTTGGAATGTGTCCACAGCTTGGAAAAAGTGGATGGGAGCCTGTTGGGCCAAGACTCAGGGAGGGCACGTGTAGTTTAAAAGTCCCACAAGGTAATAGTGAGAGGGGAACCAAAAAAATCCTTAGAAATGTGTGCTCTGGTAGAGGGAAAAAGAAATGACTAACTTCTGAGTGGTTATTAAAAGAAAAGCAACAATTAAAAATAATAAACGGTGGGTGGGTGAGTGTAGGGAGTGAGCTATCTTCACCTCTCCCAGTTCTTCCAGGCTGGGAGATGACTCCATTCTGTTGCACAGCAGCCAGGCCGCCCTCAGGAAAATGAGAGCTGGCTGTGTGCAGGCCCCTTGTTGGGTGTGGCAGGTGAGATCTTGTTAAATTCTTAACCCTGTAAGGGTTGATTTTCAATTTACAGAAGAGTACACAGGCCCTGATGGATTATATCACTCTTTAGGGACTTGAACCCAGGCACCAACCCCCCATGTTTGCTTGGGGCTGAGCTGAGGTTGCTCCTGAGGCTTCTGCACACCTGAGGAAAACAGCAGAGCCTACCCTCAGCCCCGTCCCAGACACTGACGTGGGTGGGATGGGCTGGCTCCCCCTAGGCCTCACCTGTGCTGGAGCCGAGGAAGCCTCCTCACTGTCTGATTCTTCCTCACTGCTCTCTGAGTCTTCGTGCGTCTTAGCTTTGACCTGGGCCAACATGGGCCCTGCCTTCCCAGGGAGTCCCAGGGAGGTCCCTTGCCCTGAGGCAGCTTTCACTGGGAGGCTTTTCCCCGCAGACTTAGCCTAGAAGGACATGGAAGAGAGCTATGTCACAGGAACCCAAAGGACCACCAGGGGCTGGCCCTGAGTCAGCCAAGCACACTGGCCTCACCTGTGTCCCTGCTGTGGCAGGAGCTGCCTCCTCCTCGCTCTCTGATTCCTCGCTGCTTGAAGAATCCTCCCCCGGCCTCTGGGTGCCCCTGGCCACAGCTGGGGAGGATGTGCAGGCTGTGCCCACTCGCACTGGGGGGACTTTGGCAGATGCAGGGGCAATGGGAATGCCCTTCCTTGGGGAGGCCTTGGTCTGAGTTTTCATAGCTGGTTTTGCCTGAGGGACACAGAAGTTAGAGGCTGGAGGAGGACCCTGGATTCCGAGCCACCATCTGCCCTGGGGTGAAGCTCATGCAGTCCCCAGAGCTCCCTGTGGAGCTGACCAGTGGGGACCGCTCAGGGTCAGGCTATGCTGTGGCCTCACCTGGGCTGGAGCTGTGGCTGCAGATGCCTCCTCCTCACTGTCTGACTCCTCGCTGCTGCTCTCCGAGTCCTCCTCCTGCTTCCGGGCCTGAGCCAAAGTGGCTGCAGACCCTGCCTTCCCAGGGGGTGCTGGGACGCTGCCTTTCCCAGGGGGTCCCGTGGCTGAGGTGGCTCTGCCCTGGGAGTTTTTCCCCGAGGGCTCTGCCTGGGAGTGACAAAGGACAGGATTAGGGCAGGGGGCCACAGAGGGCATGTGTGTGAGGTAAGATAGGTGAGGAGAGTAAACGGGGGACCAGTACTCTAGGTGCAGGAGGGGGAGGACAAGCCCATGGGTGGCTCTGCAGGCAGGGCACAGGCCATGTAGTGTCCTCCAGCCTCACCTGAGCCAGGTTTGAGGTTACAGGTACCACTGCTGGCACCTCCTCCTCACTGTCCGATTCCTCGCTGCTGCTCTCTGAGTCCTCCTCTGGCCTCCCTGTCTTGACCTGGGCAGCTGCAGGCCTTGCCTTCCCAGGGGATCCTGGGACAGCCCCTTTCCTGGGGGGCTCCTTGGTGGGGGCCGAGGCAGCTTTGACCTGCGAGGTTTTCCCCGAGGCCTTCACCTGGAGTGAGAGAAGCAGAATCAGGAGAGGCAGCCCAGAGGTGGATGTGAGGAGACCCAGGAAACCAGACAGAGCAACGACGTCACACACATCACACTATCAGAAGGGGTGGGGCAGGCTCGGAGCATGCCTGGGAATGGAAGAATAAGTCTTTATTTTGTTAGTCCTCACCTGGAGATATTTTCCATTGATTTTTAGAAAGAGTGGAAGGGAGGGGGAGAGATAGAGAGAGAAACATCGACGTGAGAGAGACACATAGATTGGTTGCCTCCTGCACAAGCCCTGACCATGGCCAGGGATTAAGCCTACAACCAAGGTACATGCCTTTGACTGGAATCGAACCCGGGACCCTTCAGTCCCCAGGCCAACGCTCTATCCACTGAGCCAAACTGGCTAGAGTGGGAGAACAAGTCTTCAGAAGGCCTTTCAGCACGGGCACAGGCATGGGCACGGGCACAGGCTCTACTTTCCGGGCCTCACCTGAAGCGCAGTCTTGGCAGTTGGCGCCTCCTCCTCACTGTCCGATTCCTCACTGCTGCTCTCCGAGTCCTCCTCTGGCCTACCTGCCTTGGCCTGGGCAGTTGTAGGCCCTGCCTTCCCAGGGGGTGCTGGGACAGCCCCTTTCCTGGGGGACTCCTTGGTGGGAGCTGAGGCAGCTTTGACCTGTGGGGTTTTTCCCGAGGCCTTCACCTGGAGTGAGAGAAGCAGAATTAGGGGAGGCAGCCCAGAGGTGGATGTGAGGAGACCTGGGAAAACACACAGGGCAATGACGCCACACACATCATACTGAGAAGGGCTGGGGCAGGCTCGGAGCATAGCTGGGGCTCTTTGGCAGTGGGAGACCCAGTCTTCAGAAAGCCTTTTGGGGAGGGGTCTAGGCTGCGGGCTCTCCGTCCCCGGCCTCACCTGAAGTGAGGTCTTGGCAGCTGGCGCCTCCTCCTCACTGTCCGATTCCTCACTGCTGCTCTCCGAGTCCTCCTCTGGCTTCCCTGCCTTGGCCTGGGCAGCTGCAAGTCCTGCCTTCCCAGGGGGTGCTGGGGCCGCTGCTTTCCTAGGAGACCCCTTGGCAGGGGCTGAAGCAGCTTTGACCTGGAGGGGTTTCCCCGAGGCCTTTACCTAGTGAAAGAGAAAGGGCAATTTGTTCCCTTCCTCCTGAAAACTCCCTGGCGACACCTTCAGGATAAAGCAGAGGCCTTAGTGGGGCTCTCGGGACCCCCCTGCTTCTCTCCTCACTCCCTGCCTTGACCGATGCTCTGACCTGGCCTGTCAGCTCCATCCCTGAATCCTTCACCCCCCTGCCCATTTCACCTGGCCTCCTCCTCCAGGTCCCACACAGCTTTCCCCTAGGTGAGGCCCTGTGCCTAAGGCCCTGCTCCAGTGCCACCTCTCCCAGGAAGCCTTCTTTTGTCACATAGGCAAATGGTGTCTCCCCCCACAGCCCTAGACCCTTCTCAGGCCCAGAGTGCAATGAGCAGCACCTGGTCCTCCCCGGCCAGGGCCCGCTAGACCCCCCGGCTCCCCGAACCCACCTTCCTAGCTCCCAGTCACCCTGAAGCACCAGCTGAACTGATCTGGTCCCACTTGTCTGTGAAGTCAGGCTCCTGGGAGGGAGAGTTCAAGCTGTGCAGGGGCAGCTCCTGAGGATGGGTGCAATTACCTCCACATCGGTCTCATCGCTCGAGCTGGAGGTCTCCTCGCTGGAGCTGTCGACCTGGCCCGCTGATGCCAATCCTGCAGGATGCATAGGGAGGGCACTGAGGGCCATCCCTCCCAGCCCCTCTGAGGCCTTAACACTTGTGCCAGCTTAGAAAAATCTCCCTCCTGCATACACGGAGGCAGGCAGGGCAAACGCCCAAACCCAGGCCTCTCAGTTTAGTCTCTAAGCCTCCGAGATGGGCTTATACCCGAGACCAATAAACCAGAAAATACTCTACCACCCGGGCTACTCAACTCCCTCAGCAAAGCCTGACGCATCCCTGTGGTTGATTCTCCCTCATCAAGGGAGGGGAAAATGATCTGAGGTGGGGCCTCGTTGTCATGGAGATGCCTCTGAATTCCAGAATGTCCCAGAGCTGGAAGCAGCACAAAGGCCTGCCTCCCGCCCACTCAGGGGGCTTCTCACCAGGCTTGGCAGTGGTTCCGAGGGCAGGTTGTGGTGTGGAGTTCACTGTCTTGTTGCCTTTCTTGGTCTCTGCCTACAGAGAACAGGTGACAGACACACTTGGGTATGGCCTGGTGAACTGAGAACATGGACCACATCTGAACCCAGCTCTACCACTTCCTAGCCCTGTGGGTTTGGACAAACCATCTCCCTATCTCTCTGTTTCTTCACCTATATTTTATTTTATTTTATTTTAGTTTGTTTGTTTCTTCACCTTTAAAGTGGGGCTAAAAATGGTGCCTCCCCTCACGGAGGTGTGGAGAACAGGTGATTGTTCTGGGGACACAGCTGTTGCTTGCTAAGTGGTTGGTTAACAGTTTATTGTGGTTATTACCACTATTTTATAATTATTTTTACAGAAAGGAAACGGAGGCCCAGAATGGTGAAGGGACTCGGCAAGACCCCACAGCTGGTAAGTTGGGCTGAGATTCGAATCCAAGATGGACAATTACCCACAACCCTACCCTTCTCTCACGGAGACTGTCCCTCACAGGGCACTTCAGCTCTTACGGGTAACAGCTTGGGACACGGTCCCACTCACCGTGGCTTTTCCTTTCATGCTTGATGGCAAAACCGCCCTCACAACTGAGGAGTTGGTGGATGCTGGTCTTGGGGCTGCAAAACACAAACACCCACTGGATGAGCCAGGTGAGCCTTTTCTCATCTAGGAACAGCAAACAGGCTTCTGCTCATGCAGGAATCGGTGTGGCGCCTAGTGCTGTATACGGATCTGAGGCTGAGCCCAGATTTGTGGGAAAGAGCTCTGTGGTACATCAGCCACGTCCACCAGGAGCCAGAGAGAGGCAAAATGAAAGCTACATGTCTGCATCCTCGATGGAGTCCCAACTCCCTGGTGATGAGACAGAGGACCCCAGAGGAAAAGGCCTGGCTCACAGTCCTGCCACGTGCTACCAAGAAGGCACTGGGGACACAATGTTTGGTGCAGAGGAAGGGCTGAAACAGACAGGCAGGCCTTTCTGAAATTCCCCCTAAAAGGTCCTGGTCTTCCCACAGCTCACTCAAGAAGCTGGAGGCGGTCCCTCTGAAACAATCCAATACCCAACAACTTGTACCTAAAAGGGGCCGGGCCCTGGGCTAAGCCCCCACAAGCACCAATCATGGGAGCCCCCAGCAGTGCCCAGCATGCAGGGCCCTTACCAGCTTTGGCGGTTTCAGCTGCCGCCTCCTCCTCCTCTTCTGAGCTCTCCGAGGTGCTAATGGGGTCTGACACCCGGGCCTTCTTGGCCTGCAGCGCTGCATCTTCCTCGGCCTTCTGCTTCTTGCCAACCTCCGAGGTTCTGCAGGACAAGGGTGACTGGCTACACCAACTGGTGACAGGGACAACTCCAGGAGATTCGGAAAGAAAGACCTTCCCACATCCTGCCCCACCTCCAAAGGAGATACGCAGAGTTTAAATGGCGATGAAGACATAGTGTAGGTAAAATTCTGCATTTTCACTCATTTCATAAAGCAGGGGTGGGGAACCATTTTTCTGCCAAGGGCCATTGGGATATTTATAACTTCATTCTTGGGCCATACACAATTATCAACTTAAAAAAAAAAAGACAAAAATGAGCCTGCTGTATTTGACCGAACATTTCATTAACTCAGCCCTAATGCCTTGGCAGGGCCAGACCAAATGATTTCTCGGGCCCTATACGGCCTGCGGGCCAGACGCCCCCCACCCCTGTCATAAAGTGTTTTTTATAACTGTCTAGTGGTCTCAAGACAATCCGGAATGGTCAGTAACATACTAACAGTAGCTAAGCGGTGTCAAGTGACAGGTGCTAGCATCTGCAGGCCAGCCAGGCTCCTCCCTCCTCCAGAACTTTCAGCACCTGCAGTGCCCTCTTCCTAGAAGACTCTGCCCAGGTCCTCCTTGTCTTCAGGTCTCAGCTCCAGCCCAGCCTCCTCAGAGAGGCCTCCCTGATCACCCTCCTCCCCCAAGATATTCTCAGCCTGTCATCCGGTTTCATTTTCTTCAGAGCACTTTCTCGCTCCTGTGATTTTACTTCCTTCCTGCCTGACACCCCCACTACACAGGGCGGTCCGGGGAGGGGGAGGGACCTTTTCCAGCTCACTAAGGTACCCTTCACACACAGCACACATCCCAAAAAATGAATGACTAAGTGACTTGCCCAGAGTCAAAGAGCAAGTCTTCGGCTGGGGCACTGGCAGAATAAGCACTCAGATGGCTGAGTCCCTGGAACTTTCAAGTATCATCTCTTCAACTTCACCCTCCCACCCCGAGGGAGTCACTGGCTATGCCCACGCTCTCCAGCTATGAGACATGGCTCTGCCATAGTTTGGGGTGTGCTGCTCAGGTCCCTGGTTCCCTGCTCAGGTCTCCTTGTTGAGACTATCCTGTTAAAAACAGGTCTCATTTTTAACGTGTATCAATTGTTCTGCCTCTCTCTTCCTAACAGACGGTTTTACAAGGGAAGGAGTTGTTCTCTAGTTTGTTCCGTTATATCAGGAACAGTCCTGGCTCACAGTGGGTGCTCTATAAACTGGGGGCATGGGGGTGGGGGGAGAAGACGCCTCCAATGGCCAGGTTTAGCACTTTACTTACTACTGTTATCATTTTACAGAGACGGCACACGCTCAGGGAAACCGTTACTCCACGGTCATACAGCTAGTTGCTGGGTTTGAATTTGCCAGGAAGCACTAGGCTCGGCTTCCTCTGGTGGGTATGAGGCTCCGTCTCACTCAGTACCCCTTATCCACAGGGGCCAGAGGCAGGAAAGGGCTTGTGGTGCAGCTCACTGGAGCGGGTCTCTGGGGAAGGAAGTGCTGTGACTGATACCCAAGACACCTGGGCAAGTCGGAGAGGGTGAGAGAGAGGAAGTGTGGGGTGTGCCCTGTGCTTGCTGTAGCAGCAGAGAAGAGTAAAAAATTAAGGCCTGGCTGGGCTTTTAAAGACCTTGGAAGCTGAGACCCCAACGGTACCATTCCTGCCTTTGCTTACATACCTCTGATAACAGGGAGCTCACCACTCCCGCTGTAGCCTATCTAATTTTTGGATAGTTCTGATGACCAAGCACTTGTGTTCAGAAGCTGAAACCTCTTCCTAAAGCAGGCACATACAGATGCCACCTCAGTCACCCAGAGCCCCAGAGAACATGCCACTGCCTTTGTCCTTACAGATGTGCAAACAATGGTCCCCTCACCTGCCCTTTTGCCATCTCTTTTCCATCCTGGGCAATTCAGTATTCTCTATGGGACATGGCTCCAGGTCCTTCACTCACCTGGTCCGCTGTGGTCAGGCCAGGGCATGGAGAGAATACAATTGTCCCCTCCTTCATTCTCAAACCATTCCTGTTTATGCACCCTTCAATTATTTTTCAGTCCTTGAAAAGTACTTAAGTTTTACATGTTTCACAGGCATTTCACACTCTGTAACATGTCCTTGAAATTTTCCCCTCCAAGTCAGGCTCCCTTGCAACTCCATGCACAAGCCAGATACCTGGGGTTGGACTGGATTGCCTCCCCAACCCATCCATAGATCCTGGGTTCATCCCTGAATATTCCTGGAATCTACTTCCTACCTTCTACTATTCCCCATCAGCTCTTGCCTGGATGATGACGTCCAAGCTACAGAGCGAGCCCATCACTGCTTCCCCCTTCCATGGCTCCACTGCTCTTGGGATAAAGAGACAACTTCTCACTGTGGATGATCAGGCCTTGCATGGGGTGAGCCCTGCCGAC
Source organism: Myotis daubentonii (assembly GCF_963259705.1). NCBI lineage: Eukaryota > Metazoa > Chordata > Mammalia > Chiroptera > Vespertilionidae > Myotis > Myotis daubentonii. Next base: position 90,792,513 of record NC_081844.1, on the reverse strand, counting down.
TCCCCGGCCTTATCTGCACTGTGCTCATGGCTTCAGGCCTCAGCATCAGCAGTTCCTTCTACTAGGTACACTCCACCTGCTTCTCCTTACCTATTGCCTAGGTCACTCCCCCACTCCCTGCAGCTTTCAAATCAAAGGTCACTGCAGGGAAACTTCCCCTAGAACCCCACAAGAGGTTTATGCGGTTTTGGCACTGGGTACCTCTTTTTCATCATCCTTATAAGCATTGTAATTTCACATTCATTCGTTTCATTCTTTGATGTATGCCTACCTCCCTGACTTGAATGTCAACCCCAGGAAAGAAGGAGGCATGTCTGTCTCATCTCATAACACCTCCATGCTTAGAACAGGGCTTGGCATTTAGTAAATGCTCAATAAATGTTTGCTGATTGAACGAATAACATTACTGAGAAGCTTCTGCCCTTATTATTATTCAATACTGATTATAGCTCTCAATATCCTCTTCTACTACCAGACACTCCTACGTGTGACCTGACTTCCTGGGGGTGATAATGGTGTCTACAGTGGGCTTTGGGGACAGATCTTAGGCCAGATTAGTACCCTAGCTTACTCCAAGCTGACAGCTTGGGGTGTCCCTCCTCCACACTTTCAACACCGTCAGACTTACTGTTGCCAGTGCGTATAGATGTCCAGAAGGGTTACAGGCTGAACTGGGAAACTTTTCTGCAGAGAAGTAAAGAGAGAGCAGCAATTAACCCCCCAGCACAGTACGGGTCCTCCTTGGCTCCAATTCTCCACAATCTCACGACTCGCACAGACAGGTGGTTGAGAAGGGGGTCTTTCTGCTCTGGGAAATATGTCTGCTTGCCCTGCCATTACCACCCAAACCTTGTAGAGACAAGCAGGGCAAGTGTTTCCAGTTAAAACCTTTTAAGACAACATGTTGGTGAGAGGTGCCTTTGAGAGACTGGACTGGAATGCTCCAGGCCAGCATTTTCAGTCCCCAGCCTCCCTGGCACTTTCCATGCGTAGAGGCCACAAGACAGGGCTTTCCCCGCCCCTGACCTTTTAAAAGGCTTTTAAAGGCCAGGCTGGTCAAGCTCCCCAGGGCAGGAGGAACCACAGCCCAGACACCGAGGCATCCAGGTGGCATGACTACAGCCCACTTATCCCCTGAGAAAGTACTGGAACCAAATGGTGCCAGTCCCTTGACAGAAGCCGAGGGAACCAGGTGAAATCCAGGCCTGTGGAGCCCAGGCCAGAGGGCCCACTGTCTCTGCAAGTATCAAGAACCTGGGATGCCAAGCGCCCCAGGAGGCTGAGTGAGCAACGTGCGGTGAAGGCAGAGGGCGTGAGGGCCCTGGGCAGAGTGACCAAGAGGTACATGTGGAGTCACGCAGAACTCCTGCTGAATAGCTGGGCTCATCTCTTCACACTTCATGTTCCTCCTCATGACATGGGGATGACAGCAGTACCCACCTCGCTATCAGGCCCGAATGGGATAAATCTAGTCAGTGCCCAGCACAGTGAGCCAGTAACACTGAGACATCGAGGGTCAGTCTCACGCTACTCCTCCCTAGGCACACTGTCCCCCTCGCTGCCCCTCAAATGTGTCAGGCCGCCCTGCACCCATCAAGACTTGCTATTCTTTTTGTCTGGAATGCTCTCTATTGCTAACTACACAGCTCTCTCCCTCCCTCCCTCCCTTCAGGTCTCTGGCCAAATGTCACCTCCTCAGTGGGGCCTCCTGACCACCCTGTTATAACTGGGCATTCCTATCCCCCATTCCTGTCTTATGTTTATAGCTAGCACATTACATCATTAACCTTAAAAATATTTGTCACCTGTCTGTTCCTGCTAGAATGTACCCTCCATGAGCAAGATCCTACCTTTACTTAGGCAAATGCCCCAATGAAGACAGGTACTGTCTTTGCCCTCCTTAGCTGGTAAGTGATATAAATGGAGTAAGAAGAGCAACTGAAGTCTAGGGAGGGTTGGAAAAAGCATGGATAATGTCTTAGGGCCCATCATCCTTTAGTCTCTCCAGGAGATCCTCAGAGCAAGCATCCACTGGAGCTAAAAGGATATTGGTTTATCACTTTAACAGCTTAAAACCCTCCCGGGGCTTTTCAGATTAAGACCAAACAGCCTACACCAGGGCTCCAACCAGCACCACCACACCTCCTCCCACCCCCAAGGGACCTCTATCCCCCCTGGACTCCACATTTCAGCCACAGTACACTCTCCCAAGGCCAACAGTCAGCAACAAGTCCCATCCCACCACAGGGCATTTGCACCTCTGCCTGGAATATACACCTCCCTTCTGTCAGATCTCAAACCTACACCACTTCCTCCGGTGAACCGGCCACCCCTGTCTTAGGGCTCGATGCCTCTCATTCTTGGCACTTAACGTCGTGTTTTGAGTGTACACTTTTATGATTTATATCTATCTTTCCTACCACATTTTTAAAAAACTATATATTTTTATTGGTTTCAGAGAGGAAGGGAGAGGGAGAGAGACAGGAACATTCAATGATGAGAGAGAATCATTGACCAGCTGCCTCCGGCAGGCCCCACACCGGGGATTGAGCCCGAAACCTGGGCATGTGCCCTTGTCCAGAATCGAACCTGGGACCCATCGGTCCCCAGGCCGATGCTCTATCCACTGAGCCAAACCAGCCAGGGCTTCCTACCACGATTAGACTGTAAGCTCTAGGAGGGCTGGGGGGCCCTGCTCATCATTTTGTCACCAGCAGCCAGAGCGCCGGATTAACAGCTGCTGAATGAATGAAGACATGACTACTACACCAGAAGCTGAAAGCTCAAAGCTGTCTGACTCAGTACAGACCGGGAGGGGTGGGGGTGGGGGGTCTTAAGGGCCCGAGCTCCAGCTCAGAGACGGGGTCACAGGCCCCTTTTCTGGGCGCTCTCTTTCGGGGCGGTGGCAATCCACCCCTCAAACTTGCTGCTACCTTCTCCACCCTAGGGGCCGGACCGAGCCACGTGGCCCGGCACGTAGGAAACTTGAAAACGCCGCTACCAGAAAGGGAGCGTGGAAGTACGCGACGCGGGAATCACAGAGCCCTGCGTGTGGATCCCACGCCCGGGTCCGCCCACTGCACGCGATGGGGAAACTGAGGCCCAGAGGGACTGGGAACGGCAGGGAGGCCGGAGGCGGCGGATCCGGGTACCCCTGGTCGCGTCCTCGAGCACCGGGGGGCTTGGCCGTGGGCACCCGCCAGGGGAAGGGGCGTGGGGGGCGGCTCTGCAGATCTCACACGCGGCCCTCGCACACGGCCCGCACTCGCTTACCTGGCAGCTCTGCTCCTTCACTTCCCGCGCCGCGCGCACAAAGCCTGCCTGCAGCAGATGCTGGTAGATCAGGGGAAGCAGCTCCCGCCGCTTCCTGGCCTCGGCCATGCCCGCGACCTGCCACCGGTTAGCTCACCTGCACGCCCCCCTCAATCCCCACCCGCCACTTCCCTCGTGCCCTTAGACCTCCCGCGCCCCACTTCCGGCTCCTTGTTAACCGGGACGCGCGGCACGCCGGGAATTGTAGTCTTATCCCCCGGAGTGTCCCGCCTGGTCCCAGGGGTGGAGGCTGAGCCCGCCCATTGGCTGGGGGGTGTGGCTATACCTGAACCCGCCCCCTGGGCCAGCCAGGATAAGTATGACTCCCTCTTAAGTCTTGTCTCTTGAAGGACTTCGTCTTCCACCTGAGCTCCCTGAGTGATGCGATTGGGTTTATTCATCTCTGAAAATCCTAATCTGAATGTTTTCTAGACTCGAATTTCCAGTTACATACATACATTCCAGTTATTCACATCACACTTTTTAGGACCCGTGAACTAGAAACATGTGGATGAAAAAGGGCCAATATTAAACCTGAGAGGCTCAGGAGAGATCTACATGGTGGGCCTTACAAACTCAGAGACAGAAAGTAGCCTAAAATTAAAACTTCCTAACTAAAATCGAGTCATGGTGGGTAGTCATGTCCTAGACCTTCCTTGACAAAGATCAACCTTTACCTTAATTGTGCTGTCTTTTTCTGCACCTATGATAACATACCTTTGGAACATCAAAGTAATTTTCTTTTTTCTGAACCCCTCAAAATACAACCGCCATCCCAGAGCAGAGACCACAAATTCCCTCATTGTTATTATCATGATTGATGTTAACTGTTAGCTATCCTATACCCACCAAAGGAAAAGAAATATGTGTCTATTCATTTTTTAAAACATGTTTTTTTTTAAATAAAAGTGCTGTGTTTTTAAAAAAATACATTTTATTGATTTTTTACAGAGAGGAAGGGAGAGGGATAGAGAGGTAGAAACATCAATGAGAGAGAAACATTGATCAGCTGCCTCCTGCACACCTCCTACTGGGGATGTGCCCGCAACCAAGGTACATGCCCTTGACCAGAATCGAACCTGGGACCCTTCAGTCCACAGGCCGACGCTCTATCCCCTGAGCCAAACTGGTTAGGGCAAAACATGTTTTTATTGATTTTTAGAGAGAGAGGAAAGGAGAGGAAGAGATAGAAACATCCATGAGAGAGAAACATCAACATTGATCGACTGCCCCTTGGATGCCCCCTACTGGGGATGGAGCACACAATCTGGGCATGTGTCCCGGCCAGAATCCGGGTATGCTCAACCACTGAGCAACACCATCAGGCATTAATTTTACATACAATCTCCTAGATCCCCCCTGCCCCTGCTTTGCTTTCTCCTGCCTCCCTAACCTATCCCCAATGGATTTTATGTAACCCCTTTACACCTCCTCCTTTGATTGTAATGTATAAAATAAGATGCAAAACTGCCATTCTCTGGCACATTTTCTCAATCCATTGAGATTTTGCTTCCCAACAGTTGTCAGTTAGGCTCAAATAAATTCATAAAATTTCTTACAGGTTTGGATGTTTCTTATATTGGCAAACTATTTGTCCTTATCATTCATTCACTGAGCAAATAGTTACTGAGCACCATATCTTGAGTAGCATGGGCTAGTAGGATGAGGGGGTGGATAAAAAGACCAATAAGGCATGGCAACCGCCCACAAAACTCACAGGGACGAGAGACATGGTAACCAAGCAACTATGATTCAATTCCTTATGTGCATTGTCGGGGCCAGGCAGAGCCTGCGGGAGCAGGGATGAGGGGCACCCAGAGAGACATCTAAGCTGAAGCTTAAAGATGGAGTAGGGATTTCTAGATGCAGAGGAAAGGCCTGGCATCCCAGGCAGAGACACTACCTGCGTAAAGACAGGAAAAGCCATAGGCTGGTATAGGTTGGCAAACCCAAACATAGAACTCAGTCCATGCTGCTGGGCTGTAGGGTGGGGGGTGGGGGTAGGAAGAGGGAACACGCGAGAACACACGAGAATGAAGAACTAGACGGTGCCTACAGCACCCCCTCATCCACCAGCAGAGCTTGCACTTCAAAAAACAATAGGTAGTCTCTCACCGGTGTTATTCAGGAGGGTGGCCTGCATTTGTGTTTTTAAAAGGTTGCTATGATCTAAGTGTGGAGGATGGATTCACAGAGATAAAGACTAGAGGCTGTGGGGTTGTTGAGAGGAAGTTGAGCGGAACTTGGCGGGGACAGGATGAGCCAGGCTGGGGACTATTTGAATGAGCTGTTTTATAACTTCGTGGACCCGTTAAGAATCTGAAGACAGCACGACAGTCTTTGCTCTAGAAAACGTTGAATGTGTACAGACACTTAACATTTCCCATCAAATTTCAGGACATAGATAAGCACATACTGAACCTCCTAGGAATGCACCAGGAAGAAAGGGGGAGGGGAGGGACAGGACCATGTGACTGACGGAGTGCAGTGAAGGAAGAAGAGGGAAGAGACTGATCTACAAATAGCTATTTGGCAAATGTTTACTGAGTACCCACTACTGAGGATGAAATGGTCTCTATCCCAATAGAGTTTACAGTCTAATGAGGGAGACACACGTTAAACAAATAGTTATGCCAATTCATTGCTAGAGTAAGTGCAGAAAGGAAAAGGACAGTGTTTTCTACCCTGGAGTCACACTGCCCCCGGTTCAAATTTTGGCTTTGCCTCTTATTAATGATGTGACCTTGGTAAGTTACGTAACTTCTCTGTGCCTCAGTTTCTTCATCTGTAAAATAATTATAATTTCTACCTCGTAAGGTTATCATGAGGAGTAAATGAGTTCTCAGGGGAAATGCTCAGAAGAGCTGCTAACAGCAGTGCTGTGTGTATGTGTATGTTAGCCATTCCCGTGAAAACATCCAATAGGAAGGAGGGATCTATCTTTTCTTGAGTGTTAGGGAAGGAGTCTCTGAGGAAGTGGTGTTTGTGAGGAAAGCTTAACCATGTGTAGCGGAGGAGGGGGCGGGGGGGCGGAGAATCCTGGGGGAAGAAGCTGTGTAAAGGGCCTGAGGCAGAAGATATAGCTGAGAGAAGAGGTAGTCAAGTGCTTTGTAGCAGGGCCCCGGGGGACAGCAGAGGGACTGGGGAGTATAGAAAGTGGGTGGAGGATAGATTCCACATTAAGGACCTTCTTCCCATCCTACGAGTGACTGTAAGCCATTGACAGAATAGCCTGAGAGTGACAGGAGGACATTTGAATGTTTACGTGACCTGTGTGAATGACCAGGGGAGAGGAGAGTAGTGTATAGTATGTATGAGTAAATGCAGGAAGATAAGTTAGGGTTAGGAGTGCAGGCAGGCATCCAGAGAGAATGGAGGGAGTGCTGGTGACAGTGGAGTTGGGGAGCTGTGGAAGCTTCCAGAGTTATTGGGCAGTAAAATCATCACAGAGATGTGTTGTGCTGGGGTCCAACCCCAGCGGGTCCAGGGATCCCCAAAGGTGCAGACGGAGTCGGCAAAGAAGGAATTAAACAGAGACAGCATTCAGTTAATCAGTAGCCTAGCCAGGATCTCTAGCCAGGATCTCCAGCCAAGTTCTGGTCTGGATCTCCAGCGAAGTTCTGGTTCGGATCTCCAGCCAGGTTCTGTGTCCATGTTCTCTTGCTAGGTTCTCCAGGTTCTCCAGCCAGGTTCTGTAGCCATGTTCCCTCGCTAGGTTCTTCAGCCAGGTTCTGTCCAGGTCCTCCAGCCAGGTTCGGTCACCAGGTTCTAGTCAGGTTCTCTTGCCAATTTCTGTAGTCAGGTTCAGTCCAGGATCTTTTGCCATGTTCTCTCCAGCGAAGTTCTTCTGTCTGTAGGTTCTGTGTAGGTTCTGTCTGTAGGTTCTCTCTTCTAAGTTCTGTCTCTTGTTGTCTTGTTGCATCTGTATTTATACCAGTTGATTCCAATCCTATCAATCTCTATTCCAAAGGTTAGGGCGTTTCTTATCTCCATTCCAGGGAGTAAAGATCATGTAGCTTAAGCATGATTGTTCGTAGTTAAAATGATTAATTACCCGCCTGGCACTTAGTTAAGAGGTTTTATTCCCTCCCTAACTTCAGGGGAAAATCCCTACCTGGGGATTCAACCTTTCTCGGAGAGGTGACCTTGGTTAAAACACAGCACCAAGAAGGTGAGCAAACATATTAAGAACCGTATGCCATATATGCCAGGTCCCTTGAAACACCAAGCATGGACCGGCTCCCGGCAGTGTTGAAAAGGAAGGTAAGAGACGTGAGTACTAGAATGGACTCAGAGGTCTCTGTGCAAACAGGCACACAGTGACTTTCACAGACACAGGGGACACCGGAGAGGACTGGGATGGGGGAATGAGCGATGAGGGAAAGCTGGGGAGGGGACATGAAAGTGAAAGTTCCATGTTAGACATGTTGAGACGGAAATGCAGATGTTGAGTAAGCACTTGGAAGCCTGGGTTTGACTCACATGGAGATGGGAAGTGGTCTGTAGAGACATGATCAATGAGACTGTGGATGAGGGCAGGGTTGCCCAGGGAGAGAGAGCATGAAGAGAGGAGTGGCCCAGGATGGAACTCCAAGGCACACCCACAGCTTAGGGCTGCATAAAGACAGATACGTCTGCGAAGGAGGAGGGAAGAGAGAACCCCGGGGAGTGGCTGCAGGGAAGGAAGGCAAGGGTGAGTTTCGGGACAGTGGGGAGAGTCTGAGAGGTGGGACAGGACGAGAGTGGAACTACTGGCTTTGGTTTAATGACAGGCGGGGGATTTTGGTGGCTTTAGGTAGAGTGCTACTTCTGTGGAACGATGGAGAAGGTCAGATGGCAGTGGTCACGGAGTGAAGGAGGGCTGAGGGAGGCTGTGGGTCCTTTGAGGGGTTTTTGTGTGAAGGGAAGGAGAGAGCGTCTGTGAGCCAGGGTCCATGTGTGTTGTGAGGTGGAAGGGACTTGAGTGTGTTTAAAGGCTGATAGGAGATCAAAGGGAGAGAGATCAATGAGGGGTGCAGGAAACAGGGGAGACAATCAGCACGGATGTTCACAGGCACGTGGGAGGGGTGGGATCAGGCAAGTAGGTGGAGGGGCTGGTCTGGGAGAGGAGGAGGGATGGCTTCTCCAGAACCAAAAGGAGGAACAAAGAGAGGCCGGGTGCAGATGTAGATGTAGGTTTGCAGTGGGATGCTAAGGGAGATTTCATCTCCAACTTCTATTTTTTTCTGCCAAGTGGGAGGCAAGGTCTGCTGTGAGAGAGGAAGAGGTGGGGAGGCGTTTGAAGGAAGGAGGACAATGAGCATTCAAGGAGTTGAAGAGCAAACTTGCCTAGAGAATCCCTAATTGCTGGATGGTGTTGTCAACCTAGTTGAGGGCGCTGGTCATTCATTTATGTGTGTCCTGCCCTGCTCTGCTGAGTGATTTGCCTTCATAGTTCACCAACCTGGATATAGGCAGGGGGAAAGCACTGAGTGGGATTTATCCAGGCCTAGGGCTTTGCCAGATTCGGGGGCGGGGGGCAAGGGCCAAAGAGATGCCCAGGCTCTGGGCCCTGGAATCTGGGCAGGGCGGGCAGTGGAGACAGACAGGGTTAATTTTTAGGGAGACAGGAAGTCTTCATGGACTGGGCTGCCGAGAGGCTGGTAATCAGGAGCCTGAGCTCGGAGAGGGTTGGCAACTTGAATTGATGGTGCTGCCCAGGTTACTGACTAGATGGCTAGTTGGGCTACTCACTGAGACAGTGAACAGGGTGATGAGCATACAAAATAGTGCATGAAATTAGGAAGGTCAGAGATATTCTCCCCCTTCCAAGAACCCATTTTCACCCCCATGGGGGCATTACCGCTCCAGGAGAATGCACACCTTAACAGAATGTAAATCCTCTAGAGGCTGCACCCCAATCAATCAGTATTGGCAAGTGCAAGGGTGGCTACAGTCCGTCCCCTGCGGAGGAGAGGAGGCAGAGGCCGGCTGCCCTGAGTATAGGCCTGGAAGCAGACATGTGAAGGCTTCTAGAAGGTAATGGAGAAGGAAGCGGGGGCTGAGTCCTTGGCCGACCTTGGAAGACATGGAGGACTGGTATTAAATTCGACACAAAACAAAACCAACCAGGATGGTCTAATTCCTTCTGTCTGGCAACAGGTTGTTTGTTTCTGTTTTGTTCCTAATAAAATTCATTTGAGGCACTTAGGCCTTGTCCTCGGCTCCTGGGAGGCTGGCTCTTCTGTGGACAATTTCTTTATTTCCTTGATTTTCCAAATCATACCCTTCACTGAATTGCCTCAGGGCCCAAGCACAAAATTAAAACATTAAACTGGTAGAATATAACACGGCAACAATTAAGACAGCAGCAAACAAAACAGTGCATTGGAAAAAAAAAATAATTGCCTACCCGTTAGAAAAAGATGTCTTTGTTAGTAGTGGAAGCCAGAAGCTTCCAAACCACTCGACTGGGAGCGCCTCTCCGGTGAGCAGCATGCTTAGTCATCGTGAATTCTCGAGCAGGGCACACTGAGGGCACGGGAAAATGAGCAAAGAAGGACTGTCAGCAGGAAAGGAAGCCAAGCAGGTGGGGCGTTATCCCCTTCCTCTCCCAGCAGGAGGGCTCCTGCACAGAGGTGGGAGGTAGGTACCATGACACGGGGAGGGTGCTGGGCCAGGAATGAGGAAATTACCCATTGGGCCTGGCTCTGCTGTGTGACCCTGGCCACTCTCTTGGCCTCTCTGATCCTCAGCATTTCTTTTGGTTGGAAAGGGATCCTTCCAATATTGGAACTGTCACGTGAGGGGCTCATTTGGGGAGGTTGCCCTTGACCCCAGGACCCAGAGATAGTCCCTTCATCCACTGTAACAACGGATTCTCCCTGGACCAAGTCCCTTGGGCCAGTAGGTTTCCCCTGGCCTCCTTTTCTCTCATGGGATGACAATTTCTCTCTTTCTTTCTTTAATCCCATTGGAGATTTTGAAGGCTTATAAAAGGTTGCCAAGTGATTACTGAAGTAACAAGTCAAACAAGTCATAGGTGTACAGAGACGAAGCTAATCTTCCCTCTCATCCATCCCCAGCCCACTACCCATATCCCAGGCCCTCCCCTCCACAACCAAGCTGGGCGGGGGTCGGGGAGGGGAGGTGGGGTTGGAGCTGGTGTCAGATTCCTTCACATCCTTCCTCTGCAGGGACACACACACACCTCCTTCATAAGGCTTTAATCCTTTTCTTTTTCATTTCTTTTTTTTTTTTTTTTTGACAAAGGGGTCATACTAAACGCACAACTCTGCAACTAGCTTTTTCCACTTAATAACATATCAGAGCCATTTCTCCAGACATTTGGATCTGAAATAGCCTTTTGAGTAACAGTGAGTGACAGCTCACATCTGCGGAGCGGGTGCTCTGAGCCAGCGCTGTGCTGTGAAGTGAACGAGCACAAACCGGCTTAGCCCTGAGAGCATCCTAGGAGGCAGGTAACTGGGTCCCAGCCCTGTTTATAGACGAGGAAACGGAAGCGCAGGGAGGCCACGGCGTGGGCCACGCACCCAGTCCGTGGCAGGATTTGGACGTGCTCCGGCTGCCGGAGAGCGCCGTCCCCGGGCAAGATGAATGACAGCCAGAGGTGGGAGACAGCATGACATAGATTACTCACTTCTAGCTTTCCGGCTGATACAATGGTGCTGCTCTAAATAAATCCTTATAGCCCTGAGCTTTCATTATGGCAGGACAGCATCAAATGTAGGCCAAAGGGGACGCCGGTCTTATTTTAATAGCCAAAAGCCGGATTAACTATCAAAAGGATTGTAGCAATTCGCAGTCCCTTCAGCATAATTTCTTATTGATGTGGTTTTACTCTCAGAGCTGGAAGGGTCCTTGGAGAGCATTAAGCCCGGCTCTCTCCTCTTCCTGAGAAGGAAGCAGGCCCAGAGGTAGGAATGGACGCGGTGAGGTCCCCAGGAGGGTAGGGGCAGAGACAGGCCCTGTCCCTCTTCACCTGGAGCTTCTCCTTCATGCTGCCTCTGCCACTGCTCTCTTCTCTCCTGTCTGTTCTCCGCACCAGCGGTCGCCCGTGGTCCGCAGACCCCCGGTTGGTGCCCGCTGCTCCACACTGCGCTTGGCATCGCATCACTGCCCTGCTTATCCAACCTCCCAGGGGTGAACCACTGGCCACGGGATCAAGTCACAGCTTCTTCTTCTTTTTTAAAAAAATGTATTTTTATTGATTTCAGAGAGGAAGGGAGAGGGAAAGAGAGATAGAAACATCAATGATGAGAGAGAATCATTGATTGGTTGCCTCCTACACACCTCCTACTGGGGATTGAGCCTGCAACCCGGGCATGTGCCCTTGACTGGAATCGAACCTGGGACCCTTCAGTCCACAGGCCGATGCTCTATGCACTGAGCCAAACCAGCTAGGGCGAAGTCACAGCTTCTTAACAGGCATTCAAGCCCATCCAAGTCTGTTCATCCTTCAAAGCCAAGTGCAAATGCCATCTCCTCAATGATGCCTTCTCCCCTGACTGTCCCGACTCCTCACCTTGGGCGGGGTCATCTCTGTTCCATAAGGAGGCCCCTCTTCTGGCTGCTCTTTCTAGGAAGAGCCATATTGCAGAAGGACCTGCCAGGAGGGGGCAGTACACAACCAAAGAAAGGTCTCCCAAAGGTCAAGGTCACCAGGGTGCCTGCAGCCCATCACAGACCTGTAGGTGTGCACCCCTTCGGTGTGGCTGCCTGTGGGAATACGGGGTTCCACCTTGGCAAGCCCCCCTCCCTGTGCCTCCTTTGCATCACTGTAAAATCAGAAGGTGGGACCAGTTCAGTGTTTCTGGAAGTGTGGTGACGCACAAAGTAACATCAGGAGATAAATAGATGGACCCTTAAAAATGGAAATCATTATGTGCTTATTTTAATGTGTATTAACAAAAAATAACTAGCACATGAAACCTGTTATTTCATAAATATTATTGCTTAGAACGAGGCGAAAGTAGGCATTCAAGGAAAAAAAGACAGTGAGTCAATATAAAAGAAAGTGCCAATTAAGTAATAGTACAAGTGGTAAGACGGTGGTGAATGGCTGTGATGGAGAAAACGTCGTCTGCCTTTGATGTCCCAGGATTCTGTGATTTGTGGTGACTCCTGCCCTTGCTAGGGGTGGAGCAGAGAGGAAGGGAGCCCTGCCAAGGGGCAGGAAATCAGCAGATGGGCCTGTCCCTACCACCTGACCCTCCTCCACCTGTGGAAGGGTGAGTGCTTGCCCCCTCCCCTCTTTCTCAGCTTTCCTGCGGTTACTAAGGAGTGGGAGGCTGAGAGGGGCTGCATTCTGGAAGCTCATCTGCTCTCCCTTTCTCACCCAGCACCCCGCTTGGCATAAACTATTCAGGGTGATGATTAACAAGGACTCAGGAAGGCACTGGGGGTGGGGAGACAGAATAAGGCCATGTGGACCGAGTTTTCTCACATACATGGATGTCCAACTTGGAATGACTGTCCAAACTTGGCCATGCATTGGAATCGCCTAGCGATTCAATAGAAACACAATTCCAGGGCCCACCCCAGGCAATTCTAATTAAGAGGACCCTGCACTTTATGTTTTTAAAAGTCCCCCCCCCACCCCCGCCCCCTTGACTCTGATGCTTCTGGGCTTGGAACCACATTAGGCCGTATATCCTCTCGGTGTGGAGACACCGAGGCCCAGGGAGGCTGTGTCACTGACCCAGAGTCAGTCAGCAAATGATCAGACGTCTTGACTCCCAGCTCACTTCTCCCCGCTGAGCGTCCCTTGTTGAGCCTAGTCTGTGGTTAGCAGAGCACTCCACTGACAAATGGGTGGGGTTTCTTTGAACCTCCTTCGTCTCTGGGCTTGTCAAGGATTTCCCACAGAAGAGAACCTGCTGAGTGAGCAGCCAGCCACCTGCTGAGAAGCCAGAAGAGGTGGGGAGGGGTGGGAGTAGATGGCCAGGGAGGCCGTGGCTGGGAGACGCAGCCTCCTCCCAGCAGTTGCCAGCCTGCACATCAGCTTGCTGAGGGCAGGGGCCCATTCAGATGTAGGCCACCAGCAGCTGTGTTTTCCAGCGGGATCCCTAAGGAAGAGAATTAGGAGGAAGGACTAGGAGGTAACTTCCAGATGGCATTTTCTAACAGTGATCAGTGACCTGGGACACAATTGACTTTGGAGCAGTTGCCTGGCCCCCTGCTGTTTTTAAATTATAAAATATGTAACACATGAAAAATATGGGGACAAATACATACAGCTCCCATGCTCCCAGAGCCTGGATTGTGAAACAAATAAATAGATGCTGGTTGGCCCACGCCCCTCCCTCCAACCCAGAGAGTCAAATACCCCCATTCCTGAGGTTGGTGTGATTCATTCCTGTACATGTTTTCATATTTATGCTCCATATGTGAAACACATACTAAAGCAATACTTTGCAGATTTTTAAAGCTTTTATAAATGACCTAATATTATACATAGCCTCCTCTACAAGCAATTTGCTTGTTTTTGTTCAACAATTTTTTGAAATTTATCTGTGTTGATGGGCAGAGCTCTGCATATATGTTGCCACTATCCTAATTATTTCATTAAGCACTAGTATGTACTGCAATTTATGAATCCACTTCCTGTGGATGGGCATTTGAGTTATTTCCAGTTTTCCACCATCCAAGGACCCTGCCACGAATATCCTCGCACGTGTCACCGTGTGTGCCCAGGGAGGGGTCCCTGTGGCGGGGATGTTTCACCTCGCCCACCATCACCACCATCACTGGACCGCACCTGAGGGGCTGGCCAGTTTCTGTAGTTTCGAATCCAGATTATCACTGGCAATTGTCAGGTTTTGGCCACCAAGTGTCTCTCGTTCGAGTTTTTGTGTTTCTGATCAGTGGGGCTGAAACGTTTTCATCATTTGATTGGTCGTTTGGATTTCCTCTCCTGCTGTATTTCCTTGTTTGTTTGTGTTTTCTTTTTTTGTGTGTGGTTCTTATCGATTCGTGGGAGCTCTGATCCTGGGTCTGTCGCTACTATCTTCTGCCAGTTGATGGCCTGTCTTTTCACCTTATTCATGGAGTCTTTTGAGGCCCAAGGGTTTGACATATTAGTGTGACCAACAGCGGCCCTCTCTTCCTCTACAGTCAGGTCTGCAGGAAGCTGAGGCCACTGTGCTGGCGGAGGACCCTTCGCAGGAGGCCCGTGGCAGGCAGAGTGAGAGGGGAGTGGGTTCTGAGCCCAGCCAGGATTGGCAGGCGAGGTGAACTTGAGAGGAAGTTATTTCACTTTGGGCTCCAGCTTCCTCACATAAAATAGAGGCAAGCTCAGTCTCTAGCTCTCAGGGATGCTGGAAGGAGGGAGGCCATGGCAGAAGTCCCGAGACCCCAAGGGGAGGAGAGACTCACTGAGAAAAGTCTCCGGAGAAGCTGTCACCTGAGATGTCCCCATCTTGCCGGGCCCAAAGGAATCAGCACGGTCTCCCAGCTCTACTCTGTCTCAGAGTGGGCCGGGTCTCTGGAGGAACTGGGATGCGTGGAACCCAGGTCTATGACCCCCCCGCTTCCACCATGGCCCAGGGTCCTGAGCCTGTGTCTGGGGACTCCAGAGGCAGGGACACGTGTGGAATGGCACTCCTGATCTCGCAGGGAAGGGAGTGTGGACAGCCCAGCCGCTGAAAGCTGCCCATTCACCCGTGGCAGCAGGCTGGGGAGAGCATCTGATGGCTCCAAGGAAAATATTTGGGGAAAGAAAAGGATGCACGGGCCCGATCACTTTCACTCATCTGTGACCACATGCCACCCCCCCCCCCCCGGTCTCTTAAGGCCACAGCAGGGAGGGGGGTTACCCCTATTACCCTCAAGCAATTCGTCCCGGGCACAGCACCCTGTTGGGGCATGGTGGGGTGGGGTGGGCAGCCTTTTGGACGAGGCCACAGAGCCCATGATCAACAGGCCGCCTCATTCACACCCTTTACTGGCCCCCAAATCCCTCTACCATCACTACCACAGAGGGGTCAGGCTGCCCGAGTGGCCCAAGCACTGGATGGCAGTCAGGGATACTGTGTCCAGTGGAAACTTATTTCTGCAGTAGGCGATATATATTCAAGATGCAAATCAGAGGTACAAAGAGAATGCAGAGAAAAGTGAGCCCCCCACCTTCCCAGGAGGCGGCAATGTTATCGGAGAGTATGTACATAGGGGTATGCCTAGAACCGTGATCGTAGCGCATTAGGCCAACGACGGCAAACCTTGCTTATTATTTTTGCAACCCCATCTTCTCTCTCCCAAATTTAGGACCTCGAATATAACAGGCAGAAGCGAGTGTTGACGGATGGACAGATTAGCAAATGGGGCGGTGGGTGAATGAACGATGTATTTCGAGACTCATCCCCGACCTCGGGAGGGTCCCTCTTCCGTTGGGGTGTCGCTGCAGGGGGGCACATTCGGGCCTTCCTGACCCTGGCACAGAGCCATATGGGGGAACTAAGTGAACCAGGCAGCTGAACAACTTAATTGTCATTTCCACCAGCAGATGGTTACCAGGGAAACCCAGAGAATGTTAGAACTGGGAGGGGTTTTCAGGCAATTCTGACAGAATCTCAGATAGGGGAGGGGGGGGAGTGGTGCTCTTCCACAAGTTCTTTAAGACTTTAATTCTTTAACGTTCATTTCAATGATAATGTAAAGCTGGGATTTGGGATCATCTGGATGTCTGCCTGATAGCAGTGAGTAGCCATGTGCCCACACCCGTGTCGGCGTGTGTATTTGTGATCCCATGGGCACTGGGATAATCAATACTCCACAGCCCCCTGAAATCACCAAGATTTTCATGTAGACCAAGCTGGGAAGCTTCTTATATTTTGTGTCTGCAGGTCCCGAAGATCCCTGGATGCATTCTTAGGATCGGTGAGAATATTTTAAAGGCATCTGTCTGTTATTCAAGTATGAGAAACCCCAGCGAGGACAAAAGGGCACCAGGTCAGGATTGGGAACCTGGATTTAGGTCTCATCTTTGCCACTTACTGGCTTGGTCACCTGGACTCTTCTGTCTCTTTGGCTTTAATTTCCTCATCAATAAAATCGGGATCAAAGTGCCTTCCTCACAGGATATTGTGGAGGCAACATGAGATAGTGAATGTGGCAGTTCTGTCCATGGGCGTGTTCCACCCTCTCGTTTTGCAAGGTAGGGGAACGAGGCCTTGGAGAGGTGATATGGCTTTTCCACATTGGTTACTGGCAGAGCTGGGCTGGAACGCAAGCTCCTGACCCCACCTGGCACTTCCTCCACTGGTGGGGTCACCTAGGCCACCGGCAGGAGTGGTGTGATTCTAATTCCGGAAAGCGTAATAATAACATCACCGGTGGGGCCTGTCACTGTTTGGGCAAACATACTACCTTTATTTTTATTTGTTAAAGAGATTAAATTAAGGAAACCAAACAAATAAACTAACACACTGAACTGCCCACAGCTGTACCTCTCTTCCTGGAGCAAAAAATAAATTCTTCCTCAGGCAATAGGTCAGAGAGGAGGCATGTGGGGACAGGACACCAAACCAAGGACTGCAGGGCTCCACACTTTTTTTTTTTTTTTTAAAATATATTTTATTGATTTTTTACAGAGAGGAAAGGAGAGGGACAGAGAGTTAGAAACATCGATGAGAGAGAAACATCGATCAGCTGCCTCCTGCACACTCCCTACTGGGGATGTGCCCGCAACCAAGGTACATGCCCTTGACCGGAATCGAACCTGGGACCTTTCAGTCCACAGGCCGACGCTCTATCCAGTGAGCCAAACCGGTTATGGCAGGGCTCCACACTTTGACTTACCACTTTGCCTGGCCCATGGGCTTCATGTCAGCAGCTGCTGCTCTGGGGGGGACATGGTTTCAGGGTTGGGGTCACTGGGCCAGCTGTGAGCTGAAGAGAACAGGGACCTAAGCTCAGCTCAAGGTCTTGCACATAGTAGGTGCTCAATCAGCAGTTAGAGAATGAAGAAATGAGTGACGAGAGCCATGTTGCGTGTGTTTAAAGATTTGGAGGGGCCTCTCAGAGAAGATGTCTCACAAATCTGGGTTCAAAATCAGGAGACCAGGAAGCAAGGGACCTCAGGGCAGAAATGGACTTCGGGGACCAGGCAGCAGATAAGCAGGGAGTGATGCCTGGTTCAGAGACTGAGGTCAGACACAACCACTTGATCGATTGCTTGTATCCAGTCTCTGAGCCAAGCAGCTTTCAAATGTCAGGCTCTGGGCTGGATGTTGGGGGTCCTGAGCTGAGAAAGTCCAGTACCCCAGGAGCCTCCTGTCTATGGTAATGGGCTCACAGTGGTGGAGAAGAGTTTGGGCTTTGGAGTCAGACAGCTATGAGCTCAAACCCCAGCGGCTCAAACCCCTACTTTATTTAGGGGGGGTTCCATTTTTCACTCCTACTGACTTCTCCACCTTCCTGTTTCCTTTCCTGGAAAATGGGATGAGGAGTAATGCCTGCCTCTCTGGCTGGCAGATCAGATACGATGCTAAGGCACCCAGCGCCCAACCCAGCGTGAGGGCTTAGGACCTGCTACCCAGCATGACCATCTGCCTGGGCCTGGGCCCTGCTGGAAGACAGGCCCGTCTCCTCCATCTGCCCTGAGCCCTGAGTAGCTTCTCTGACCCAACAGGATGGGCATCGCCCTCTCACACACATCCAGTTATTTATAGTTTATTTGTTATTGTGGTTGTTGGTGTGGTTGTTGTTTTCACGGAGAACATTGATGCTATGAATAAACTTGTACATTTCCCCCAGTGCACGAGAGCAAGAGTTTCTCTAGGGTATACATAGTAATAACAAACAGCTGGAAAGGTAAGGACACTGAGCAATCAGAATGAATGCTATGGCCCTGGTTGGCTTGGCTCAGTGGATAGAGCATTGGCCTGCAGACTGAAGGGTCCCGGGTTCGATTCCAGTCAGGGGCATGTACCTTGGTTGCAGGCACATCCCCAGTAGGGGGTGTGCAGGAGGCAGCTGGTCGATGTTTCTAACTCTCTATCCCTCTCCCATCCTCTCTGTAAAAAATCAATAAAATATATTAAAAAAGAAAAAAAAGAATGAATGCTATGGAGCTGGAGCTGGTGCTTGAGGTATTCTGAGAGGCCCTGGATCTTGGGGAATGTTGGGAGGGTCCCCAGGGGAGCAGCGGGGGCAGCCAGAGCACAAGAGGTCACATGGCAAAGGGATACTGGGGAGAAACCCAGAGTAGTAGCTATTTGCCAACTGTCGTGGGATTATTTCAAAATTTTAACTGTCAGTGTGGTCAAAATGGTAAGCACAGGTGTACATGTGCCTGGGAGTATATACATCCAGGAGTGGAATTTCCAGGTTCTAGGGAAAGTGAATGATCAACTTTATAAAACAATGCCGGCTGGTTCTCCAAATCACTTATCCCCATAGACATACCCTCTAGCAGTAAGCATCTGGTTGATCCACATCCTTGTCAACACTTGGTAGTGCAGGTTCCTTATTTGTTGCCAATCTAGTAGATATAAAATAATATCTCATAATGGTCTTAATTTGCATTTCTCTGAATCCTAATGAGGATGAACACCTTATGCTTAAGGGATGCTATTTGCTTAAGGGATGTGTCTGACACTATAGAGATCATTGCACTACCTGCCTCAAACAACAGCCAGGTTGAGCGGTAAGGGAGCTAGGAGACCTGGGTTCCAGCATCAGCTGATCCCAACCCCACTCTGTGGCCTTAGGCAAGTCATCTGCCTCTTCTGCACCTCAATTTGACCAGCAGTCAAGTTGGGGAGAGCCTTACTTGGCTTACAGGAGAGAAGCTAAGAGATCAAATGAGATCATGAAAGTAAATGTGCTTTGTGGACTGAAAAGACCTGTACCAGGCGGGAATGAGTAGTCCCTCCTTGAAGACAATTAAAAAATTGTTTTTGTTTCATACTACTTTATTTAGGGGGGGGGTTTCCATTTTTCACTCCTCAGTGGATTTTGTGTATTTCTCATATGCTTCTGCACGCATTAGTTCATCTAGTTCTGGAGGGTTACTCAGTGTCATCTGGATCAGTCAACTGTCTCCATAACAAGATTTGTTGACAAGTCCTGGATTTTCTACAAGAGCTGTGTTAATTTCAGTTACTTCTCCTGACAGAGGAGAATAGAGTTCACTAGCAGCTTTCACACTTTCCAAAGCACCAAACTCATCTTGCTTGTTCATTTTTGTCCCAATTCCAGACAGACTACAGTAAACAACATCTCCCAAAGCTTCCTGTGCAAAATTGCTGATTCCCACTGTTCCAATACCATTTTCTGTTGTTATCCATTCATGTTTCTCAGTGAATTTACCCACCAACACCAGATTGGGGTCGGTGCGCAGGGTCCAGATGGCGCCTGTCCTCAGGGCTGCGGTGGGCAGGGTGGAGCAGGTGGCCCTTACAGTGCGCAATGCAGGCTGCCTCAGAGCGCCATGTTCGCTGGAGGGGTTGCAGTACAGCTCCAAGGCTGCCCTGGCGGGTTGAGCAGAGTAGGGGCAGCCCTGGAGCTCTAAATTTTTTTTTTTTTTAAAAATTTGATTTTAGAGAGAGAGGAAGGGAGGAGGAGAGAATGATAGAAACATGGATGGGAGAGAAACATCAACATTGATTGGCTGCCTCCTGTACACCTGCTGCTAGGGATCAAGCTTGAAATCCAGGTGTTGGCCCTGACTGGGAATCAAACGGGTGACCTCTTAGTACGTGCGTCAATGCTCAACCACTGAGCCACACCAGCCAGGCTTGAAGACAATTTTAAAAGGTTTTGAAGCTGAGGGAACAAGAGCAGCCAGCCAACCTCCTGAATGCAGAGAGCACCAGCTCTAAGGCTTGAATGGAAGTCTCCTTCCTTCCTCCTACCCTTACCTCCTACTCTAACCCTCAACTCCTGGCCTTAGGTACCCTGAGAGCTTTGGGAACCAAACTCATGTCCAGGCTGTTCTAACGTGAAGCTGGCTGCCCCCCTCGGGCCTGGTCCTTCCCTGGGGCTGCTGGGCCGGCAGGTGGCCATGGACTTAGCTGCTCAGGCCAAGACACAGGGATGTGGCCACGTGACAGTGCCTAACCCTTAGGCTCATGGCTCTTCCCTCTCTTCCTTCTGGGCCCACATTCCTCACCTGTTCAATAGGAGGGTTAGCCTAGATGAGCCTTTCTCAAAGCATGTGCTGTGGAGCATTGACCATCATGGACGATGGTGATTGAGGGGAGGAAAGGTGCTGTGGTGAATGAAACGTTGAGTTAAATTATTTTTGCAGCTAACATTTGCTCAGTGTGCCAGGCACTGGGCTAGGCTAGGCATTTTACAAGCATTATCTCACTGGCTTCTTACCACATGGGAAGAGGGCAGGCAAAGGGAGCCCCGGCAGAGGGAATAAGATGTGCAAAGTCCAGGCGCAAAGAGAGCACATATAGAGTCACATACACAGTGGACTGAAGCGGGGCGGGGGGTGAGGGGGGGAAGTGAGGCCAGGACATCAGCAGAGGGCAGTCACCCAGGGCCCTGACTTTGAGGTTTCTCGATTGGGGCTGGGACAAAGGAGGGGTGAGAGTGTTGAGGAAGTACAGGGGAACAGTGGCTGTCGGCTAAAGCTGGGAACGTGGGAGGAGGAGTGAGGGACGGGGCACAGGGGATGGTGCCAATGAGCTTGGCTTTGGCCTCTCCGATGTCTTGTCTAGCGCTGACCTTCTCAACTTCCCTGGAAGGAAGGAACATCTCCCTGCGGCCCCTCCACCCCCAAATGTTTCAGGCAGGAAGGAGCAGGATCTGTTTTGTCAATGCAGCTTGCAATAAAGAGTCTCATTCAGGGAGGCAAACAGCTGCTTGACTATTAATAGGCAGGGCCTCAGCCGCAGCCTGCTGGGAGGGCCTCGGCGTGCCGCTCTGGAAAGGTGACTCGGTTCCTCTGCCTGCCTGCATTTTGTACCCCGTGTTGGGACAACTGGCTGGGTGCTGAAGAAGGTCAGCAGCCCCGAGCCTTCGTTGGGGCAGTTAGGAAGGTGTGTGGCATGGCCCTGCTGGATGCCGGCCCGCCCACTACATGGGGACCCGGCCAGAGGGAGAGGGAGCCCAGAGGACCCCGAGCTGGCCGGAGAAGCACACCTCCATGTGGATGGAGTCTCCACAGCTGTTCTCATGGCAGATAGGCCCCTGCCCTTAAAGGGCTCACAGCGACATCAGAGCTGGTGCCTGGAAGGGAATGGGGGTTAGTCTAGAAACAGGGCTGGTGAAGAGAACTGGGGGACGGAGAGGGTGGAGGTTGAGCCTGGGGAAAGGGAGACCCCATGCATGGGGCATTCCCGGTCCTGAGCCAGACCGAGGCTGAGGGGAGCCTGGAAGTCCAGGCCTGAGGGAGTGAGGCTGGAGAAGGCCACAGGCTCCTCCTGCCACCACCGTCACGATGGATGGTCTCACTTGTGGCCAGCCAGCTCGCCCATCTGAACCAGCCCGCGGAGAAGACGGCTGGGAGCGAGCTAATGGAAACCCGACGGCGCCCTGGGCCACAGCGAGGCCAAGCCCTGCGTGCTGAAGGCCCGTGGCGCCTGCCCAAGCGGGCGCGGGGCTCAAGGCTGGCTTTGTTCTCTGCCCTCTCAGGTGGCTGCTTCAGGTGGTGGCCACTTCAAAGAAGCCCCATTTGCAGCAGGGCCTCGCCTCGAGTTTCCTAAGGGCCCTGTCCGGGCTAATGAGATCATTAAGAGGCTCCTTGTTAAATGGGTTTAAATAGAGTTTGCCTGTGCAGCCTCTGGCTGAGCCCTGCACCCTGGTACCGTTTTTTTAAATAAAATTTTAACGTATGTGTGTTTGTATCTGTGTATGTGCATGCTTGAGAGTGTAGGCTCTGGCCTCTGACTGCCCAGATTGAATCCTGTCCCCCCCGCCCTCCACCTTCCCGACTTTCTGGTAGTTTGACCTCAGGACCGTCACCTGCCACTCCTCAGTGGGCTGCTCAGCTGTCCTGCTGAATTATACTGCAGAACTCTCCCCAGTGACTGCCCGTCACCCTCAGGAGGGTGTCCACGTTCCTCAGAATGGTCAGCCTTCCGTGGCCTGCCCTTGTCCTCGTCCCTCGCCAGGCCCATTTCCCACCCTGTCACTTTGACAACTCAGACCAGCCCTCTCCATTCGGCCTTCACGTGTGCTGTTTATTCACCTTGGAGCGCTCTTTCCCTGCCTGCTGCCTTTCTTCCGGTCCCCGCTCACGTTCCTCTTCCTGGGAAGGCCCTGCCCGTCGCTCACGCCGGTTCCGTGTGTCCCCCGCGACGGCACCCACCACGTTGTACTGAAATGCCCTGCCCACTGGTTGGCTCTCTGAGCTAGACTGCGAGCTCCGTGCGGGCAGGGACCCATCCCGCTCCGCTGTGTCCCCAGGGCCCAGCACTGCACAGCAGAGTTTGTCAATAAGCCTCTGTCATTTACCTGCATTTGAAGGTTAAGGCTGCCTCTGGGTCTCTCATCGTTGGCTGTTCCTTGGAGTCGCCCCTGTTCTCCTCAGTGGCCTTGACGCAGAAGCCCGCTGCAGCGGCGTCTGGACCAGGAAGGACGCACAGGGAGGCCCAGACCCGGGCACTGAAGCTGAGCCCCCCTGGAAGCAAGCTGTCATTCCATCCGGGAGCTCCAGCCTCTTGATCAGGCCTAGCCTGGCTCACCCGGCCTTTGCCTGAGGATGGGATGCAGATTTGCAGTCTGTTCCATCCAAGTCTTCGTGATTTCCCCCAGAACCCCATGATATCGGTGTCCACTTGGTGTCTACACTGATGGATCGGTGGGGTCCTGGTGGGCAGGAAGGTAGGGAGCCTGGGGGGGGGTGCCCAGCTCCGAGTGGGAGGTGTAAGGCCATGTGGCTGGCAGGAGTGGGGTGAGAATCACTGCGGAGGGGAGCAGCGCCTCTCAAGTCCTAGCGGGGAGGAAAGGGCAGACAAATGGGAGGCGAGTCAGGGAACTAAAGCTGGGGGTGAGACAACCAAGAGAGGACCTAGGTCAGCTTCGAGGAGGGAGCGGAGGCCAGTCGCCAAGCTCTCCCCAACCCCTGTCTCACTTGTGCTGTTGGGGAGAGCTGGGTGGCTCCCAGGGGCCACTCAGGCTAAATACGCACCTCCCCACGGAACCCGGAGCCCCTCCAGGAGAGGGACCGTCGCTTTTCGCATCTGTGTCCCTGGATTACAGAATGAATCCCATGTCCTTTCGTGCAGTCAGCATTTAAGGGAGGCGTTCTCTCCCCTGGGCACTTGAAAGTGATGCTCCTCCTCCTAATAAAAATCGGTATCATTTGTGGAGCTTTTACCATGTACCAGGCACTGTGCTAATGCTTCCCTTCCATCATCCCTAGGATGTCAGGCCCACGAGAGCAGGAGCAGGGCCTGCTCTGACTCACCACTGCATCCCCAGGGCCTAGCAGCAGCCTGACACGGAGAGGATGCAAATGCATATTTGTTGAATGGACCCAGAATCCTGCTGAGATAAGAAGCAGAGTCTCAAAATAACAAAGGTTATTTGACTAGTGGGATGGGGAAGCCAGGATTCGAACCCAGGTCTGCCTGACTCCCAAGGTCACAGACTGAGCCACGCTCTGCTGTCATGGCCATCACCTCTGAGCTCCCTGTCCAAGTGTGGCCTGAGAACCAGTGTTGTCAGCACCACCTGGGAGCGTGTTGGAAATTCAGAATCTCAGCTGCACCCCAAAACTATTGACTCAGAATCTGAGTTGTAACAAATCGCCCCAGTGGTTCAGATGCAGTGCCTTAAAATGTGGGAAGCTGGTCTCCCATGGCTCGCACCCCCTCCCCCACAGTACACCCCCACAACCACTCAGGGGGTCTGTGCCCTTGGCTGACAATCAGCCGCAATCCAAATGCACTTGTCCTTTGCCATGAGACTGCTGGGTGTAATTGTAGTGCTGGCAGCTTTGGCTGTGACTTAAAATTATTACCACCCTAGGACCAGAAGCATATTTCCACCTTTTAAATTTTGCATGTCCAGCAGGGCCCTAGCGCCGGAAAGAACACCGTCACGAGAACGGAGAGCTATCTAGCTGGTGGTCTTGCCGTTGAACCCGAGCATCTGGATGGGGTCTCATCCCAGCTGGGGCCCTTCCGGCTCTCTGCTCTTCTGTATCCAATCATGGAGGTTGTGGACTCTCGGCTCAGTCTGTTTATTATGTACAGACAATTTAATACAATAATTATATTCATAAACAATTCCCCAATGATGGAAGAGGCTCTGCTTGTTTATGTCTTGAAGCTTATGAGTTTGGTCTTTTGAAATAGCTTAAAGAATTGCTTTGTCTAGCAGAAGGAACACAGAAGATGGCTCATGGTTTATTTCACCCAAGTTTCCCCATCCCCCTTCTCTCTCTGATAGAGGCTCCCCAGGTCCCTAGGCCATCGACCCCATGTGTCCCCGGCCTCTCCTAACTCTTTGCTCCAGACTCACCTGACTTGTTTATGGGTTTATCTAAATCAACAGTTCTTTTTTTTTTTTAAAAAATTTTTTTTTAATTGATTTCAGAGAAGAAGGGAGAGGAAGAGAGAGATAGAAACATCAATGATGAGAGAATCATTGATTGGCTGCCTCCTGTACGCCCCACACTGGGGATTGAGCCCACGACCCTGGCATGTGCCCTGACTGGGAATAGAACCATGACCTCTTGGTTCATAGGTCAACACTCAACCAGCGGGCCATTCTGGCCGGGCTGAATCAACAGTTCTTAACCTGAGGTGTGTGAGGTGAACTAGGAGGCCTGTAGTCACCAAGAAGTTGCATGTGAAGTTTGGTTCATGTGTGCATTTTTACAGGGGGGAGTCAGTCATTTTCTCAGATTCTCGGTGGTCTGTGACCCCTAAAAGGTCACTGGTTTCTCCTGCCTCTGAACTTTCAAGACCCACATTTGTTTCTCTCCTTATGTTCCAGTTACTAGGATTCTATCTTCTTTGCAAAGCTGGAAGCTCCATTGCAGCGCCATTCACGTCAGAGGTTCTGCATTCTGAAGTATAAGACCCTTTTGCAAAGTGCAATGGCCTCCTCACTCCAACACACAGGAGAGGAGTTGTACTTTCATGTGTTTAGTTTACAGTTATTGCCTGATGCACCCACAGCTTCCCAGACCTCTTAAAAAGCCCTCTCCAGGAACCTATAGCTCACAGGGTGAGACTGGTCATGGGTAATAAGAAATGAAAAGTCCTCGGATATTATCAAGTCCAACACCCCCATTTCACAGGCGAGGACACTACAGCCACTAAGAAGAGGAGGGACTTGCCTGAGGTCATACAAGGAGTGCTGACGCCTACACCCTCTCTGTAGTTTTAGCCACACAGATGTTTTTAAGAAATATTTGTGAAATAAATGAATGCGTATTGGGCAGGGTAAGGGTGCCTGTAGAGTTGAAGTTTTCTCTAGTTAGCTAAAATAAGTGGATGGTCTTGTTTCTCTCTCTTTCTCTCTCTCTCTCTCTCTCTCTCTCTCTCTCTCTCTCTCTCTCTCTCACACACACACACACACACACACACACACACACACACACACACCCTAGACTGGGTTGATGTAGCAGTTTGAGCCTGGAGGGAAAGATAGAGGTGGTTAAGGGGGATGAGGGGTTGAGGGGGATGAGGGGACTCCTTTCCCTGGAACTTAATGTTAAGAAGCCCTAACTTGCCTTTGTTTAACTCCAACTTCAGTTTACATGGATTAATTTAATCATTATTTATTAAGCAACTTTTTAAAAAATATATTTTATTGACTTTTTTACAGAGAGGAAGGGAGAGGGATAGAGAGTTAGAAACATTGATGAGAGAGAAACATTGATCAGCTGCCTCCTGCACACCTCCTACTGGGGATGTGCCCGCAACCAAGGTACATACCCTTGACCATAATTGAACCTGGGACCTTTCAGTCCGCAGGCTGACGCTCTATCCACTGAGCCAAACCGGTTAGGGCTATTGAGCAACTTCTGTGTGTTGAGCACTGCGCTGAGGATGTGAGGGTCAGTAAGTCTGAGCATGGCCCTGTCTTCTGGTTGCCCACAGTCTATGAGGTGATGGCTACAAACCTTCACAGGCCATAGAGCCGATGGCCCACCCTCCTGACTGCAGATCTGACAGGTCTTCACTGAGCCCAGGGAATCCAAGTGGCCAGGATCACTTCCTTCTTGAGGTGGGCACGACTGCATCTGCCATTCCCAGTGCCAAGACTGCAAGGAACGGGGGTCATGCAGTTCAAGGCTTTGTCACACACGGGGAAACCCAGGTCCAGGGCAGCCATGTTGGGACTTACCCCAAGCAATCAGAGAATCGGGGGCCCAACCAGGACCATCACGTGGATCTCAGAGGTTGGTCCTAAGGGCTGGGTCCAACAAGGGGAGGAGAAGAGGGCACCTGGGGAGGAGGGAGCAGGGAGTAAGGCTGCCCTAGCTTTCCATAGATCGCTCTGGACTCAGAGGAGCTGTCCTGAATGTGGGGCCAACGTCAGTCCCCATCACGGAGAAGCTGTCACCTGGCCCAGGCCAGGGATCAATGCTGCCCTCAGGCACCAGAGGCCTGGCAGGAGGGAAAAAAAAGAATTGTTATCAAATTTACAAAGTCCTTCTATGTACCAAAACATTTATACATGTTGACCCTGTAAATGAGAAAATTGCTGCTGGCCTTCCTCAAAGAATCGTGAGGATCAAATAATAATAACTATTGTTACAACAATAACAGCAGCAGCCATTCATTTGCGTGTGAACGTGTGCTGAAGACAGAGTTGTGAGCCAGCAAGCAACCAGACGCACTAGCCTGAGCCAGAGTAGCCATCCCGGCTTCACAGTGAGGGAGTGGCTCCACAGAGAAGGGACGTGCTCCAGGTCCCTCAGCGGGCTGGCAGGGGGTGGATTAAGACTTGGTTCCTCCTGCCCACAGTTCAGGGCCTTTCCTGATGCCACCTTGGCTCTGTAGCCAGCCCCCAAAGAGGGTGAGCACAGCCTTGAACCTCCAGGGGTGCGCTGGGCCATGCAAGGCTCTTCCCGCAGCCTCCACCCTCTCTGACTCTAAGGGTGCAGCACCCCCAGAGCTGTGCATGCACTCTCTGCCCCTCAGGCCAAGGTGGCACCTCAGGCCTGGATGTCACCGGACCTGAAGCCAGTGCGTTTCTGCCTGGTGGAGTCCTGCTGGCAGCTCTGGGACCTGTGATGTCACCAATGCTCCTGAGATGAACGTAGGCGATAGCCATGGATGGCGCTGAATACGGAATCACTTAATGAGAAAGAGATGAAAAGTTCAGTTATATTTTCAGTCCTTCACATCATATCATTTTAATTTGCTGCTAGCACGTCTTTAATACCATTCTAAGCCTTGCTTGTGTGTGTGTATTAAAAAAAGATGTGTGTTTTGTTGTGTGTGTGTGTTTTTTTAAAGCAGGCCTTGGGCTTGGAGCCTTTGGCAGGCAACAGTATCTAGTTAGAATTTAATAACATTGTTTTTATTGTATTTATTTTTACTTTTAGCTCCTATTTATGGCAGGTGAGACTGGTTTTCCATTTGCAGGAGTGATATAAAGTTTCCATTCTAAAGACATTTATTTAGGTTAAAAAGAGTCTATTTAAAGAAAAATACTAAATGAATAATAATACAGGTGGCAGGCAGACATCGCCTAGGTGGTACGGCGAGCCCTGAAATTTGGGAAACACTGATATATGCCGTCGTGGAACAAAAAAGTCATGGATTCTCAGAATCAGACACCATTGCATTTTGGAAGCCCAGGATTCTAGAATCCCAGAACAGAATCTTAGCACCATCAACCCTAAAACGAATAATTTAACATATGAGATGCTATGAAACACTGTCTCTCAGAAAATATTAGCATGTGGGGGGAAAGCCTTGAAGCCATCTGTCTGTTCAATCCCCTCATTTTGATGTGGGGAAACTGAGGCTCCAGGAGATTAAGGATAGAATGAAATAACATGTGAAAGAGGCGTATAAAATGTAATGTGTTCTTCAAATGTTAGGGGTATTTGTAAAAGGCTCCCCCCTGCCCCCCTGCAAAGTTACTGTGTTTTCTAGGAGAGAACTGGGACCAAAATCAGCTTTCTTAACTCCTGTCCCTGCAGCTGTTGCTTTCTTGGCACCCCACCCCCACCCCACCCTCAGCTATGACGAGGCCCTTGAGGCTCCCCTGGCCCAGGCCCAGCCTCTGCCGGGAGTTGTGGGGACATCTGCAGAGGGAGGGGAGGTGGAGGGTCCCACCTGCAAAACCAGCATGTTGCCAGAAGGCCTCCAAGGGAAAACCCATTTTATGATTCTAACTCTCCGTGTTCCTCTGGGGCCTCAGTTTCTGGTTCCGTTCAATAGTTGGGAACTTAACCACTGCTCTTCCTGACCCCCAGGGCTGTCAGCATAATTCCTGGGTCTTGTTTGTAAAGAGAGTCGGGCTCCATCCCTGGGGCATCTTGGAGACTCTCAGTGGGGACAGGACATTAGGCAAGACAAGGCCTTGAGAGCTGTTGAGGTGACGAAGGGAAAGGGATCCATCACCCTGTCGGGAAAGACCCCAACGCCTCAGCTTCATTTCTCCACGTGCCTGGAATTGATGGGATTGCCGTGGCCAGGGGCCCACTGCCCTGAACGTTGGGGCTACAAGGTGTAGCGACGGGATGGACCCTTTGGGAAGGTCAGCAATGCTGCTCTGACCTGGTACCTCTGGGTACCCAACTTTCAGAATGGCTACCTAGCTACTGGCACAAAGTGTGGCCCATCCAGGTCCCAGTCCTTCTTCACACAGCGGGGAGAAGGGGCCTCTGGCAGGGGTGGGGTGGGCAGCAATTCCCTCCAACCACACAGCCAATGGCCCCTTTCTCCTGAGGCCCAGACCTAAGGGAGCTCCTTGGATGACCAGAGCTGCCCCTTCTCATGGAAGGCACCTCATTCATCTGCCAGGCCCAACTTTTCACACCCACTTCTGAAGTGTGTGCTCTCTCCCTCTGCCCCAAGAACCGTTTCATGTGGCTCATGGGAGGGGAAATACCGTGGGCAGTTGCTCCTCTGTAGCTGGCCGGCTGGGGGGTGGGGGCTGGGGGAGAGCAGCCCCCTCTTCCTGAGGTGGCCCGCAGTCCACCTACTGGGTGCCAGGGGTGTGCAGTCATGTGGATTCCTGAGTAAGTTCCCAGCGGCCCAGCGGCAGCCCCCGCCACCACGGCTGACCCTCCCCGGCCCACCATGCTCCAGGCAGGCGCCGGAGGAGGAGGGAAAAAAGGACCACTTCTCTCGCCGCCGGGGCTCCAAAGCATCTAAGCCATTCTCTCCACATTAATCATGGAAAAGACAGCATGCTCCGGCCTGGGAGGGAGAAAGTGGCTTTTTCATCTGTCTGGCTACGCGGGTCTCGACACAAAAGTTCAGTCCTGGCTAAGCTCTCGCTCTTGACAGCTGTCCCGCCGCCTCCCACCCATCTCAGCCTCTTCGACCCACACCCGCAAAGGATGACAGGATTAAGTCAATTTCACTTTTCTGAGAAAACGCTCGACAGCCTGTCCTGTCCGCCGTGCCGTGGAGGCCAGCTCACGGCTCCTTGGCACCCACCCGCGGGCTCCCGTCCTCTCTGGCCATTACCCTGGGCTGGGACTGTTAAGTATTTCCTCATTAAGGCGCTGGCAGCTCGGCTCAGGTCGGCGAGCCAACAGCAATAGTTACAACTGCCCTGGAATGTTTGGACAGATTTCTGCAGTTACGAGTTTATGATGTTGAAAGGTTTTATAGACAGGGGACTGTGTTGGTGTTAAGGGAGTCCATGTCTCTGGGGGCCCCAAGTCTGCTGTCTTAAGATCCTAGCGGCAGGAGGAGGAGGGGAGGGGGCCAGAGGAACCAGGGAGGCCAACCCAGGAGCAAGAAGAAAGAGCCAGACCGCCGAGGGATCTGCCGAGTGAGGGATGTGAGAGGGGCACCCAGAGTCACTTTTGCCTCCAAATGAGGACACGCAAACTCTGCAGAAGGAGCGCACCGGAGCCTGAGCACCTTGGGCAGCCAAAGGAACCGCCGTCAGATCTTCGTTGTCTTCTGTTCCCAAATCTGCAACCCTCAGAGAGGAGTCCAGCGTGGGCTTCGAAGGGGAAGGGACCTCCTCTCCAAACCGCATGCAAATTGCTGTGGGTCTGTGCTTTTTTGGGGAGAGGACCCCTAAATTGCATCATATCTGAAAAGGCAGCTGTGACCAGGACTACTGAGTTATACCTATCCTCTCATTGTGTTTCGAGGCAAATTGAGGCCCATTCTAGTCATTCATTCACTCATTCATCAAGTATTTTTCCAACTTAGAATTCCGAAGGGAAAGCCCAGCACACTTCTCGCTATACCACACTGCCCGCCCCCAGGCTGTCCTGCTTCTCTCCCTCTTTGCTCTCTTGTGTGGAAAAAGAGGAAATGCAAGAAAGATCTTGGTGGGTGGGGTTGTCTCCTTGACCATTGCAGCAATTGAGACGTAGGTCATTGTACATGAAAAGACC
Source organism: Myotis daubentonii (assembly GCF_963259705.1). NCBI lineage: Eukaryota > Metazoa > Chordata > Mammalia > Chiroptera > Vespertilionidae > Myotis > Myotis daubentonii. Next base: position 90,761,744 of record NC_081844.1, on the reverse strand, counting down.
CTGCTGTAACATCAGGCACAGAGAGGGAAAGGAGTTTGCTCAAGGCCACACAGCACGGCAGTGAAGGAAGTAGACTTAGTTTCCCTCCCAGGCCGAGGGTCTCTCCACTGATTCACATGCTATGTTTTATCATACACACTCTGGCCCTGACAGTTAGCCATAGGCCAGGGCCAGGCCGGGGTCCCAAAGGGGGGTGGGTATGGGTCTAGAGTCAGAGAGAATGACAGACAAAGAGGAACCAAGTGGAAGGGAAGAGAAGCTCAGAGAATGGCCAGAAAACTCCACGATCCTTTGCTGTTGTACAGGTAAAACCACTAGAACACAGCAAAGCATCGGCTTCTCTTCCATTTTAAAGAAATGCATACTTATGCTAAAATTAGTTATACATAAAAGTAGAAAAAATTCACCTATGATCTCACTCCCCAAACATAGCCATTGATGAATAATCTGGTACATTGCAGACGGTGGCTGTGCTTTCTCTGTTTAACTGAACTGCACCATCTAAAGCAGTGGTTCTCAACCTTCTGGCCCTTTAAATACAGTTCCTCATGTTGTGACCCAGCCATAAAATTATTTTCGTTGCTACTTCATCACTGTAATGTTGCTACTGTTGTGAATCATAATGTAAATATCTGATATGCAGGATGGTCTTAGGCGACCCCTGTGAAAGGGTCGTTCGACCGCCAAAGGGGGTTGCGACCCACAGGTTGAGAACCGCTGATCTAAAGGCAAGCAGCAGCACAGAAAGGCTAGGTGGCAGGGGCGGGGGCGACTGGGGAGTTGTGGGTGTGTGACCTGGGCAGTTGCACAGAGCCCTGAACTTAGAGGGGCTCATGCTTGGCTGAATGCTCGGTGGTCACCGCTTTGAAATCCTTAATAATGTTTGAACCAGGGGTTCCAACATTGTCACTGTGCCCTGGGCCCGCACATCATGCGGCCGGTCATGGCAGGTAGCACTCAGCCCTGTCTCAATGCCCTGTGTGACCTTGTGCATGACTTCCCCCTGGGGTGCCCCTGTTTCCCGGGGTGTCAGATGGGGGGAGGATTGCAGTACCTTTCTTGCAGGTTGTCATGAGAAGTCACTGAGGTCGGCTTCTGGGGGAGCCTGTGGGCAAGCGGCGTCCCCTCGGCGCTCTGCGGCTTTGCCCGGTTCCTGCCTTCCCCGCGGCGCAGTCCCTGGCCCTGGGTGTGCGGCGGTCCCTGCCCTTCCCAGTGCAGGCCGGTGCCCCTCCTCCGAGGAGCTTTCCCAGGATCTGCGTCTGCAGACACCTCCCCTGAACCTCCATGGCACGTGGGCGGTGTCTCAGGAGGCCCCCGTTTCTACTTCGGGTTGTGATAACGGTGTCCGGCTCTTTCTTCCTCCTCAACTGTACGCTCAGACCTGGGGTTCCATAGGCCAGACATTCCCCCAAAATTAAAAACTGAGCTAGGGTGGCCAACGATCTTCTTTTGCCAAAGACATGTTTAAAAGGTATTGTTTAGTATAGCCACGACCTCCTTAAAGAAAGGACTTTCGACATCCAACAAAGCAGGAAGGGCCTAACCACCGAGCAAGAGGCAATCTTTTAAAGGGAATGAAGGGAACTTCAGGGCAAACTCCATTGTTGTCCGCTCAATCTTCCCCTGGGACCAGCATCTGGGCCTGTCCCCATCAGACGCTGCCTCGCTGCCTCGTTCTCCCAGAGACCCCGGGCCCTGCTCCCTGCCCCAGCCGTGATATTCAAGGGGTTTTCTTTTTCACCTTGAAAGAGCAGCAAGGTCTGCGGATTCCAAAAACTGTTATTAATCCTTAAAAAAAATTCCAAGTTCCAACCAAAATGTGGACATGCTTTGAAATGTTTGTAGTGCCTCCCTCTCCCTCTCAGCTTTCAAGAAGTGAGGACTTCAAAGGCCCTGCCTTGCCGAAATAAACACTGGGGCTGGAGGCAGGAGAGAGAAACACGGGCTCATTGAGTGGAAAAGAAAATTGTATTTTTCTTCTAAAAGGCATCCGGGCCCATCACCATGAACATGGCCTCAGGTCTGGAGGACAAACGTTCAGGGGGTTGAGGACAAGGGCTGGGGTGCATGGGGGCTGTGACGACCAGTCCCCTTGTCTGTGTGTGTTCCAAGCTGGGTGACAGTTCTGTGCACAAGGGCTGTCCTCCACTGAGAATTGCTTTACTGGTATCAGTCAAGCTTAGGCGCTCGACTCCCGAGCCCGCTGGCTCCAATCCCAGCACCGTCACCGTGCAGCCGTGTGGATGGAACTGCTCCCTGCCTCAGCTGTGCAGTGTAGATTCTCGTTTTCCGCAGGCCAGTTAATGCTTGTGCGCTGTGTACAGTGCCTGGGACATGTCAGCACTGGATCCGGGGCAGCTATGGGAATCATTATTGTTTACAGAAGTGTCTAGAGGGCAGGATGAGTGCTTATCTCATTCCCTTCTCCGAGGTCTTGCCCAAACTTGGAAAGTTCTATGATCCTGGTCGCCTAGCGTCCCTATCCCACTCTCTCAGGACAGGAAATGGTTGGACTTCCGGAAAAGGAGCAGGCGCTTGGCTCAGCCACCTCTAGGGCCTGTGAAACAGGCCTAAGAGGAGAGTCCTCGTTGAGGACGCAGGAAGAAGTACTTGTACGGGGTGTGGTGCAGGGAAGCACCCCTCCCCCTCCCCCCTCCTCCTCTCCCCCTCCTCCTCCCCCCCTCCCCCCCTCCCCCCCTTCCTCTTCATTATTATGACTATTATCATTACTAAGTGGAGCCTGCCTGGAAACGGCCTCCTGGATGTCCTCCAACATCGCCTGTGGGGAGCAAGGTGCTGACTCCGGGAGAGACTTAGGGTTGCACCCAAGCCCCTGGGGAAGGCAAAGGATGAGTAAGGAGAGAACAGCACGGAGGGAATCAGGTAGATGATGCCCCAGAGGTGAGCCTGGTCTGGAATCTGCAGCAGGACAGAGGCCAGGGAGGGCGTCCAGAGCCTGGCCCAGAGTGAGTCAAACGGGCAGGAGGGGAGTGCTCGGTGGGGTGGGGGAGTGTCAGGCAGCTGGGAGCCCAGGCAAGACAGGGGCAGCCCAGAGAGAAAGGAGCTGGCCACCTCTGTGTGCAGAGAGGAGCGGAGCGTGGTGTGGCTGGAGGGGGCAGCTAGGGAGAAAGGGTCTCAGGGGAACAGGCAGAGGAGCCCTGCCCTGGGCTGCCATGCTCCAGGCCTGGGAGCCAGCCCAGCTCCACCAGCCTCCCTCCCCAGCCGCCCACGGCCCACTGCCTGGGAGAAGCCTTCCTCTGACTCCTCCCCATTCCCGGCCGGTCCCCAGTCCCGCTGTCACACCAGTCCCGCTGTCACACGGGGCCTGTCCTCCTTCGTGGCATGGACGGCAAGCCTGGTTTACTGTACGAGTTAAGTGTTCACTTGTCTCTTCTCCAGAAGATATAAGAGCCAGGCGGTCAGGGCATCAGCTTCACCTCCATCTCCCTCGGGCTCAGCTCTGAGCTGCTGAGCAGAGCCAGCGGGCAGTAAATATTGATCAAACAGACAAATACAAGCTAAAAAGACATAGCTTAGCAACAGCAATGGTGAGAAGGAAAAGGATTTTAGGTGATTTTAGGCTAAATTCATGAATGTAGGTAACATTTCCTCCCTCCCTCCCTTCCCTCTCTCGCTTCCTTCCACAATATATCAAGCACTGACTATGTGCCCAATCCTATGTTAGACACTGGGGTACCATGTTGAACAAGAGAGAGAAGGTCCCTGATATTATAGGGCTTATAATTTCGTGGGGGAGCCAGGGAGAAAGTAGGCTGACATCCGGTAACGATCATTGTTTCAGGGAAGAACAGTGTCAGGGCTGCATCTGCATGTGGTTCTAGGTGGGGTGGGAGGGGAAGGCTCTGCTGGATGCGGAAGACCTGAATGGAGTGAGGAGTGCACCACATGGACACGGGGGAGAGGTGCTCCTGGCGGAGGGCACAGCAGGTGTTGAGACCAGGTGGTGAGGGGCATGTTCCAGACGGGGGTTGTTTGTTGAGCTATAGAAATGCAGACGGGGAGGGCTTTGCTCCCCGCCAGCTTCTTCTGCGATGAAGGAGGAAAGAGACCCGAGGAGGGGAAGGAATCGCCCAAGCATGTTGGTGGCAGAACAGGAAGCAGAACTAGGAGTGCTGGCCTTTGTCTGCGCTCCTGCCCACTGTGCCTGCCCTCCGCCCGTCCCGTCTGAGGCCCGAGTGCCCTAAAGGGCACCGCAGGCTGGAACCTCACAGCAGGAAGGCTGGTGGGCCTCTCAGATGTTGCCTAGCCTAACGGCCCCTTGTGCAGATGAGAAGTCGAGGGGCCAGAGGCAGAGGGGCCATTCCCCAAGCCACACAGCAATCCTAAGCAGCAGCGTTTCACAGGAAACCAGGTCCTTCCTCTTTGAAGCCTGGCAAGGTACGGAGTGGGGAACGGAATCAAAGGCTGCTGGGTGAATGCATGAATGCAGGCCACCGGCTGAGGGTACAGTGGCCACGATGCACTGCCTGTCCACAGGCCGTGTGTGCGACTTCCCTATGGTGTTGATCGAATCAATATCAACAAACACCTATTCGTGTTTACCATGTGTCAGGCTCCGTGCTTACCGAACTGCCTTGCCATCACCATACAGAATGGCCACCACTCTTCCCACTTTACAGAGAAGGAAGCTAATCCTTGGAGAGCCAAGTAACTGAACTAAAGACACCAGGAGAAAGGATGGAGTCACAGAGAGAACCCTGGGGATGGCCAGGGTGGAGCGCCGGGGGCCCAGCCTCCAGCGTGTCTAATTAGGGGGGTGCGCAGAAAACCCACCACTGCAGTAACGCCCCGCTCATGTGGGAGGCCCGAGAGCACGAGGCCCGAGAGCAAGCCTCCTCGTCTGTGTGTGGGATTTCGGGCTGCATAGCTCCTTCACATCCCGCGCCTGTGTGGGTCTCACAAGAACCTGGCTGAGGGTGGGGTGCTTTAGCTCATCTGACCATGAAGAAGAAGAAGGCATAGGAAAAGGGGAGTGCCTGAGGCCGCGCTGGAGCTGCAGGCAGAGTCCAGGTGTCCCGGTGCCCAGGCCAGGCCTTCCTGATTCCCTCCTCCCACCCTGTGCCCCTGGCCCTGTGGGGAAAGCCAGAGGTCAAGGGCCACGTCTCCTGACTCTGGGTTTTTTGGGTTGAATCCTGTCCCCCAAAAAGATATGTTGAAGTCCTCAGCCCGGTACCTGGAACTGTGGCCATATTTGGAAATAGAGTCTCGCAGATGGAACCAAGTTGTAAATGAGGTCAGCCCGGATGGAGGTGGGGAGCTAATCCAATATGACTGCCAGCCTTATAGGAAGAGAAGACACACACGGAGAACGCCACGTGAAGACACAGACACACACACAGAGAACACCTTGGAGGCAGGTAGTGGAGTGATACACCTGCAAGCCAAGGACCTACGGCCACCACCAGAGGCCAGGAAGAGTCAAGGAAGGATTCTCCCAGGGCCTCAGACGGAGCATGACCCTATGGACACCTTGATAGTGGATATCAAGTCTCCAGAGCTGTGAAAGAATGAACTTCCATTGCTTCAACCCACACAGTTTATGGTACTTTGTTATGGAAGTCCCTGCAAACTAATGTATGCGGTATCCAATCTTTCCACTTGTATCCAAAGTAAGCCTCAGGAATAAGGGGGAGGTGTCCCAGACCTTCCATGCACAGGCCAGAGGCAAGGCCAAGGCAGAATTCCAAGGAGCAGCAATAATACCGGCAGTTTAATGCTTATAAAGCACACGGTTCTATGTGCTTTACAGATATCGACACGTTGAGTCCTCACAACAGCTCTGTGAGTGGTAGAGTCTGATTGCTATAACCATTTTAGTGCTCCGTTTAGTAGTCCGACTGCCATCTCCAGTGACAGAAGGGGAAACTGATTCTCAGAGGGGGGAAGGGACTAGCCTAGGATCACACAGCTGGAAAGAGCAGAGCCCCGATCCAAACACAGGCAGCTGCCTCTCCGCCACGGCACTGGTCATTCCTGCCAGAGAGAAATGCTTAAGCAAAGCCCCAGGAGGGGCACCTCGGGGAAATAGTTTTCTAAGGTTGTGAACTCAGGGAAGGCGACACGGTAAAGGTAAGAGCACTCTACAGGAACATGAAGGCCTGGGCTTGGCCAGTGTCCGCGCAGCCAGGAATTAAGGCTGTGGGCTCGGGACGACATGCTGTATCAGTCAGAATAGCCAGGTTATGCTACGATGAATAAGCAATCTGGGAGGCCTAATGGCTTTAACATCAAGGCTTATTTCTTGCTCGTGTCACATCTTCGCTGTGGCTCCGCTGCAGCCTCTCTCTCTTCTGCACTGTCATCGCTCTGGAACCCAGGCTACGGAAGCCACTCTCTGGAAGAGTGTGGAGGGCCTCACACCAGCCACGGAAGGCTCCAGGCCACGACAGGGTACAGTTCAGACCCAGAACCGGTCCTGTGGCCCCACCTACCACAGAGGGACCAGGTGGTGTCATCCTCCTCATGCCTGGGAGGCAGACAACCACAGGCGCGTGGTGGACAGCACTAATGAGGACCGCAGGGCTAAGCGGCACTGCATGACAGGGAAGCACACAGGGCAACACTGAGCCCCCTTTCAGTCTCCTCGTAGCTCCCATATTCTTTTGAGGAGAAAGCCTCAGTTCAGTAGCGCTGACACCTTTCCACACGCGGTCATCGCTCTTGCTGATCCGTTGAGAACACCTCGCAGGCTCAGGTCTTTGAACAGCCACAGCATTTAGTGAGACTTTAGTTCGAATTTACTAACATTATTTGTTTTTTGGTGCATTTAATTTTACCTTTGTTCAATATGGGCTTTTTATTAATAGTAGTAATAAGAAGTTACCTTTCAGAAGAGAATTAATTTAAGGAAATAAAACAATAAAAAACACACAACACAACAACCCAGAGTGAACTGTAGAGCCCAAAGGCCTGGGTTCAGATACAAATTCCTCCATTCAGTCGTTAGTTCCTTGACCAGGGGCATGTCACTGAGCCTCTCTAAGCCTCAGTTTCCCCATTTGTGAAATGGTGGTAATATAAGTAGCCACATCACAGGGTTGTTGGGAAGTGTTGGTCAAGCTCCTACCACACGGCTATAGCATGTTCTCAATGCTGGAAATTATCACTATCTCGCTGGGGGTCCCTTCCCCTATATGACCTCAGTTTCCCTGTCTCTGAAGTGGGTTCAGAGGATGAGCTATGGCAGGCTGTCATCTCTCCTTAGGACAGTCAAGCTGCAGGTCCCTGAATGCCAGTGTGACTGAACGTGGTAGGCAGGGAGAGGACCCCAGTGAGTCTGGCAGCCCCCTGCCCTCCCCTGCTTGGTCCCTCCCTGCAGATGTTGAGCTGGGCCTCTGGCTGCCCTTTTCTCTGCCTGGTAAAGGCCTTCACCATCCACAGTAGAAATCGGGTGACCTCCAGCCCCCCAAAAGCCTCACCCTTGGGACCTGGGTGAGAAAAGGCTCCTTGTGTCTGGGGTAGGGGTGGGCTCTGCATTCCTCAGGTCCAACCATTTGGGCAGGTTTGCTCCTGGAATGCCACTGGAGGGCCCGGGCCCTGCCAGAAATAGCGGTGGGGTGGCTTTGCTGTGGTCTCCTTGCTCCAGGGAGGTGCTCACCTCCAGGGGCCCTGCTGGTGTTGGGAGAGCTGAGGGTCACAGCAGTCTGGACAGGACACAGGCTGCCCCCTTGGGAAAATGGTCAAGCCCTTCCCAGCTTAGTTCTGATTCAGGCATTCCGGGTGTGTGTGGTGGGGTGGTGTTGCCCTGGAGCTCCAGACTACGGGGGCATGGGATTGCATTTAGAGAGAAATGAACACGTTTTAACAGGGCATTCCCTGTCTCCATCCTGCATCGCTTCCCTTCTCCCTGTAGTCACTGTGTTCATGGCAGCCCCACCTACCCCCTTGCCATTCCCTCCGCAGCAGACCTTCGCCTGGCTCTGTACCTGACCTTGCTCTGGCCCCGGGGGAAGGACACCTCCTGCCTCTTAGAAGGCTGGCTTCTTCTCATGCTTCAGCCCTCACCTCTCAGTAGAAAACAGCACTCCATCTAAGTCGCCTCCTCCATCAGCCTTAACATATCTGTCATTTTCTTGCTTGTTATCCATTTGCCTTTTCCGGGTCTCACTTTTCCCCACTAGAATCTTAGTCCCATGACGCAGAAACCATGACTGTCAACATCTGTGTTTTCTCTGCTCAACTGAGGTCTTAACCATGGACATCAGCAATCGGGTGACCTCCAGTCCCTGGAGAGCCCCGTCCCAGCTCTGAGCCCACCTGGTGGACACTCAATAAATACTGGTTACATGAACGCAGGAGTGAACGGTGAATGAGTAAAAGGAGAATGCCCGAAGAGACCCTGGATAATAGTTACTATTATCGTGGGAATAGCTACCAATTCCTAAGAGTCCTCTCTGTTCACTGGGCAAAGTGCATCATATTATCGCATTTACGCAGACACAGGTTTTCCCATGTACAGAAGCCCAGAGAGGTTAAGTCACCTGCCAAGGTCACATGTGAGTAACAGGCAAAGCTGGGGCTCCAGCCCCAACCTGGGTTTGTCTTGTGGCAAAGCCTGTGCTCTTAACACCCCCCCTGCACCCAAAGGTGGGGAGTGACTTGCCCGAAGAGGGGTGGAGCGAGTGTACCGAACTATCTCACTGCCTCCCCCACTCTCTCCCAGCCCAGACAGTTGCTAGTGCCTTCTGCCTCGGGCTCCTTCCCAGAAAGCGCGCAGGGTCAGCGTCCAACTTCCCCGCAGCACAGACGCAGCTGGGGTTGCTCTGAGTCATCTGAATCCCGAGGCCCCCACAGGTCAGCTCCCAGGCTGTGACCTGAGCCCACTCATCTGGCAGCCTTGCTGGGTTACCCCAGGCTCACTGAGGCATGGGAGGGCCTTGTGGCCACGCTGTGGTGCTCTCAGCCCCAAAGAACGCTGCTGACGCACAGCAGGCAGGCGGGTGGACTGTGACTCAGGGGTGGTGGAGGCACAGCCCGTGGGAGAGGAAGACAGGGTCTCGAGGTGGAATGCAGGCCAGCCCCAGCTCGCGGCCTGACTCCTGTGAGGACCTTCTCCACGCATGCTATTGTTAACCTCTAGCTCAGTGAACTGAGACAGCCCTTCCCTCCCGGGGCCCCGATCTCCCTGCCTGTGCACGAAGCAGAGGCAGAGCGTGGAAGCGGATGAGAACCAGCTGATACAGGTCCTCGAGGGCCAACGTGAAGACTCTGGGCAGGACTTTGTAGAGGCCAAAGCCCTGGACTGGGAGGTGTGGGCCCTGGGTTCAAGTCTTACCCTTAACACCAACTCACTGTGTGACCTCGGTAAAATTACCTCCCCTCTCTGGGCCCCAGTTCCCTCCTCTATCAAAGGCCAGCTTCTAGTGGGCGGAGTGGACTATCGCTTACTTGACTTTTGTCCACACTGTTCCCTCTGCTGAGAATCCCCTGGCCACCATCTCTGCCTCCTAATCTGTGAAGGGCCTGTTCAAATGCCACTTCATTAAAGGAGCCTCTTGGAACCTTCCACTCAAAGTTTATCTCACACCGCCCTAGCCGGTTTGGCTCAATGGATAGAGCATCGGACTGTGGACTGAAGGGCCCCGGGCTCAATTCTGGTCAAGGGCACATGCTTGGGTTGCAGGTTCAATCCCCAGTAGGGGGCGTGCAGGAGGCAGCCCATCAATAATTCTCTCTTATCATTGATGTTTCTATTTATCTCTCCTTCTCCCTTTCTCTCTGAAATCAATAAAAATATATTAAAAAACAAAACAAACTTTATCTCACAAAGATATTAAAATGACAGCATGAATCTACTTTGATGACATAAAAAAGTCCAAAATATATTAAGCAGGAAAAAAAAATCAAGAGATAGGAAAAATGCATTTTTATCCATAGATGTGTGTATATGATTGGAAATGTATAGAAAAAAAAGGCCTAGTAGGATATATATATATATATATATATATATATATATATATATATATATATATATATATATTACAGTCTCTAAGTCATGAAAATTATGGTGATATTGATTTTTTCTTAATATTTTTTGAGGTTTTCTAAACTGCATGCAATAAGCCTGTTGCCTTTATAAACAGAAAAATTAGAGCTTCTTCCCAATTAAAAGCTTCATTTCCACTTCTCCTATATCTATATGGCCTATGGCTGTCACCCTCTCCGTGGCATACACTGGTTTTCCCAGTATGGTTGGGTGCTTGGCCCACCACAGCTATCAATTCCATTTGTGAATGGAATTGAGGGGGCTGCCTTATCCTTCTTGTGGGCATGTCTGCTCTCCAGTGAACCTGAGAGCCCCCTGCAGAGAGACAGCACCCCAAAGGCTACGCTAACATAGGGGAAAAGGACGGAGGGAATAAGAGTTAAGGGGCCTGAGTGTTGGTTCTGGCTGTGGCCCTAATTCTTGTGCGTGTTTATGTAAGTCCCTTCCCCTCTCTAGGCCTCATTGTCCTCACCTCTAAAATGAAGGGTTTGGACTCTACAGTCTTCAGATTACTGCTCTCCAATAGGACTTTCTGTAATGATGGGAAAGTTCTGTATCTACGTTGTCCAATATGGTAGCCGCTAGCTCTTCAAAGGAGCTAATGCTATTTAGAAACTGAATTCATTTAAATCGAAATAGTCATACTTAACTAGGGGCCACGAAATGGATGGTGTAGTTCTAAATTTCCTTTGGGCTCTGATGTTTGATGGTTCTTTTGTTTATTAAACTAGAATTTCATTTTCTCCAAAGAGCACCCTGTCTCTCACCTCTTCGGGAAATGTAACTCCCCCTGACTACAACGAGGTGCCTCAAATGGGAGGTGCCATTTCTTAGCAGATCCCACCCTAGCCCCTGTTAATCGGTCAGGGCAGGCACCTGACCCAAGCAAGGCCAATCAGAGCTCTTCTCTGGGACTTCTAAATTTATTGTGGTGAAATTCACATGACCGAAAAGTAACCTTTTAAGAGCAAATGAGTAATTCAAGTCAATGTTGTACAACCACCACCTCTATGTAGTTCTAAACCTTTACATCGCCTCCAAAGGAATCTCATACCAATTAAGCAGTTGCTCCCGCTATTTAACTTTCCAGTTTCCTTAGCAACTACCAATCTGCATTCTGTCTCGATGGATTTACCTATTCTAGGCATTTCACATTGATGGAATCATATAATATATGAGCTTTTGTGTCTGGCTTCTTTTTTTAAAAAAATATGTTTTTATTTATTTCACAGAGAGGAAGGAAGAGGGAGAGAGAGAGATACTAGTCGAAACATTAATGATGAGAGAGAATCATCGATCAGCTGCCTCCTACACATCCCCAACTGGAGATCAAGGCCACAACTGGGGCATGTGCCCCAACTGGGAATCAACCATGACCTCCTGGTTCATGGGTCGATGCTCAACCATTGAACCACACCGTTCGAGCTGGCTTCTTTCACTTAGCATACTAGTTTTGAGGTTCCTCCACATTGTAGCATGTATCAGTACTTCATTCTTTTGTATGGAGGATGAATATTCCATTGTATGTATTTACTACAATTAGTTTATCCGTTTATCTGTTGAAGAACTTTAGGGCTGTTTCTACCTTTGGGCTATTGTAAATAGTGTTGCTGTGAACATTCATGCACAGGTATATGTTTGTGTCCCTGTTTTTCAATTCTTTTGGGTGTATAGCAAGGAGTGGAATTGCTGGGTCATATGGTAATTCTATGTTTACTTGTTTTCCACAGTGACTGCACCATTTTATATGCTTATCAGCAATGTATGAGCTCTCTGGGACTTTGTAACTTAGACCCAAAAAAGAGTATCTCTGAGTCTCTTCCTAGTGACTCTGGGTGATACTTGTCTGGAAGAATGCAAATGACATCCAAGGAGGAGAAAAGGTGAAGAATGGGAGGAGTTCAAATCATCCCTGAAGCTCTGCTCTATCTCCTCTTCTTCCCCGTGGTTACACAAATCAGAAAACTCCCCCTTCTTGCCTAAGCTGGCAAGTTGGGTTTCTGTGCCCCCAGGAGTGCTGGGTTCAGAATCTTGATGGCTCAGGTTGTGTCTGAGGTGCTCTCTAGGCAGAATCCTCTACATTATGAACCACCGAATCTATACCTGGACCCTGCAGATGAACCACTCTTTAGTTCCCAGGTTATTAGCCAAGGCGCCCAGACAGATCCCTGAGAAAGACTGGACCCTGGCGGGTCATCTGATAAGAGAATCAGTCAAAGAGGCTGGTGGTGAGGGCAGGTGGGAAGTAGGTCGCAGGAGAGAAGAGGGCAGGGGTTCCCCTGAGGACACTGGAGCAGGGAAATTGGAAGGGAGGCCAGGCCAGCGGGAGGAGGAGGGAAAGGTGGAAAGAAAAACCCTGCAGAATCGCCAATGTTTAGATGGCCTTTCCAGGGTAATTGAGAAAGCTCATTCGGGGCCAAACATGAAGGCAATGTTCCTTCAGATTCTGAAAGGAAAAAGAAACTCCGATTTTGTTTTCTGGGTAGGGGAAAGGAATGGAAACTGATGGGGATGGGCAGATTTGGACATAACCATTCTGACCCCTTAATTCTTAACGATCTCCAATCTGCTCCTTCAGAGCAGAGCCCAGCCAGTTGTTTTTCTAAATAGGATCTGGGGAGCACACTTAGGCACCAGGACAAGGGTTCTAGGGGTGGAGGTAGGGAGGTCCTAGTTGTGGACAACGAAAGAAAGTTCTGGATGACGGGAGCAGTGTAGTATTTGAAGGATGAGGGCAGGCCACAGGTGCTACCTTAGGCATACTTTTGGTAGGAAAATGATTTTGTACTCATTTTCTATAGAGAAAGTGGAAAGATAAGCTACTCTTCCCTCTTACACAGTTCACTGAATTTTTCTTAATTTCTGATAGTCTGAATGCATAAGCAGTTCACACATGGATGCACTCACTGTTCGTCGTCCTGCTCTTCGTTTGTGGCCTAAAGACACTGTGGGGGAGCACAGGACTTGGTTGGAAAGTCTGTAAGGAGGAAATTCCAAAAGGTTGGAACTTCCTAGAGGAGTTGGTTGAAGGCAACCAGACCTGATTGTTCCTTGACCTTTCCAAACAAGTCTGTGTATGTGCAGACCCTCAGGTGTTTAGCGGAATCTTTATGCTTCATCTTTATGTTTCCTTGCTTAAAGAGCACTGCTGTTGCCTTTGTCCTCCCAAGAATGCTTACTTTACTGATTGTATCTAAAAGTTAAACTTTAGCTCAAACTGCTGTTATAATAGAAGCCTGAAGAGATAGGCAAACGAGGTTCTCTGGTTCCTATAACCAGGCAGTCCCTTAGCCCTCTCTTTCATAGCAGTTGTGTGTCAGAGTAATCATTCATTGGTCGCTCAGGGTCTGCTGGTCAGCCCCTGCAGACACAGGTCTTCTGACAAATTCTACTTCACGTGTGTATTCGTTTTCTAGGGCTGCCATAACCAAGTGCCACAGGCTGGGTGGCTTAAACAGCAGAAATGTATTATCGCCCATTTCTGGAAGCCAGAAGTCTGAGATCAGCCAGGCTGGCTCCTTCTGGGGGCTGTGGGGGAGACTCTGTCCCAGGTCTCTCTCCCAGCTCCTGGTGCTTTGCTGACTATTGTAGGTGTTCCCTGGCTTATAGCTGCATCACCCTGATCTCTGCCTTCGTCTTTACATCTTTACACGGAGTTTCCCCCGTGTATGTCTGTAGCTGTGTCCAAACTTCTCCTTTTTATAAGGACACCAGTCACATTGGAGTAGAGCCCTCCCTAACGATCTCATTTTAACCTGATGACCTCTGTAAAGACCCTATTTCTAAAGAAGTTCCCATTTTGAGGTAGTGGTGGGTTAGGGCTTCACATATCTCTTTGGAGGGATACGATTCAACTCATTAACAACGTGATACCATCAAAAGGGGGCAAAAAGTTTACAGTGCATTTATAATTGTATCCATTGTATTACCAAGACTATTCCTGACAGGAAATAACTTCCATCTAGTCTAAGCATCTCTGAACAGCAAATCCTCTGCTTACAATTGTGCAGGGCTCATAATTGGAAGAATTTTCCATAGCCTAGCTGCTGGCTCCTTAGATTTCCAACACACACAGTCCTGTTGCCAGGTACCGGAGGGCACGTTCACATCACCACGAAGCTCTGAGCCTGCACCTTTGTGTCATTATGCCAGGTGAGTCAGCTCAGCGGACAGCAAGATGCTTCTGTACCAAGACAGCCAACCTAACTATGCATGGAACCCTGACAGCCACCAAATGCAAACTAAATGTATCCTGAATTCAACTTCCCCTTAGCCCCAAAATGCCACTGCTATTCCAAAGCCAGCTGACACGAGAAAAATGTGACAGTGAGAAAGAAGGTCAGAGTGGGAAGAGTCAGTGATCTCAATTGCTTTTAATTAAAATGACTTGTGCAAATTTCACAGAGGCGCATGACCATGTGAACATGTTGTTGGGGCCTCTCCTGGGATTGAGAGAGGGGCCCATGCCAGGAGAGGACCTGAAGCTTAAGCTGTACTAGTTTCATGGTCAGTCTGCTTGGGATGGTGCCCGACACTAATCCATCTCCTACATATCAGATGCTGTGCTAGATATGGATGAGGCAGAGACAGACAAGCAAGCCGAGTGCAAATCCAACTTCTAGACATCACAGCCTCCCCGAGGGGCTCAGCCCAGAGAGCCTGTGCTTCCCCAGGGGTGAGTCACTGGCTACAGGAGAAACACCAGCCTCAGCCAAGGCTGGAAAGCAGGGCCTTTCCCTTTAAGAAATGTAGTGAAAGATCCTGTGAGAGGAAGCCTCCTCCCAGGATACTCTGGAGGCTGCAGAGCCTTTAACCATCAGAATTCCAGCCCCAAGGGCAGGGTTATCCATGAAGCCAGGAGCATGGGAGTCAAATCCCTGAAATCAGACTTTGGAACCATGCTGCTCCCAGGAACCTTCCCCTGCTCAGAGTCCTGGTCCTGGAGGACTAGAGCCTCACCCAGCCTTCAAGTCCAACCTCTGACCTTGGCCCAGAACCTTCCTGCTTTGACCTGGGATGAGCAGATACTCATGAATGCCTCAAGCCTTCCTCCCTGCCAGGGGCCAACCAGTCCCAGCTGCCGGCCCCAGCTCCTGCCCAGCCTCAGTGAAGACCGTGGCACTCTAAATCATGGAAGGACATTCCCCTCTCTGAGCCTCAGTCTCTTCATGTCAAGGGAAATGATGATGGACTGTCAACTCCAGAGGGCCAGACAAGGTTGTCTTTCACACACCCCTAGTCTCAGCCCAGGTGAGTGGAAGTCACATAGTAGGTGCTCAAGAAGCGTTGCTGAGTGAATGACTGGAACAAGAGATCCTTGACTTCTGCATGGAGGAGACAACATACTTAGAATGGCTGGTACTGGCTTAGTTGCAAGCGTTAGACACCAGTGCAAATTGGCATGAGGAGACTATTCTCAGTTCATATCGCTGAAGTCCAGGGGTAGCTCTACATCTAGGACTCATGTGTTCAACTAATATTATGACTCTGTCTCCACCTTTGTGCTTCGCTGTCCTCTCTGTTAGAGTGAGCCCCAGGCAGGCCCAGGCTTAGAATCCAGCAGAAAAGAGGCAATTTCGTCCTCAAAAATTCAAACGAAATCTCGGAATCGAGTCTCGTTGGACAGATTTGGGTCACTTGCCCATCCCCGAACGAATCACGGTGTCCGGGGACATGTGATGCTCGAATATCCAAGCCTGCTCCTGCAGACCCACCACAGCATTTGACTAAAGCCTGAACACTTCGGCAAACCTTTCACTCGCTCCCTGAGCTTCATCTCTTCATTTGTCATCGATGATGATGACACTAACGAAAGCTCTGCCCGTCTTCACATCCTAGAGCTTTTGTGAGGTCCAAATGAGACCATGACTCAGAATAATAGCTAACATTTGTCGAGGCATCGCTAGGCATCTGGCCCTGAGCTAAGCAAACTCTTTACACGTTTATTTTTATATTTACAGCAATCCATTACTGATGAGAAGCAGGTTATGAGCGGTTACAAGGCTTGTACACTGTCACACAGCTAGCAAGGGTGGAGCTGGGGTTTAAAGCAGTGCCCTCAAGCATGAAGCTATATATAAACTGTAAATAATTTTACAAGCATAAGGGATTATTAGTAATGGCCTGTACTGTTCATAATAGTTATTTAAAAAAAGACTCTGAACGGGAAATTCAAATAAATTCAAACAAATGTTTGTTTAGCACCTACTATGGGCTGATCACTCACCAGGGGCTCAGAAGGAGACACATAAATAACTGTGAAACAGGCAGGCTGTGATCTAATAGAGCCATAAACACTCCCCAAGGGAGTGTGGGGAGCAAGAGATTGACTCCACGTGGGGAGGGGAGGGGAGGGGAGAGGGGGTCTGGAAAGGTCTCTTAGAAGAGGTGGGATTTGAGCTGAGCGTTAAAGATGAAAGGAATTCCACAAAGGGAGGAAAGAGAAAATCAACTTTATAAGGAACCTGGAAGGATCTAAAGACCCAGAGTAGAGTTCCTGGATAAGAGTTAAGCACTTCTATGCAAAACAACTTTCACACCAGCAAGAGCTTCAAAAAGTGATCGACTAAGTGGAGCACAGCAGTAACCATGGGAACAGAAGCACGCCTCAGTCCCTGTCATTAGCGAGTCTCCCTGGCTTCAAGCTGTCTAGTCAAGGCCAGGAACTGTGGGGAAGGGGGTGGAGGGTTGTGCTACATCCCTTACAAGAAAAGCCCAGCAGGATTGCTGCTCTGGGAGGCTGACTCTTGTTTCACGGGGAGGCTGAGCTGACAGGTGACGAGGCAGGGCTTTGGGACATACAGAAGCTACTAGAAGGACGCACTGGGGGGGGGGGGGGGGGCTCAGGGAAGGAATGTGAAGGGCAGGGAACAGGCCTGAGAGCAGGCTTGCCAGGTGGTTCCATTCCCACTTGGAGCCCGAGGGTGGAGCAATGCAAAAGTCACTGGATGTCGGAGAGGAAGGGAGCCTCCCAAACTGTGTATCTGTGTCATTTCTAGGCCCACCCAGACCTCCCAGGGCCCCTGCGGACTTCCAGGCTATTCCAATGCACTGGGAACAGAGTTGGCATCTAACCACTCAAGTGCCGAGGGGAGGCTGTAAGTGAAGAGCCCCTGACAGGCTGGCTGTCTCTAAGAGGAGAATGGAAGGTTGGGTATCTAATACAGCAGGCATTAGACACCAGACCTGGGTTCAAATCCCATCTCCGACACTTTCTAGCTGTGTGACTTTGGGCAAATTACTTACTCTTTCTTGGCTTCTTGGTTTCTCCATCTGTAAGATTCCGGTAGTGATAATAATTTTACCCACGCCACTGGACTGTGTGAGAATTAAGCAGAGTCCTGCATGGTGCCTAACACTGTAGTGGATGTTCAATCAATACAAGCTATTATATTCTGATTATTACTTTCAAATGTCAATTCGGTGTTGATTCAGGGTTTTGCACCTAGGCAGGGTCTCCTTATAGCTGTGCTACTAGCCAGTTTCTCCAAATACAGTAGATGATAGGAACAACAGTAATAGCAGTGATGGCACCATTTACCTTCCAGATAGCCAGCGGCTATTATAAAGAAGGAACTTAAAGTTCTATCTCTGAATGCCAAGCCAAGATGCTTGAGCTTGCTACTGCAGGCAGTTGGTAGCCACTGGAAATTTTGGAGGAGAGGACTGACTTGATCAGGGGAATACAGGCTTTTGTTCCCGAGGAAGCTATATATTTGCAGGAACAGACTCCTCGGGCAATGACAATAGAATCTAAATATAGGAGCAATAATAACAATGGCGATCATTTCTTGAGAGCCCATTATGCACCGGGCACTGGGCTAAAGGCTTTACATGCCTTGTCTGTTGTAATCCTCACAACAACCTCATGAGGCAGGTACTGCTATTATTCCCATTTCACAGACAGGGTACTGAGAGGCTAACTCAGGTCGCTAAGTCACACAGCTAGCAAATGGAGGAGCTGGGCTGGAACACAGGCAATCTGGCTCCCGGCCTCTCACATTTGACCAGGACACACTTTTGCCTTCTCTGAATCTGGAAGGAGGGGGTGCTGGTGGGCAGCCTGTCATTCTCACTTTTAGGAGCCCCTCCATTTACCTTGATCTCAGCAGCCCCACTCCATGTGTGTGTGTTCGTGAGTGCATGTGTGTATGAGAGAGAGAGAGAAATCTCAGCTGACCAGCGAGGAGAGAAGCCTCTGGACATTAAAGTGGGCGGAGCCCCGGATGGATGGGCTGGAGGCAGACCTGGGTCCCGTTAGGCTAATTCCTTCCGAGGCTGGCAGAGCCACGGCGGGGACTTCTGAGAAGACAGAGAACAAGTCCTTTCAGACGGCCTCCCTTTGAGCTGGCCTCGAGATGGGGCGTGGGGCCGGGGTCGGGTGGGTGGAGGGTGGGGAGTGTGCGGAGAGGCGAGGCCGCAGTCAGGCTGGGCAAACAGATTGGGCAGCGGCTGTGAGCACAGAGCACCCATTGTGTACTCAGAGCTCTGCTTTCAATAATCTACTTGGAAGAATGTTTCATTGAGCGCCAGAGAAAGGAGCCATTGAAATGCCCCGGCCGGGGCCCCGTGAAGGGTTAAAGGCAAGGGGCTGCGGGTGCCCGGGCTCTTGCCACTCCTGGCTCCAATGTCTGATATGGGGATTTCGACACCAAGGGACACTCAATGAGACCACAGAGAGGACCAGAAGCAAGGGTCAGGGGGCATGTGTGTCTCTCCCGGAAATGCTAACGGGGGTGCCCCAGCATCAAAGAAAACACTTTTCCTCTAAGAAGCATTTTCCCAAAGTAATATTCAGGAAGAACTGGGCCTCAGGTGCCCCGCAGCCTGCCCACTGGGGAGAACAGCTCGTCTGGGCAGGCCTGTCTCCACTGGGCCTTCTTACGTGGACTCTTAATGGGGGCCTTTGCAATACATTCTCCATGATGTAGCCAGCATGGCTTTCTCAAACACCCCCAAGCTTTCAATGAATCACAAATAATTCTAATTAACGGTGCCTTAGTCGAGATCATGGGAGCTAACGTGAGAACCAGCGGTCACTAGACGAGGTGTCCAAGGAAACCTGTGGAATTTCCCCTGTGGAGGTCTTCTTCAGAGAGAGAGAGAAGCTGCTCATTCAGAGGATATGGCTTAACTGTCGGGAAGGGCACCGGAGCCGGAATTCTGCGCTCCACTCAGCGTGCTTCTTACCCAGGGCCACGCGCCCTTTCAAGATACAGAGGCTTTGGGGCTCGAAGTGCAGGGAACATCATGCTGGCATCTGAGAGCTGCGGAGAGGAGGCAGGAGGTGGACGAGCCAGGCCTGCCGCTGGGGAGGAGCATGCTATTGGGTTTCTGAGCCTGACCTCTAGCATCCTCATCACCATGGAACCCATTGCAGACATTGCTGCCTCCTAGGCCTGCATCTTCAGGGAGGATGCTCTAGAACTGAAGCTGAGCTCATACCATGAATTTGTCATAGTAACCACTTTTGGATGGAAAACTTAAAAAAATAGCCCATGCCCTCCCCGTCTTCCTTAGAGAGAGGATCCTGAACTACATTTAAACTCTGGGGGCAACCCATCATTCACTTCTGTGCTGGGGCGTGATTTGGTGATGCCCTTGGGTCTGTTCAGGTAGATATGGCTCATTTCTCCTGTATAAATGGCCCCCAACTCCCAGCCTTTCGACATTCGTCAGTCTGATTTTTATTCTTTTGTTTCTCCCTAATGTTTCACTTTGAAACTGTATTAGTATAAAACCGACAGTTTCCTCACGCCCACCTTACATATTTTTTTCTGAGCTGCTTCCCATATTCTTGGGCTAGAAAATGAAACCATAGGCCTCATAAGAACTGTGCACAAAGTAAGAGCCCACGGGCTTGGAGTGAAGAAAGCCTGAGGAGCGCTCCTCTGAGTTAAGGGACTGAGCTCTGACATTTTTGACTGCTCAGAGGCCTTCCAGCCTAAGACAAATGGACTTCCAGAGGGTGACAGCAGGCATAATCTGGACATAAGATCTTTGCCAAGAACAATGAAGTCAGAAGGAAATAATATCTGCACTGAAATAATTTAAATTTAAAGGTGGTCAAACATACCTATACACACACAACTACATATACACACACACACACACACACACACACTCACTAACATACATGTCATGCATAGCAATGAAAGACGAAGCCACAAAACAGACTCACCCAGTTTTTCACTTCTATATCTCTGTGCCCTAAAAAGCTTTGAGGATAAATAATTAGAATCATAACATTTTCAAGTTGGAAAGCACTTTTAAAGTCCTTGAGTTTTGCTCCCCTTTTTAGTTCAGGAATCTTTCCTGTTACTTCCTGGACAGATGGGCACTCTATCCCCTTCTTGCATAATACCAGTAAGGAGGAGCTCAGTGCTTTCTGAAGTCTGATTTCATCAATGGAAATTTCTGTCAGGAAGTAACCACACTGGATCCCTCCCACATCTGATCTGCATTTCGTGTGCAGATGTTAGGCTTCTCCCAGCTGTCCTGTGGGGGTTATGGGGTGAGTGCTCACCTGAGTGAATGGATGGACAGATCTTACCTGTATGGGGTAGATACTCCAGCTGTCGATCGTCTTGGAAGCTGGTAGGTCCTGAGTTAGAGACTGCAAAGGCTAGCTTCTGTTTCTCTGAGACCTTGGAGTTGTTGAGAGTCTACCTAGGTGGGAGTAGGGCTGATGGTCATTGACCCAGGAGAGAAGGCAGGCAGGCATCCTGTAGCGGACACAAAGGGAAGATGAGTGAGTCACACCTTGAAAAAGATATGACCTGAATTCACATTACTCTTTGCAGTTATTTTCCCCTTGTCAACTCTGAGCCTTTGAAAATGTCTGGTTTAAACGTTCCAGCCTGGTCTCATTGTGTAATGGCACTAAAAGAAGAACTGAGGTTCAGTATTTATCTCCCTAGAACATTAGAGGGGGAATGGTGTCCTCTGAGGCCACCGTGGGTTTGGGTGATTACTGAGGGGCTCTTAAAAGAAATGTGACTATTAGGGAACAAGAGTTAGGCCCAAGAGCTCCACCCACTCTTCTCCACATGGTGATTCATCCATCACTGTCATCCTTTTATTAAGCAAGCTGCCAGATTACTTACAAAAGTAATTCCCTAAATTGGCCTGAAATCTGTTTTCTAGTCCCTCTCACTCATAAGACGTAGTTTTCTCTCTCAGAACCCAGGAGGACAATCGTGAAAACCACTCACATTCACTGAGTGCTTACTATGTGCCGGCCACTTTACTGAGCACTGTATTGTATCTCATTAATATAATAATCCCATTTTACAGATGGAGGAATTGAGGCTGATGGAAGTAAAATAATTTGCCCAATTAAGTGGCAAGATTCGAACTCACGCAGTCTGATGTCAGAGGCCACAGTCATGAACTCGCAGAAATTCTGCTTGTCCTGCCTTGTCTTGTCCTTGCGATAGCCTTATAGAGGTCTGCGGCCTGTCAGCCTCCGAGACTGCTTTTCTTTTAGGCTGAGTCCTCACCCCCTCTCCCTTGCCATTTATCCTTGTGCCATTTCTCCAGTTCCTCCTGGCCAAGGTCTGGGACAATGCAAAGAGTGCAAAACCCAAGCCCATTGACCCCCTGTGACCTGTCCCACTTTGACCTCCAGGATTGCCTCTGTCGAAGCCCCGTTTTAGCAGCCTTCTCCTCAGGAGGCTGCATTTTCCCCGTCTGTCCTCGACATTTCTTGTGCAGGAACAGGCTCAGTTTTCCCTTTTGATAAATCTGGTCACCCTAAATATGGGCCTTTGAGCAAACCGGAGCAGCGGCCCCACGCAGCCCTCATTTCCAAATGCAGATCGACTATTTTGGAGGAATGGTGTCTCTCCCCACACACCGTGGTTCTAAGGAAGTGGGAGGGATCTCGACAGAACACTGGCAGGGGGAAGGCGCTAGAAGAGAAGACACACACCTGGGCAGTCTTTGTTCCCCAGAGTTCACAAGACACTGGCTCTTGGAGAGGCTCTGTGAAAAAGGGGGTCTTCGGTCACATGAGACTGAGAAATACAGCTTCACCAGCCTCCCTCCTGGAGATTAGCCTGTTAAACCTTTGACGTCCTGGTGGTAAAGAAACCTAACTGGTGGTGTTTAATTCAGTTCTCTCATTTAAAAATGTAGTCGCGTAAACATTTGGAAAACAATCCAAAAGTTGCAATCGGGCACCCAATGGCCTAAAATAGTCCTCAAATAGGTTTGATTTGGCCTGCATGGTGTTTAAATTTGGCTTGAAATCAGGTACTAGGACGTAACACCTGGAATATTTCTCATAATAGACTACAGTTGGGTTTCCTTAAAAAAAAAAAAAAAATCAGAAGATCCAGGCGCGCTGGTCCACGTTCTCCCACTGCCTTTCTCGGCCATACAGCGGGCCCCTGCTCTCCAGGCAGTGGAGCTTTTCTTGGGTGGGAGTTGGCATGGACGACCCTTGAGGCCCATTCATCCATTCATTCACGCATGTTACATATACTGATGGAGCTTCTATCTAGATCCTGTGGGTACAAGATGTAATCAGCAACCCCTGCCCTGTGGATTCTAGCGCCGCGGCATTCTAAGATTCCAGTTGTGAATTGCAGAATGAGGAGGGGGAGGGGTTGAGGAGAGGGAAGCTGGCACGGCCAGAACCTAGTTTCCTGATTTCCAGGCCCTGGTGCTTGCCAAAGTCATCTCCTATTTTCCACGGCTCTCTCTGCTGCCACTCAAACAGCCTCTGTGAGCCCCAGGGAAGAAGCCACTAACTTGTTCCGTGACTTAGAAGAGTTTCCACCCATCGCAGGGCCTCAGTTTCTCTCACTGTGGATGACCCGGTTGGAACAGAAAATTAGGCGCGTCCTTCTAGGGCTGGCAATTCAGAGACGCCAAGACTCCATAATCGAGGAATGTCAGACCGGGCCGTGCCGGAGCGGTTCCATCGGATTCCAAGAAGCCCCCTCCCTCCTTTCCCCAGCCCCGGGGCGAGGGCGGGCGCTGAAGCTGGAGGGCCGAGCGGGCCTGGGCTTCCCGCCCGGGGGCGGAGCCGCCTCCCGGCGTCCGCCTCTCCACCTGGAGCTCCGCCGGCAGATGTTACAACTTTTTCTCATTCTCTCTGGCGGTGTCAACCCCAGACCCGCCCGCCCCGTGCCTCCCTCCCCTTCCCCGCTGGGGTCCTGCCCACCTTCCTGCGGGGAGGCCAACTGTTCTCGAGACTCCGGGCGGGGCGAGAGGCCGGGCCTGGGGCTGGAGGGTCGGGGGGAGGAGAAAGGGAAAGCAGAGGCGAGAGAAATTAGGAGGCGGGAGAAATCGAGGGCTAGAAGGAGAGGAGAGTCCGAGGATGGTGGAGAGCACATTTTGGAAGTCACCACGCCGCGTCTCAGGCTGGCCTGGCTGAGCTGGGGGAGAGGGAACGAGGGCGGCACAGGGCGGGCGAGAGGGCGGCTGGAGACAGCTGGGCGCGGGTCTGACCTCCCCAGAGCGCCCGGCTGCGGCCGCGCAGGTCCGGCCTTGCCGTCCGGTCTCCAGTACCAGAAAATTCGCCGGGCCGCCCCGGGGGGCGCTAAGCGCTTTGCCTCGTCCGGGCCGGCGGCCGGCGGGCGTGCGGGCCGTGCGCCCTGGGCGCGCTCGGCGGTGAGGCCTGGGGAGCCCTGCGCGCCCGGACGCACGGGCCGGCCTGGCGATGCACGCCCTTACTGGCTTCTCGCTGGTCAGCCTGCTCAGCTTCGGCTACCTGTCCTGGGACTGGACCAAGCCGAGTCTGGTGGCTGACGGCCCCAGTGAGGCCAGCGAGCAGCCCTCCGTCGCTCCACCCCAGCCTCCCCACATTATCTTCATCCTTACCGACGACCAGGGCTACCACGACGTGGGCTACCATGGCTCAGATATTGAGACCCCTACACTGGACCGTCTGGCCGCCGAGGGTGTCAAGTTGGAGAATTACTACATCCAGCCCATCTGCACGCCTTCGCGGAGCCAACTTCTCACGGGCAGGTAGGCATGGCTCAGGCCGCTGGCCATCCAAGTCCCAAAGAAACCCAGTCGGAGATTTCCCCGGCATTTACAGTCGCCCCTCTGGGACCCGAGAAACCAGGGCTCCTGGCCAATTCTGTCTCCAACTAGCTGTGTGATCATTAGTAAATCTTTTGCCCTCTCTGGGCCTCAGTTTCCCTGCCTGTACACTGACGGGGTTGGATCATCTTTGAGGTCTTCTCCCTCGGGTGTTCCAGGACACTCACACTGCACACCATGTGAAGGGGACATCTGGTCACCCTTCGTTAGAGGAGAGTGACAGCCTCTGACACTTAGGTCTGAATGGTGCTCCTGTTTACATGCCCTGAGGCCCTGAACAAATTACTTAATATCTCTAAGCCTCAGTTTTCTTGCCCATAAAATGGGGTGAAGAACAATTTTTATCGTGAGAAACAGTGGTAAGGATGGAATGGATTTCGTGTAACCTGCTTGGCTGTCAGTATATGGCAGCCTCTATGTTACTGGAGGGATTCGAATCCCCAAACTGATGACTATATTGGGAAGAAACCAAAGAATTGATAGGTGGAGGTGAAAGACACACACAGAATGCCAGGACCTCAGTAGCCTTAGGCTAGTTACTTAATTTCTCCAAACATCTGTTTTTTCATATGCAAAAGCCTCCCACTTTGGCTGGGGGTCCCAAGGAGACCTGCTGCTTTCTCTTAAGGAGTTGTCCAC
Organism: Myotis daubentonii; assembly: GCF_963259705.1. Classification (NCBI taxonomy): domain Eukaryota; kingdom Metazoa; phylum Chordata; class Mammalia; order Chiroptera; family Vespertilionidae; genus Myotis; species Myotis daubentonii. The sequence goes on along the minus strand of NC_081844.1, from coordinate 90,737,041 downwards.
AGGCAAGGTGGCAGGACTACAGGATTAAAAGAGCAGGGGAACAGGACGTGGGGGTGTGGAAAGCAAACTCTGGCCACTTAAGAGAAAATCCTTTGGCAAGGCTGAAGCTAATCCTCCCTGGATGGGGTCCAAAGCCTGCTTTCTCCCAAGTTCCACCCAAAAGCCACTAGCGTGAACTCGGGAACCAGAGCGGTAATCTCCCTGATTCCTGGATGGGGGAAACTGAGGCGTGGAGTCAGGCAAGACCCAACTCGTTCATGCTTGTACCGACTTTGGGGTCTGTATGAGGGGCTGAGAGGCCGATAGCTGCCTTTTCTTCCTGACACTCAGCATTTCCACCCAAGAACAGAGAGAGAGAGAGAACGGGAGGAAGAGGGGCCACTGTATGTGGTGCGCGTGGCAGTGGTGGTGAAGAGCAAATGGTGACTAACTTCCAGCAGAGGGAGGAGGAATCTGTGTTCTCGGGAGTTGTGCACGAGTTAGCGTTTCTGTCCCAAGAGGTGACGTTGGTGTAAGCAGGGGAATGAGCAGCCAGCAGGGCAGCGTTCCAGCCCCCTGATCGGTGAAGTTAGCTGAGCGTGGCTGGGCAGCGCCCTCCGCCCCTTGCAGCTGGCTCCATCTGACTGATGCTGACGACTCTCATTAGTGTTTGTTAATAAGTCCAGTCGTGTCTGGTGAAGCTGGAGAGAGCCAAGGTTTCTCATGTTACTCACTTGCACACGGGCTTCAGGGACTCTGAGCCGGCCCACCCACTTTATACAACAGTGCTCCATGGTGCTCAGCCCCTAGAAAGAGAGGCTTGGCCTCTAACCCACTCTAATCATTCATTAGCTCGGCTGAGGTCTGCAGAGGCCGCATCGCCGAGAAATTTTGAGCATGAGTTGCACACACTGGGTTCAAAGCTCAGCTCCACTGCCAGCTGTCTGGGCCCGTGGCTGCACTTTTGGGCGCTTCAGTCTTATCATTTGTAGAATGAAGGTCATAATAGTGTTTCCTGTAGGGTTTTTTGAGGATTAAGTGAAATAATGTATGTGGCATATAGTATTAAAAATGGCAGTAGCCCTGGGTGGCGTGGCTTGGTGGGTTGGAGTGCCGTCCCACAAACTGAAAGGTCACAGGTTTGCTTCCCAGTCAGGGCACATGCCCGGATTTCAGGTTTGATCCCCAGTTGTGGTGCGTACTGGAGGCAGCTGATTGGTGTTTCTCTCTCACATCAATGTTTCTCTCTTTCTCTCCCTCTTCCTTTCTCTTTAAAATAAAAAATGGCAGTAGTAGCTAATGATAGCTAATAATAACAGCTATAAGATAAGGAAACCAAAACAGATCCCTCCCCCACTCCCCCAGTACCTGGGTTAAAAGTGTCAATTATTCAAGTCTTGACTTAGTTTGGATACCCCAGGGAAAAGGGGGTGAGAGGTGTGGGCTTCTAATACTCCTGTGAAGTTCCAGGCTTCTTATTTACTCTGGACTTTTAAGATTTGAGTAAAGGCAAGACCCCATAAGCAGAGCACATGAGGGCCTTTACCACAGATTTGAATGAATGAATGAGCAATGAGGAATGCAGGCTAACCATTTGCTTTTGCCTCAGGGTGTTAGCCTTTGTAAGTGACCCAGATCCAGGGGCCACATGAATTTACAGGCAGGCACAGAAGAACTAGTCTCATAGAGTTTGGGAACTGAAATGTTTTTTATTTATTGATTTTTTTCATTGATTTTAAAAGAGAGAGGAAGGGAGAGAGAGGGAAAGAGGCATGGATCTGTTGTTCCACTTGTTTATACATTCATTGGTTGATTCTTGTATGTTCCTGCCCAAGGGATGAAACCCACAACCTTGGCATATCAAGACGATGCTCTAACCAACTGAGCTACCTGGGCAGGGCTGGAAAGACTTGTAAAGATCTTCCATTTCAACCAACTCACTCCTGCACATGAGCAAACAGGGCAGGCAAGTGGCAGCCTAGTTTGCTGGAAAAGAGTCTGTGCTTGGACTCTGTTTGTATTTAGGTTCAAGTCCTGGCTCTGCCCCTGACTAATGAACGACCTTGGGAAGGCCCTTCCCCTATTCTAGATCTTAGTTCCTTTTAAAGACAAGGTGACCAAGCTAGAAGATGACTTAGGTACCTTCTGACTCTAAATCCTGTGAGTATCATTCTTTTATTCCATAAGTAATTGTTTCTTTAAATACCACCTGAGCTCTGACAGGTTTGGCTCAGTGGATAGAGCGTTGGCCTGTGGACTGAAGGGTCCCAGGTTCGATTCCAGTCACGGGCACCAAAAATAAATAAATAAATAAATATAAATACCACCTGAGTGCTAGGAATACAGAGTTGAGTATGTACACTGAGTAGAATCTCATGGCCAACTGTGACAATGGCCATGGGTAATAAATGCTGAGGGAACTCAGAAGCAAAAGTGACTCAGTTTTTGAAAGATTTGTGAGAGACTTTACAGTGGGAGACTTTGGGTTGGGCTTTGAAGAGTGAGTAGGAGTATGCCCAAGAGAGCAGGACTTCTCTAGGCCCCATAGCAAGTTAGTGGCTTAGAACTGCGGGACTCCGAAGACGCTAAAGACTGCCAGGGATACAAATCCCAACGCCAGTTACTAATTGTATGAATCACTGGGTAAGTGATTTATTTTACTGAGCCTCAGTTTCCTTATTTGAGAAATGGGAAAATAATGATATGTATCTCCTAGGTTGCAGTTAGGATTTGGTGAGATAATTCATATAGGGGCTTCGCTCAGTACTGAGCACATAGTGAGTACTTGTGTTAGCTATTATTATTTTGTTGTTAAGATGAACCTGGGTTTGACGCTTAACTCCCCAGCTTCCTAGCTGTGCTATCTTGGGAGAGTGGCTTAACCATTCTGAGCTTCAGTCTCCTCGAGTGGTAATAATATCCGCTTCGGTTGGGTTTGATGATTCAAAGAGATAATGCATTTGAAGTGCTCAGCACATTGGATACTACCTGCTGGTTACTATTACTATGCATGCTCGTAACGCTGGGACCAGAGCCCACTTCAGGGTGAGTATTGGGGTTGGGTGGCCAGGGCAGTGGTTTGTAGCTCACTTTGTGCCTTCTGTGCCCTCTGCTCTTGTCACCAGGTACCAGATCCACACGGGACTTCAGCACTCCATCATCCGCCCTCGGCAGCCCAACTGCCTGCCCTTGGACCAGGTGACGCTGCCCCAGAAGCTGCAGGAGGCAGGTTACTCTACCCACATGGTGGGTAAGTGGCACCTGGGCTTCTACCGGAAGGAGTGCCTGCCCACCCGCCGGGGCTTCGACACCTTCCTGGGCTCGCTCACGGGCAACGTGGACTACTACACCTACGACAACTGCGATGGCCCCGGGGTGTGTGGCTTTGACCTGCACGAGGGCGAGAACGTGGCCTGGGGGCTCAGTGGCCAGTATTCCACCATGCTCTATGCCCAGCGCGTCAGCCACATCCTAGCCAGCCACAGCCCCCGGCAGCCCCTCTTCCTCTACGTGGCCTTCCAGGCGGTGCACACGCCCCTGCAGTCCCCCCGTGAGTACCTGTACCGCTACCGCTCCATGGGCAACGTGGCCCGGCGGAAATACGCAGCCATGGTGACCTGCATGGACGAGGCCGTGCGCAATATCACCTGGGCCCTGAAGCGCTATGGTTTCTACAACAACAGTGTCATCATCTTCTCCAGTGACAATGGCGGCCAGACCTTCTCCGGGGGCAGCAACTGGCCGCTGCGAGGACGCAAGGGCACGTACTGGGAAGGTGGTGTGCGGGGCCTGGGGTTCGTCCACAGCCCTCTGCTCAAGCGAAAGCGACGGACCAGCCGGGCACTGGTGCACATCACTGACTGGTACCCGACCCTGGTGGGTCTGGCAGGTGGCACTGTCTCTGTGGCCGATGGGCTAGATGGCTATGACGTGTGGCCAGCCATCAGCGAGGGCCGGGCCTCGCCACGCACGGAGATCCTGCACAACATTGACCCGCTCTACAACCACGCCCGGCACGGCTCCCTGGAGGGTGGCTTCGGCATCTGGAACACTGCTGTGCAGGCTGCCATCCGTGTGGGCGAGTGGAAGCTGCTGACGGGAGACCCGGGCTACGGCGACTGGATCCCACCGCAGACACTGGCCGCCTTCCCAGGCAGCTGGTGGAACCTGGAGCGGATGGCCAGTGCCCGCCAGGCTGTGTGGCTCTTCAACATCAGTGCTGACCCCTACGAACGGGAGGACCTCGCTGGCCAGCGGCCAGACGTGGTCCGAGCCCTGCTGGCCCGCCTGGTGGACTATAACCGCACAGCCATCCCTGTGCGCTACCCGGCTGAGAATCCCCGGGCCCATCCTGACTTTAATGGGGGTGCTTGGGGGCCTTGGGCCAGTGATGAGGAAGAAGAGGAGGAGGAGGAGGAAGCCAGGTCTCGAAGCCTCTCCCGGGGGCGCCGCAAGAAAAAATGCAAGATTTGCAAGCTGCGATCCTTTTTCCGTAAACTCAACACCAGACTGATGTCCCACCGGATCTGATGTAGGAGGAGTGGGGGGAGGATCTCTGTCCTCCTAAATGTATTCCTCCTCTCAAGCCTGGTCCTGTCCTCAACCAGGGAGGGGCCTGAGGTCACGGCTCCATCTGCAGGGAAATGTAGGGCATATAGCCGCTCAGTTGAAGGGTAGGGAGTTTGGCTTGGGCGTAGGGGTAGAATAAACTAGATGGGATGGATGCCTGAATCCCTGTCCTGCCTCTCCATTGACTTACTCTGTGACCTCGGGTGACCTGCACAAGCTCTCTGGGCCTCACTTTCCTCATCTGTGAAATGATCTCTGATGATGTTGTGGCTTTGTGGTGTGGACCCGGTGCCGGTTCCATGGTGCAGTTCCCGGGACCTCACCACCTCCTAGCTCATACCCTGCCCTCTGCGGTACTGCTTGGGCGAGGGGCCACATGGAGGCAAGTCCAGGCCTGGACTCCAGCCGAGGCATGGCAATCTGGCCACTCTCCGAAGAGACCCCTGAGTGCTGGGTGCAAGAGCAGGGGTCCAGGGAGGTGGCCCTCCTGGTTCTTCACATGGCCTGGGGCCAGGCTGTTGGGTGGGGGTGGCTGTGGTAGAGAGCTCTCCTTCCTGTCCCCAGCACCCAGAGGAATTGGCCTGGCTGTCAGCTGCTGCAGGACCAACACTCAGGACATCTGGGTTCTGCTTTGACCTTGAGCTCAGTCCTTTCCCTCTGGGCTTCAATTTCCCCACTTGCAAATGGGGATGCTATCTCTGGCTCTGCCTACCTCACAGGGCTGTAGAGGACTGGCCCAGCTAGTGGTTGTGGAGGAGCCCATGAACTTGATTAAAATGCGGTAACACAGAAGCAAGGGCTGTAGTGCTGTTTATGAGCACAGGTGGGTGTGTGCACGTGCATCCAGGTGTGAGCTCACTACTGGCCAAGTGAATGGGAGAGGAGGTGGGCAGCCTGGCCTGGAGGTGGAATGTGTGGGTTCTGGTCACATCCTGGCACAAATCCACTATGTAACCTCAGGTAAATCCCAGACCCGCTCTGGGCCTCAGTGTCCCCTGTGTGTAGTGGATGATCTAAGAGCCCTTCCTACCTGGCTGCTCTGGGTTTCCCTGTGTATGTGTGTGTGTTGCGGGACATGGGCTGAGTGGTGGGAGGAGGGGCATGGGGGTTTCAGAGCCTCCTTGCTGCACAGCGTGCCTCATCCGCACACTGCGTTCTGCAGATCTCCCTTCAGGTTCCAGTCGGCACAGCGTGTGTAGGCGAAAGCCCTGCTGTGAATTTTGAAAATAGTTATTTTTGTCACTGGCAAAGGAGGCCTGTTAGGACTCGTCAGCTTGTGGATGGGGTGGGGTGCGGTGGGTGCGGTGCAGTGGAGAGGGTTTGGGTTTTAAGAGCTGCATCCCCACTGCAAAGGTGGCTCAACCCAGGAGGGAGGGTCTGTTCTGGGGCTGCAGGGCAGAGGCGACCATTCATGTCCTGGGCTCCTTACTCCCAACCCTGGTCCCCCAACTGAAACCTTTCCCATTTCCCAGGATGTTGGTGCCAGGGCCATGGTGGGCAGGGACCAGGAGTGTCTGAGGCCTCTGATTCCAGCCAGCCCCAGCTTCTGCCTGCTCAGGAGGGAGACTTGGAAGAAGTCACCCACTGGGATGTGTCCCAGGCCCAGTGTACCACGGGGGGGGGGGGGGGGGGGGGTTTGTCCATAGTCTGCCCATTACCCAGGATACCCCTGCTCTGTTGGAGGCTCGTCCCAGCTTTGTGGGCTGGGCCATGCCAGAGTGACGTGGAACCGGGCTCCCCCGTGGCTCTAGGCTTGTACCAGTTGAGTGATAGGCTTGCCCATGCCTGCTGAGTTGGCTCTGCCCAAGATGGCCCAGCCTCCGTCTCCAGTCCTGCTTCTCTGCACAAGTGCAGAGCCATAAAAAGTCCTTTCTGCTCTTTCCTACACACCAAGGCCCACCGTTTGGTCAACCTGGCCCCAAACAGGTTGGGGTTGGGGGCTGGCTCCATTCTGATTCCTGAGAAGGAGGCTTGGTCTAATCTCCAACTCAGCCTAGAGCTCACCTGGCAGAGTCCTACCTAATTCAGAGCCCAGCAACAGCCCAGAAGCCCCCCTCAAGCTTCAGCTTGCCATCTGATCCACAGCCCAGCAGCCCCCAAGCCTGCCTAACAGGGGTGCTGGCAGCTGGCCCTGACCTGAGATTGAGGGAGGGCTTGAGATGAGAAGTGACCAGGACCTAGGACATTGTGACAAGAGGCTCAGTCTGCTTGCTGTGGCTTCTGCTCTGCCCAGCAGTCAGCATGCTCCCTCTGCCCCCTGTCTTGCCTCTCATGGCCCCTGCATTCCCTCCAGCCAGGGCACCTTGGTCTGGACTCTGTGTCAGGCCTCTGATTGGTATCAGCAGGCAGATGCTTGCACCATGGGAGGGATGGGCGGCAGGCAGACCAGAGGCAGCTCTGACCTCTTGGGTCATTGATCTGGGGGAGTGCAGCCCAGGGATGCCAGACAAGCCCCGTTTCCCCCTTGGCTGGACCAGATGGCAGCAGGTCTGCCAGCCTGATGGGTCTGAGCCAGGGGCAGCCCTATCTGAGCTGGGCCCCACTTATAGAATCCTGAACAGTGACGGCCAGTCTCCTAGAAACCAGGAGAGAGCCCCAGGCCTGGCTGGAGGGGCTTGAGCCCCACCCTGGGCCTTGGCACCATTTCCTCCCCTCCTCAGTGCCTGTTGTCTCTCTTGGGACCTGGGCAAGCAGCCCTGCAGTGTCAGAAAGGGGAAAGGCAGAGCAGGGTAAGGGAAGGACCTGGGAGTCAGGGCTTCAGATTGTGGCCCTGGCTCTGCCCCTGACTTGTGTGACTGCGGGAGGGCAGCTTCCTTCCTCTGTGCCTCGGCCACCGATCTGTAGGGGACATGGGCTCCCTCAGGGCCCTTCCAATCCTAGTGGAGGCCAAAGAGCTCAGGGCCGGGTGCTGAAGTCACACAAACCCCAGATGGGTAAATCACGTCTCATCTCTGCAACACAGACAATGACTGTACCTGTCTCATGGACATTCATTGTGAGGTACAAATAGTGCAATATGTCAAGTGCTTAGCACAGGGCCTGGCTTTAAAGTGGAAATAGCTATTTTTCATATCCTTGAAGTCTGTGAAGGAACATCTTGTCCCCATACTTTTCAGGAGGAAGTGAAGGCCCCAGTGGGGAAAAGATGTGCCACGAGTACTCACAGCCTACAGGAGGACTTGAACTTGGGTCATCTAACTGCAGGTCGTGCTGCGCAGACATTGGCCCGGCAGCTGTTGTCCTCTGTCCCGTGGCTCCCTGCTCCCTCTCCCCTGCAGGGATGCCTCCTGTGGGGGACATTTCAGAGGACGGTGCTGCTCCCTGACCCCCGACTTCTCTCCCTTCCGAGTCAAGCCTGGCATTACTACAACGAATTCACCACATCACCCTCTGCCTAGACCCTCTGCGGGAGCATTTCTCTCTTGGCCCACTTTCCACCGGTTCTGCCCCTTACGCTCACTGCCCTTAGTGGGACAGGCCTCATGGGGACCCTTTTGCTGGCACGTTTCCCGTGGTGCCTGTCCAGGCCCTGCAGGACCCTGAGGCACTTGGGCATGTGCACATGAGCACCTGAGAGGGCTGTGGACTTAGAGTCAGCTGTCACGGTGCTCCTGGGACTCCAATCTCCCCCACCCCCCATCCTTACCATGGCCTAGGAACTTGGCCCTGGTCCCCAGTTGTTCCTCCCCATATACAAGGGGTACAGCCTGTATTCATGTTCACATTCCCTATCCTAGCATGTCAGAGCTGTGCTCAGTGCCCTGGAGAGCTCCCGTCGCTGGCCACCAGCCCGCGTCATGCAGTCCTGCTCTTGAGTACCGCACACATGCTGCGGATAGGGGCACATGTGCCGGCTCGCATGCCTGCCTTGGCCCTGGGGAGTGGAGAGTCTGGTAGGAACAGTCTCCCCTGATGCAATCATCAACTCATTCTCTCAGCGCCACGGAGGCAGGGCCGGCTCCTTGCTCCCTGCAACCACTGGGCACAGCTGGCAGCCTTTCTGGCACACGGGAGGCAGTGAATTAGCGGGGCCTCTTTAGCAGGTGGCAGTTACACCATGGATGGGGGTGCTCGTCCAAGGCAGTGTCCGCACGCCTGTGCTAGGTTCTCAAAGGTTCAGAGGTGTGTGTGTGTGTGTGTGTGTGTGTGTGTGTGTGTGTGTGAGAGAGAGAGAGAGAGAGAGTTGCCAAGGAGACCTTTTTAGCTTCTTTCCCTTCTCCCCCCCCCCCCCCCCCCCCCGCCCAACTCTCCAGCCATCTCTCTACCATCAGGATCCTGCAGTCTGGGTCCAGCCCATCCCCCAGGATCCTGTGCACTGGGTCCGGCCAGTGCTGGGATGGAGAGAAGAGTGATAGAGACTGACAGAAGGAAAGGAAGATGGAGACAAGAAGGGAGGTGAAAAGGAATGGGAGGGGAGATAGGTGGCACTGAGGAAGAAGGGCTCTAGGGAGGGAAGGAAGAAAACAGGGGAAAGGCAAGAAAGAAAAAAGGAGAGCTGAAAGGAGAAATGGAAGCAGAAGAACAGGCGGATTTGGTGATGGGAGTGATGGCTGGAGTGGGGCTGGATTGGCCCTGCCCCCTGAAGCCATCTCCATGGACCCTGTCAGAGTCAGGGTGAAAGCTGGTCCTCTATGCCTCTCTCCTTCATGTCCCTGAGTCACTGCTGGCTCTTACTGGGATGATCCTGAGACCTCCCCCCATGGGCTCTGCTCTCTTCTGACATTCTCCATTTCATGGGGGAAGGCGAGGAGGAGAAACAGGGTGGTCAGGCCAAGCCATCACCTCCTTTGTTCAGAACATTAGATTCCCATGACTATGGCCTCAGGCCTTGTGAGCCCTCTCGCTCTAGCTCCAAGTCCTTTGTTCTGCAGGAACTGCTGCAAACCAGGCCTGGGCAAGGTGATGTTCAAATCATGAGCTCTACTCCAGTGGGGCCTCAGAGAATGACACCCTACAGTGCTGGGACTTGAAGGTGGTGGTGTGAGCTTCCATGGTGCAGAGAGAGCAATGCGTTGGGAAATCTTCGGAGTCCCTTAATAATAGCAGTTCCTATCTATTGAGTACTTACAAGGTCAGCCACTGGGCTCATCTCATTTAAGGCAGAGAATAGCCCTGGAGGTAGGGAATATTTTTAACTCTGCAGACAAGCAACTGAGGCACAGAGACATTAGGATACCTACCCAAAATCACACAGCCTGTAGGTCGTGGAGTTGCTCTAACCACTGCACAGTTCCTTCTCTCCTGGACAATAACCGGGGTGTCCTCAGTGGTCAGTAAGGGCTGTTCCAGCATTTTCATGTGTGGAAGCGATCCCTCCTGGGAACCGGTTCCAAGGTCTGCAGGGAGCGGTGGTGCGGCCCTTCCCCCACGTCCCCATTTACATAGCTAGCCTCTACCGGTGTTCCGTGCCCTGCCTGCTGCCCACCGGCTGTGAGCCCAGAGCACAGGCGTCTCTTCTTTGCCTCTGAATTGCAACGTTGGCGGCAGAAGCGGGAAGCATATTGTGCACAGAAACAAAACTGAGTGGTTTTTCCTTTTTCTGAAGGTGGTAATGGTACAATTAGTGGCTAAGCCATCACCCCTCCTCCCTTGCTTGCTTCTCCTCCTTCCCCTCTGCCTCCCTCCTGTTTCTCTCCTGGGAAGAAGTGGCTGCATCGTTCCCACCTTCGACTTCCAGGAATAGGGGTAGAATTTGGGGGATGGGGTACCTGATGTCTCCAGGGACCCCTGGACCTAGGGATGTGAGTCGGGGACCTGCTGGGGTTGGGGATTACCAACAAGCAGACACCATGTCCAGAAAATGAAGTGACCAGTAAGGCAATTTAGAGGTTCTCAGGGGCTGGGCTAGAAACCCAGAGGGTTCGGATCCCATTATCCAACCTGTGCTCATTATGGGCAAATGCTGGCCTGAGACGTCAGCCTGGTGGGCTGTAAAATGGTCTTGGATGGAGGGAGAGGGTGCGAAGGGTCTGAGATTCTAAGTGCAAGCTGGGAGTGGTGCAGGTGGTCATGGTCCTGCCTTAGACCTTCCCTTTCCTCTTCTAGAAACTAACAAGAGGCCTCCGCAACCATTAGCCGACTCCATCTTCACACCCTCCTCTGAGGGGCAGCTTTGCTCTGTTTTGCAGAAAAGGAGCTGAAGGCTCAGAGGGGAACATTGACTTTCCAAGGGTCACACAGCCAACAAATGTCAGAGCTCCAAGTGAGCTCAGATCCTCAGACTCCAGTCTCCTTCCTTCTTAACCCCCCAGGCCTTGGGGTGAGATTTTGGGGCCACATATATGGCTCTTGCCCTGAAGAGTTGAAGTTGGCTGGGAAAGTACCCACAGGATTTGGGAATGAGGGCTTCAGGGCAGGTCTGTGGCCGCTTCTCTCCACGCCAGGCCATGCTCCCCTCCCCACTGCCTCCTCCACCTCTTTCACCTTGACTTGAAGCGCCAGCAGAAACTGGGACATGAGCCCCAGGAGACCAGCTCTCCAAGGTCCCTCGGGGGCATGGGCCAGGGGAGAGGTTATGGAAGAGCCTCAGGAGGGATCAACTGTTATAGCTGTGAAAGGGGGACTTCTTCCCCAAGCTAGAGCACCGTTGTGATGGGCAAAGTGGGAAAGAGCAGAGATAAGAAAAAAAAGCAGAAGAAAAAAATACAGAGGGGCGCAGAGAGACAGTTATAGAGACTACAGAGAGAGAGAGAGAGAGAGAGAGAGAGAGAGAGAGAGAGAGAGAGAGAGATCCCAATGAATTAGCCATCATTTCCCTATAAACCTTAGAACCCCGCTGTTGCCAGGACAACGGGGCAATACCTGTCTCTCCAGAGGAGCTGAAGTTGCCAGGGTAACTGCATCCTGTCTTTCCTGGGGACCATCCTGGAATGTGGCATCCACCATTACCATGGCAACTGCCTTTTTGCCCCATTTAATCCCATCTGAGGGCCCCGCAGTTGGAGGTGGGGGAGGTGGGAAGAGAGCAGATCACTTGTGGATGAAGTTTGTTTTCCTCCCCCTCCTCCAGTCCTCCCCCTCCCGCCCCCCCCCCCTTTCAGGGTGCTTTATCCACCTGCCCCCAGCCCACACATGCCTGCAGTATTGTGTGCGGTCAGGCCAGGGTGTCCTGGAGGAGCAGGTTTCACAGTGGAAGGCAGGCAGGTGTTGGGGAGGCAGTTACCGGGGCAACGGGAACAGGGCGTTTCCGAGTTGGTTGCCATGGGGACCTGGATGCTGACGAAGGCTCGCGAGGCTGTGAGCAGCCACAGTGCCCTGCTCAGAAGCTGGGGGCTCCTCAGTCAAGCCGGTTCTAGGTTCTCACTCGGCAGCACGGGCAGGCGAGTGGCTCCTGGTTCCGGGAGCAGAACAGCAGTGCCCCAGCCCTGGTCCTCGCCTGCCCGCACGGCACCAGGATGGCCACCATCACCTGCACCCGCTTCACGGAAGAGTACCAGCTCTTCGAGGAATTGGGAAAGTGAGTTACACCTTAAGGAGTCCTGGAGGGCCCAGGGACTCCGTGCCATGGGTGGGGGTGTGCACCTGCGGTGTTTCCCGTGCTCACAGAGGGAGGAAGGCTGTATGTGTTTGGGGGCACTTGCATGTGCAGAGTGTCCAGAACTGGCACGGGCATGTTTGTGGGTACACAGATGTGCCAAAACCAGCTGCGCGAGTGTGAGTATAGAGGTGAAGGATTGATGATGCAGGCCAGTGAGTGCACACACATGTATGTGCACACACACATCCATGACCTGGGTGCACACGGATTCTTAGAAACTCGGGGTTAAAAAGGGATTTTCCTGTCAGCTGAGTCCAAGGCTGGAATTCCCTGTGAATTTCTCTGGAGGCGGCCAACTGGCATCCATGTGGGTGCCTCTGGTGACAGAGAGTTCAGCACCTCCCGGGAAGTCCTCCCTGACTAGGCAGCTTCCACGATGGCAGAACAGCCAACTTCTCCCTGGAAGCTCATCCTCCCCAACTCTCCCCTCCCAGCTCCTGTAGGAGTGAGGTTATCGGCACAGCAGGGGTTAATAACTGAGCAAAGGCTGAGGCTTTCAGGGGTTGGGAGGAGGGGAAGGGCAGCCAGGCAAGTTGGGAGGGGGCACTGCAGTTGCAGGGGCTAGTGGTGTGAGGTGCACCAGCGCTGGTCCTTGGCGAAGTTGTCCAGCCCAGAGCTCATTTTCTGCCTCTGATGACTGGTGTGGAGAGAAGGGTGGGAAGATGGGGGACGAAGAGCCCCTTGGGGTAGCCCTAAGGTGATGGAGTGTTAGGGAAGCATTCCTGGATGCCTCCAGTAGAATTTGTGGAAGATGCAGGAATGGATCCAGGGTAAGGGTACAGTTTGGAGGCAGTTTGCCCTTTGGGCAAAACCACTCCAATGCCCTCGGTGTAGCGGCAGGAGTGCAGGGAGAGGGGCTCTGTAAGCAGGTCCGGGCTGCTGTGAGGTCAGGAAGTGCACACACAAGTGTTCATTTGGTGTGTGTTGTATAAGGACTGACTCTGGCGTACACTCTGTGCACTGAAAGGGTGTGCGAGTGTCCAAGTGTGTGCACCAGGAGGAGGTGCTAGTGTGTGAAGCCTGAAAATGCAAGTGTGCCCTGCAAGCGTGGATGTGTGCAAGTGGCACAAGGAGCGCTGTTGGCTGGTTTGCATGGAAGTGAAGGTGTGAGCGTGCGTTACATGTATGGCAAGTCAGCTGTGTGCACATCAGCCGGCAAATATGTGTGAGGTCTGGGCATGTGCAAATATATGTTTGTGTAAGGATGCACATCTGAGACTTAGGCACAGTGGTGTCCCTATGAGGTCTGGACATGCATTTCCGTGTGAGGACCTGGGAACATGCACACAGGAAGGTTTATGTGTGTGCGTGTGAGGCCTGAGCCCACAGGCTAGGGTGGGAGTGTGGGTGTTTTGAGCTCTTGCTGGTGCCTGCATATGTGTAGGAGGTGGGCCTGTGGCTGTGTACAAGTAGGCTGCCTGCACACACACACACACACACACACTTGCACACTGGGCAAGCCTGACACCTACAGGCACACACCAGTTCCTTCGTACAGACACCCCTGTGCAGACGTGTGCTACTCTTGTCTGCAGACTACCTGTCTTTCTGAGTGTGTTTTTGTGCTGGGGAGGCAGCAGGAACAAAATGTTTAGGGCTTCCCTGGAGGACTGAGGCTGTCTGCCAAGTTTGTGTGGGGACCCCCTTCTCAGCTGGTTTCCAGGGCCCACTGGAAGGCAGGAGTCCCTGATTAGCTGGGAGCTGCCTTTCAGGGTGCGCTGGCAGGACTGCGTCACAGAGCGCAGTGAAATGGAGTTAAAGTGTGACTCAGGTGCTCAAAATGACAATAAAAGTGATGTTTTACCCCATGAGGAGATGGAGCTCATGAAGACTGGGTGCTGTGGGGGCGACTTGGCAGAGAGCCTTCTCAGCCCCATTGCCTGCCAGGGTGCTTGGAGGGACCTGGGCCATGGCAGCACTTCAGGAGACAGGGAGCCCTGGTGTGTCCATGGCAGGAACGCTGAGGGTGGCAGGCGTGGCCAGGCCTTGTCTAATCCATTTCAGATCTCTCCCTTCCAGAATCATCAGTGCTCTTAACCTTTTCTAGGTCACATATTCCTCCAGGAATCTGACGAAAGGCTAAGTCTACATTCCTCAGGAAAATGCGCAAAACTAAGATGTGTTGCATGCAATGTCAGGAGCTTGCAGGGCCCCAGGAAGGCTGCGGCTGGGCCTCAGGTTAAGGATGCTTGCATTGGAAAGAAGGGGATGAGGACCCACACCTCTGATCCTAGTTTAAAAAGGCCAAGGTACTGCGGGGAGGGGGTCTTCTGCTCTGCATGACAGCTTCAGCCCAAGAGGCCAGTAGGAACAGTGCCCAGCACAGGGTATAGGCTCTGGACCTCACCACCCACAGTGATGTTGGACAGGCTATGGCACTTCTTCCCCCGCCGCCCCCCCCCCCCCCCACACACACACCTCTAATCTGGAGATAAAAAAAGGCTGTGAGGATGAGATGAGATGACGCACGTGAAGACGTAGTGACAAGCCCGGCACACAGTGGGCCTTCCAGACAGCGTTGCTTCTGGGGACTGGTGCACCAAAGATGCGTGCAGGGCCCATCCTTCAGTTTGGTGACTCGAGGTCCCTGCCAGCTTGGAGGGACCTGGGCCATGGCAGCACTTCAGGACACTGCAGTCACCACCCAAAGCTGAGCCCCTGTTCCAGGAGCCCACTCCAGATCACTGGCAGGGTGACTGGCAGAGACAGCTGCGTGGGCCCTACAAGGGGACACGGGAGCCTTTAGACGTCCTTCGGCAGGGCCCTGGGCTGCCCAGCTGGAGAGGGGGGCACATGCCTCTCGAGGGCTTCCTGGTGTCCTGCCCGATGAGGTCTGGCTGGCGACTGCAGGCCTTCCTTCAAGGAGCCCAGGGGTAGGGCTGGCTGTGGATGGAACCGAAGCTGCCCGTCTCCCTCCTGGTGGGCAGCCAGCTGGGGGTGTGGGCTGGAGTCAGTGCCCTGGGCAGGGGCTTCTAAGGGCTCTCGATGCCACTGGAGGAAGGTCCCACTGCAGATGTGAGTCAGATAAGCCAGGAATTGATTCCAGGTTCCTGAGAGGGGTGAGGTGGGGCTGTCTCTTGGACCCAGAGCCTCGCTCACTCTCCCCTCCCTCGACCCCAATCCTCCTTCCTCCCAGGGAACGAGAGAAATGAAAGCCGGACCTCAGGAGCACAGAAGCTCACTGGGAGGCAGGCTGCAGCGACACCAGCTCAGGGTCAGGGTGGGCCTGGCAGTCGGGCCATCGCTCCCGGCAGACCAGACAGGCGTTCTCCGTTCTCCGGAGACTGGGATCAGGGGAAGGGGTTATTTCCAGCAGGTGGAGCAGGGGGTGCCTCCTCCAGCCTCTGACATTCTCTGGGCTTTGGCTCCCACTGCCCGGGGAGGTTAGGGAGCGAGAACTGCCCTGCAGCCTGTGTAATCACCAGGCATAAGAAGGAGCCTCGGAAGGAGACAGTGCTTGAGAGAAGGAGAGGGAGGGAGACCGGAGAGTGGGTGCAGCCCACTCTTTTCTCCCGAGACACAGGGATCTGAAACTGTCTCAAGGGCGTGTGGGGCTGGGGGAGGGCTTTCAAGGGCCAGCGAGGTTGGCAGAGGGCGGACGGAGAGCTGGCTCTGGAACCGCTGCTCCCTCTGCTTTGTGTGGTGAATCGGCCATGGGCTGGGCTGATCAGGGGTCCATATTGGGGTCCAGAGGCAGCTCCCTGCACTTGGGTGTCCAGGGTCCTGGGTGCCCCTCTGGGGACCCAAACTCTAATGTCTGCCCAATGTGTGTAGCTCTCTGGTCCTTCCCGAGCTGTTAGGAGGCTCGATGATGTAACACTGCGGAGAGAGGGCACCTGGGCATGGACGCACCGCCTGGAGATGGGTGTCGTGTGTTTGTTTTGCTTCTAATAACCTATTACATTCATAGCACTGTGGGGCCGGCGGGGCTGTTCTCCCCCGATAAGCTCATCTGGCAGGAGGCCGGGGGCTTACTTATCCATCTCACAGATGAGCAGACTGACGCTTGAGCAGATGGGATGACTGGCTCCGGGGACTGGGGACAGGGCTTAGACTTGCATGTAGGTCTCCGGCACCTGCATATGGGGGAACGTTGATGAGAGGGTCCCCTCCTGGTGCTGTGTCTGGGGAACACTACTAGGAAGAGGGGCGATGGTCTGGTGGGCGAAGGGACTCTGAGCTGTGGCTTGTTTTCCAATAACGATTCTGCCTCTCATTTACTGGGCCACCCTGGATGGATCCCTTGTCCTCGGTGTCCCTCAACTTTGCCATCTGTATAATGGGATCGGAATAACTTGGCAGATGCTAAAACGCCCCCATTAGAGTTGCTGTCCTCTTTAGGCTCCCTCTGTGGGAGGCACACGCTCCCAGAACCTCAGGACTGAAAGGACCATGGGCACGTCTCTACTCATAGCACAGATGGTGAAGTCAATACCCACAGAGAAATGAAATGGTTTGCCCAAGGCCACAGGGAGAGGCAGTGCCAAGCCAGGGGAGGGGGCCCGATGATGTGCAGGGGCCAGACGCCAAGGATGGAAAGTTGGGGCGTAGGTCCTCAGGAGGGGGTGGCAGGGACAAGGGAGGATACAGCCTTTCTCCCTCCCCCTGCAAGCCATCAGAGCGGCAGGCACGCACATGTTCTGGTGCATGCGGCAGCCCTCCGCCCCCACGCAGCCGCCCCCACACAGGCTGAGACACACTGACACTCTGCCGAGCCGCCCGCCTGCCCGCCTCCTGCACAGGCACACAGTGACACTGCTGCCAGCACCCCTGCAGGCTGGGGCCCCGGCTCTCTCAGCGGGGTGAGGGCAGAGCCCTGGGATGCAACACCAGCATCCTTTTGCTAGTGCGCGCACACACGTACATGCACATGCACATGCATGCACACACGTGCATACATATGCATGAGGGCACACACACACTGGCTCCAACTGGGCTTTAAGTACAAGTTTATCTCCCAGTGCAGAGAGAGCAACATGATACCTGGCCGGGCTTCTGGGCTCTCTCTCTCTCTCTCTCTCTCTCTCTCTCTCTCTCTCCTCTGTCTCTATATCTCTATCTCCCCTTCCCTCTCTCCCTTTCTCTGTGTCTCTCTGGTCTCTGTCTCCTCTATCTCTTTTTCTTTCTCCTCCCTGCCCTGTCTTTGTGTGTGGGGGTCTCTTGGCCACACAGTTCACCCTCCTGTGCGCATGTTGCCCATGTCACGTTCTCCTTGGAGCCCCTCTGTGGCCAGTAGGAAGCCTCCTATCCCAGGCCAGCCTGGGGCAGCCCCCAGAGCATGTCGAAACCGGCTGAAGCACAGCCCAGGCTCTCTGGGTGCTCCTGGGGCGTGGCTGCCCACCAAGACGGCAGGTGGGGCTGTAAGGCCAGTGGGATGTTCTGTGCTGGAGAAGGTTGAAGGCCTGGTGTCTTGGGGATCACCTAAAAGGAGGAGCATCTATGACTCTGGCATCTATTCAACAAGTGTTTCCTGAGCCCATACTCTGCTCCCAGCAGGTGCCACATGCAAGACTTAGGATTCAATGGGAAGCTGACGTTAATTAAATCACGCCAGAAGTTATTTAAATGCAACCGGACAAGGATATGAGCACAAACATGGAGCTATGAGCTACGAAGAGACCCCAACTAGTTGGGGTAAGGAAGGTATTAGGGAGGGCTCCCTGAGGAGGTGACATTGGGAAGCTGGAGGCTGAATAAGAGTTCATCAGAGGGCAGAGGTGGAAGAGTGTTCCTCAGAGTGGGAACAGCACAGGCAAAGGCTCTGAGGTGTGTATTTTGATGGAACATGTCAGTCCTGGGGGAATGGAGGGTCTCCCTCTTCTTAGACCTGCTCAGCCTGCCCCCAACCTTTGGATTCCGGGAGCCTAGAAGGAATGTGAAAAACCTGTTGATTGTCTAGAAGAGAGGGCAGGCAGGGCGTCGAAGGTCTGAAAGCCACATCAAGTGAGAGAGGGCTAAGGAGCTGGGGGACTTCAGCAGGAAGAAGAGACCCTGAGATGGGGGTGTCCTTTCCCCTCATCTCTGCGGGGATGTCCTGGGGCCCTAGGGCAGAGAGCAGACTGCTCCATGTGGCCCCGGAAGGCAGAGCAGGACCAAGTGTGTAGAGGAACAGGGAGGTGGATTCCAGCTCAACGAAACAAAGAACCTTTTAATGGTCAGAACTGCTCCTCTGCCCCCTGGATGGACATGCCCTCAGGAGACAGCGGGCACTCTGGCAGCAGGGATATGCACACTCACAGCCCTGTCCCACCCCCGCGCCTCTGTCCCCTCGTGCCCACCTCCCTGCCCTCGCCCAGTGAGATGCTTTGCTGCATGTGTGACGTGGGAGATGGTTTAGGGGCCAGAATATCCTCGGTCCCACTCAGAATAGTGGAGTGAGGAGTGCGCCCTGACTTACGGATGGAAAACTGAGGCCCAGAGAGGGCCAGACGCTTGCCTGAGGTCACACAAGCCAGTAACACAGGAGACTTGGGCACATCATTCGCCTCTTTCCAGTCCAGTGTTTGGCCCTTGGGGCACCTCTCTGAGCCTCTGGGAGCCTTGGGGGTGTGCAGGTGGACAGAGCCGGCCAGGAGGCCATCTGAGGCTGGAGAGGAAACAGCCCCTCAGCACCCCCCTGCTTTGCCTGCTCTGGCCCTGTCTCCAAGTTCTGTGAATAATTTTTCAGTTCCCTTTTGGTAACCCATTCAAGAAAACCCAGGCACAGCCCAAACAAGGAACTTCTGTTGGTTCAATGTTCCCTGCAGCAAACAGAATCTTCCGGTCCCCAGGCCTTCTGTGTCCCCCACAAGACTTCTGCTGGGTTGGCGTGGGGCAGGCCCGGGGGTGCGGGACAGCTCCAACACACAATGTCCCTGCGGCATCTTCTGGCGTCTGAGAGTGGGCGGCTGCAGCCGGGCCGGGAGGAGGGACGCGCGGTTTCTGTAACAGGGCCTAGGATTTTCTGGCTGTAAAATGCTGTCATTTGTGGAGTTCTGGGCAGAGCTGCTGTGGTGAGCTGGGGAGAAGAGAGAGAAAACCAAGCAGAGGGGATCCTGAGCCCCAACGCCTATTTCCCCTGCTCTGTTGGCCATTCGGGGACTTGCATAGCTATGTTTTGTTTGTTATAAAGAAAGGGTACTGTTGCTTAAAAAGAAATACAAAGAGAGGGGGCTTAAAAGTGACTGACCAACAGGTGATTTCACAGATGAGTAAACTGAGGCCCACAAAAGTGAAGGGATTTACTCGAAGTACATAGAGGCGGATGTTGTGGGGACAGGGTAATCCTTTTGTTTCCGAACAAATCTGACACCAGGTTTTTAATTGTTTTGGGAATCTAGGAGCCCTCACAGACTCTCCTACGAGCCACGGCCACTCGCCCCAGAAAAATGCACCTCACTGTGACTCACACAGAATGTTGTATATTACTTCCCCAGGTCCCCCTACTCTAAAGCCTACCTGTGGACCCCCAAGGGAGGGGCCCTTCTGATCTGAGAGTATGGGTCTTGGAAAGAGCACTGGAAGATGAAGCAGGAATACTGGGTTCAAGGTCCTGGCCTCAGTCTCTCCATCTGTGGAATGGGGAGATGGTAGACCTCTATGGTAAGATATTACAAGGCATACAAGCTTCTGATGCAGCCACATGTGGCCCACACTGGCCCCCTGAGGAGCTGCTCCCATGGCCTACCCCAGCTCTGTCCCTTTCCCCAGACATTCTAACCCTGTCTGCTCTGGGTTCCACATGCCCAGGCCGTGCTCTGTGCTGAGCGATCAGATCCGCTGACTTGGGCTATGAGTTGCTGGCCACCAAGAGGTTTTGGATGCGAATCCTCCCACAGATAGCAGGTCTGCCTGCATTTGACCAGGCACTTCTGAAACCACCCTCATCTCAGGGAGGGAGAATGCTTAGGTGTCTTCACTGGCAGTGGGGAGGCCTTTGGGGAGAAGACTGGACATCGATTGTCCGGTGCCTGTCACCAACATCCAGACAAGATGGAGTAGCTAGGAATCTAGGACTAGAATTCTGGAGAGAGGGGTGCTAGCTAGAAGCAACTTTCCATCTTGGATGATGGCCAATGGCTTCCACCATTTTTTTGGGGGGGCGAGGGGGCTCACAGAATCCTTTGTGAAGCTGACGAAAAATATGCATCCTCTGCTCGGAACAATGCACAGACACAGAATAATTTTATTAAAATTGCACGTGTGTTCACGAATGCCCAGAGTCTCCCCAGAGACCCCAGCTAATGGCCTGGGTTGATGGGATGAAGGGGAAATGGTAAGAGAATGATGGAGAGAGAACGGGCAACAGCGATGTTGGGAGGAAGAGGACGAAGTGAACACAATGTCAGCGAGGGGGGTGCCAGGCAGATGCCGTGACCCAGAAACCAAAAGTAGAGGGGGGCTCGAAGCTGGGTGGTCAATGGGGCCAACCACCTGATACGGGCAGGCAAGGCCGATCAGCAGCAGTGGGGCTGAGGCTGGGGGGGCACTGGGTGGGCGGGCCTGGCACAGCTTTTCTCCCAGGGAGCCCGGGGGTGGGAGCCAGATTGTGGTGGGTGCACGGAGTGTGGGAGGTGGGAAGAGGGGGTGGCGGATGTCGGACACTTGTTCTGGAAATTTGGCAGCAAGGAAGGGAGGAAGGAAGTGGCCCAGGCTGCTGAGTCGAGAGAAAGGTTCTTCGTTTTAAATTTATTTATTTTTAAATATTGGGGGCAGGATGGTTGTTTATTTTTCCAGAATGAGGGAGACCTGGGTGTGTTGGAGGAAGTAGCCAGTGACGTGAAGACCCTGAAGATTGTCAGGACCCCTGGCAACCAGACCTCCAAGGAGTACAGAGTGGAGGGAGGGGTTGGTGACTGTGTGGTCTCCACAGGGTCATTAACAGTGTCCCTGTCTGCTGAGACCTGCAGGCTCTGAGTACTCGGGGGAAGGTCGGGGGGGGGGGGGGTCCTCTAGAGCAGTGGTTATCAACCGTCCTAATGCCGCGACCCTTTAATACAGTTCCTCATGTTGTGGTGATCCCCAACCATAAAATTATTTTCGTTGCTACTTCATAACTGTAATTGTGCTACTGTTATGAATCATAATGTAAGTATCTGTTATGCAGGATGTATTTTCATTGGTACAAATTGAACATAATTAAAGCATAGTGATTAATCACAAAAACAATATGTAATTATATATGTGTTTTCCGATGGTCTTAGGCGACCCCTGTGAAAGGGTCGTTCGACCCCCAAAGGGGTAGCGACCCACAGGTTGAGAACCGCTGCTCTAGAGGGTGTTGGCAGTGACCAGTCTTGGGTAGCAGGCATCTCTCCCCATCCCTGCGGAGTAGAGGCTCCCACAAATGGCTCAGAAAGAAGTGGGGCTGGGGCTCCTCGTCTCCATCTTTCAAACAGGGAAACTGAGGCCCAGAAGGATAAGCGAGCTGGAAACCGAGCTGTGTGAGGACCCAGGTCTTCCCACTCCCCATGCAATGCTCCTGGCGCTGCACCTCACTGCCATGTGAGCATTTCAGGGTGTTTCCGGCCGGAGAGGGTGATGAGCCCCTGTGGGCTGGCGGCCAGTAAGTCCCAGGACACACGCCTGCCAGGCAGCCAGAAAGCAATTTCCCAGTGTGATTCTTGCTTTTCACAGCCCATTAGCACGTTCCCACATTCTCGGCCATACTGGACCCACTCTCACCGCACGCCCTCTCCATCTGTCAGTGGGAGAGGTTGGGCAGCCCCGGCACGGCCTCCTTCCCGCGCACATTCATGCCCGCACACACCCCGGGGCAGGCTGCTGTGTTTGGGGGTGCAGCCCCTCCTCACCATGGCCCCCACCTCCTCTCCTAGCTTGCTTCTTCCCTGGGCCTGGCAAACAAGGTCCATTTTGTTTCTGATGATGCCAGCTGTTCGCAGCACCTCGTAGGTAATGACGCCTATAAAAGGCGTTGTTTCCTGAGCATTTACTGTACTCCAGGGACTGTGCTAACCCATCGCATACCTTATTACCATGAGTCATTGAGAAAGCTGCACAGGGTGGGCACAGCTCTCAGCGAATTTCACAGGGCAGAAAGGGGCTCACCGAGGTTAAGGCGCTTGCCAGTAAGCGGCTGAAGCACGATTTGAACTCTGCTTGCTCTGGTTCTGAAGAGCCTGTCATCCACATAGGACTCCACTACCCAACACGGGATCATTCGCCACATACAGTTATTTCCGTGAGCTAGAATGAAACACTCAGATCTTCAGTCCTCTAGCCCCATGGCAGGTGCCACAGTCATAGGAAGCTAGCGACTGCCCATCGGACAGCGCGGACTCATTCCATCATCACACACAGCACGTTCTGCTGGGCGGCGCTGGTGTGGAATATTAAAGATGGAAAGGCCTCTGCTAGTTCGCCTCCTCCAGACCCCACCCCCATGCTGCAGATGAAGACACTGAGGCCCACTGAGGCCATTCCCCTGCCCAAGACCTCCCAGCATGACGGAGGCCTGAGATCCTGACCCCCAGTGTCTCTCTGTCTCACACGCACCCCTCCCTGCCCACATTCTGTGACCCTCTTAATAACGTGGATACACACTTCAGACCCAAGGGTGATGCATCTGTGCTCTGTCCCACCCAGAGCCACATGGCATCACGGACATCAGGGCACTGACAGGGCTGCCGACACACACCTGTGAGCAGACACGTTTCCTCGACCCCTTTACACCCAGGACACGTTCCCAGGCACTCCCAGGACCCTCCCATGACACCCTGCACTCACATAGAGCCCTCACGTGCAGGCCTCATCCCTTCCTCTTGGGAGCCCTGGTCACTTCCTCTGCCCTGCCCTCCCCACCTGGGCCTCCTCCCCTCTCTCCCTCTCTGTCCTGTTTCCAAGCTCCTGCCCACCCACTTGCTGGCCACCTGCTCAGCTCAGGCCCGGGGGAGGAGTGGGCTGGCTCTTCTGTTTGCCAAGGCAGCTGCGCTGTGGCCACTCGCTCACGCTGGACCAGAATGCAGAAGCATGCCCTTCTGATGCAGAAGATAAAAGAGGAGGAGGTTAGGGCAGCAGGCTCGCTGCCCCCGCTCTCATTCTTCCTACAGATTTCCCCTGCCCCTCCTCTCCCTGGCCCCAGCCCCTGGGCAGGCGCGGAGGAGCCTTCCCACTCTGGACGCAGGTTCTTTGGGGCCTCCGTGCTCAGAGCCCCCTGTGACGCCCACCAGTGCTCGTTTCTAGGGCGGGGCGGGCATCAGGCGGGACTTCCCCAGAAGGTGGGCAAGACAGTGCCAAGCTGGCTGGGACAACATGTTAGAATAAAATACAGATTCCCGGGGCCCCACTCAGAGGTCTGAACGGGGCCTTAGAATACACATTTTTAAAACACCCCCAAGGGGTTCTGAAGCAGCCAGTTGGAGGACCACTGATTTAAGGTCTTTATCTAGAATGGGGCTTTATTTCTCTGGTGGGGAAATTCCCTCCCTCCCTCCCATAGGAACTGAACTCCCGCTCGGACCACGCAGGGCCTGGGTGCTGGTGAGCAGCACTGAACCCGGCCCTGCTCGGGAGCTTAGAGCCTCCTCCTTCGTGGCCCTGTCTCCCCCTGGAGATCTCGGAACCTTTCCCAGAAGTGGCCACTTGCACCAGTCTCTCTCCTGGGGCCTTTGAAAACGGTGGCTGAGCAGGGGACCCGAGAAGGGACCTGAAGGTCTACAGGTCCAGCCCCTGCCTGGCGAGCATGGGTACCTTTGGGAGGCACGTTGGGCCCTATGCTCCTCAGGCGCCTGTTCCTCGTCCTGACACCCGTGACTGAGAATCCTCTCCCTGGGGAAGACAACCTGACCAGCAGCCACACACCTGAGCTAGAGGGGGAGTGTGTGTGTGTGTGTGGGGGGGGGCGGGGGTCTCGGTGTCTGGGAGAGCAAACCAGAGGCTCCGTCACGGGAGGCTTCCCAGGGACGGTGACTGGGTCCTGCTGCTTTACTCTGGGTGCAGGACAGGCAGGGGCTGCACACCCCGGGGAGGGCCTGTTGCTGTGCGAGACTCTCCATCTGCCCGTGAGCTCTGGCTTTCTCCAGCTCCCTCCCAGGACATGCGCCCTAGTCCCCAGCTCCCTCCCAGCTCTTTCTTCCCATCTTTCTCCACAGCGTCCCACCACTCCCTGCAGGCTCCCTCATGCTGCCCAGACGCAAAGCCGGTGACACGATGCCCAGGGTCTGTGCAGAGAGGGCTTCTGTGCCGGCCTGCTGGCTTCCTCGGTGCCTGCCAGCGTCCTTCTCTGTCCCTGCCAGCCACACCTTGGTGGCTGGGACCTGCTCGTATGCTTAGGAGGGGGATCAATATTTGGAGGATATGACGGGGTGCGCCCACGGCAGGAGCCTGGACGTGCAGGCCAGGAAGCAGCAGGCTCAGTGGTGGGGGAAAAGCCGAAAACCTGGGAACGCAAATAGCTGAGTTCTTGATGCGGCCCTGCCTGGCACTCGCGGTGTGACCTCGTGCAATCTACACTGAGCTACACGGAAGCTGAAGCTCTGAGTCCCACTCCAGACTGAAGGCATCAGAATCTACATTTTAGCAAGACACCCGGGTCCTTTGTATGAACCTTAAAAATGGGGAAGCCTGCCCCACAGACTGGCTTCTTACCGTTAGTCAGCCTGTGTTCAGGGTGGTAATGCTGGCGACCACGGTCCGTTCCAGCCCCCCAGCCGCCGCCTCTGTGATGGGAAGGGGTTGGAGCAGATGACCTTTGTGGTGGAGGGTGCAACACGGCACCGAGGTGCCAGCTCTATACTCCAACTAGTTTTGTTTGGCCAGAGACTATGTTTATATTTAAAAAGAATAAGGTGCCAGTATTTAAAAATTGAGACATTTCACATAAATACTTCAAATTCTCTTCAAACCACCAATACTTAGAAGATAAAATCCCAGGAACCTCCTAAAACATAGAAAAAGATGCCCAGCTTTACTCTTAGTATGAGAATTACCAATCAGATCTACACTGAGTTGCCGTTTGTTATCGATCTCGCGAACAAAGATAAGAAAGTTTGATAGCACACCACGTGGGCAAGAGTGGAGGAAAATGGGCCCCTCACCGTAAGTCGGTACAATCTCTAAGACGGAAAATCTCTCATTTCTATCAGAATTACCAAACAACACCCACCCTTTGACCAAACAACACAGGTTCTAGAAATTTAACCACAAACACTTGCACACATGGGAAAAGTAATTATAACACACATGTGGAAGGTTAGTGGTTGCAGCGGTGTTTGTAATCGCTACAGGTTGGAGCTAACCTGATGGCCCGTCAGCAGAGATTGGCTAGGTAAACTACAGCCATGTGATTAAATACAATCTCGTGAGGAGCTCTTTGTGTAATGGAAGGCGGCTCACCTAAACATCTAATGGAAAATGGAGGATGCAGAACAGCTTGCGAGACCCAGTAGCATTTGCATGGGGGAGAGTGTTTGGAAAGATGCTCTGGTAACACTGGCCGTCTCTGGGGAGGGGACCTCGGAGTTGGGTCCAGGGGTGAGAGGGAGTTTTTTCACTATCTACACTTTTGTATTTTTTGAGCTTTGAAGCATGTCAATGTGTTACCTACTCAAAGAAAAAAAAACCACACTAAACACTTTCAGGGGCCTAGATTCTGTGATTCTAACACTACGTGATTCTAATGTTTTATAATTTGGTGAGCCTGACTTACTAGGCCTCTGGAAGGCTCATCAGCCATGGTTCTCCTGGGTCTCTGTCCCTGCAGCGGCCACAGCATCCCCTCTGAGCTCGAGCAGTCCCGAAGGAGGGCTCCCTAACCCACCGCGGTGGAGCTGCAACAACACCAGCATCTCCGGGGCCTTCCCTCACCCCCTTTGGCTTCTCTGTCCTCCTAGGGGAGCCTTCTCGGTGGTGCGCAGGTGTGTGAAGGTGCTGGCTGGCCAGGAGTATGCTGCCAAGATCATCAACACCAAGAAACTCTCGGCCAGAGGTAGGTGGGAGATCCACGCCTTCCCGCCTTGGGGGGGTCTCCTTCCCTTCACCCCTCCCTCTACCCCTCGGCTTAGAACCAGGGCCGCAGTCTGTCCCCAGGGGCAATGCTGCGGGCCGGGATGAGAGCTCTTCTGGTGGGTGCTATGCAAACAGATCCCTCCGTTTTCCACCCTTGTGGGGTCTAGGCTGGAGGCCGCAGCCTTTCTGATAGGCCAAGCTCTCTGCCTGAACATCCAGGTGAAGGCGAGGATGCCAAGCGGGACTTCCTTTCCCTTCTTTTCTGCCTCTCGCCTCCATTCTCACCTCCAGACCTCTGCATCCGCTGTTTCCTCTGCCCGGATGCCCTTACCTGGCTCCTTACAAGGTTGGCTTCAGGTCGCATACTTTGAGAGACTTCCCTGACCCCCAAATCTGAGGGCGTCTCCCCCATTTTATATCTCTCATTACTGTTTACTTTCCTGTGGCTTCCCCCATCCCCCAACACACACCTGGGCTTAATCCATTTACTGTCTTGGTTCCTTGTTTAACATCCATCTTTCCTCCTGACTCTAAGTTCTAAGAGGGTAAGGACGGGTCTCATTCCCTGTGACATGCTCAGTACCGAGGACAGCGCCCTGCACAGCCAAGGTGCTCAGCTAGTGTCCATCAAACTCCAGGTGCTGGGCGTCAACCACACCAGTCTGATCTCCGGTCCCTGATGCTCCCTGGGACAGTGGCTTCCAAACCTGTGCTCACCATGGAATCTCCTGGAGAGTTTCAAACACTCCTGATGCCTGGGCACTCCCAAGGGGGGGGGGGGGTCGTGATTTAATTAGCTTGGGATGTGTGACCTGGGAAACATCCCCAGGTAATTCTAATTTGGAAGCGATCCTAGACCAGCAGCAGCATCATCACTAGGAGACTGTTAAAAATGCAAATTCTTGATTCCAGACTTAAGCAATCAGAGTCTGCATTTTAAGATCCGGGCGATTCACGTGGACGGTAAAACTTGGGGAGCCTGCCTAGAAGTCTTGCTTCCTCTCTGTAGCAGGTGACTAGGGCAGTCATGGTGGTGGCCACGGTCAGGGTGTTGGGTGTTGGGTGTTGGTGAGGGTTCCCTTCAAAGATTCCATCCCTGGTCTGAACAGCGACCTGGGGGGGATCACTGGGTGGTGGAGGGAATTCTGGCGGGTGGCACGGTGCAGGTGTGGGCTGTGCAGCCATGGCTTGTGTGGTGGGGAGACACCGTGTGCTGGGTTAGGGCTGGCAGAGTCCAGGAGTTTGCCTGGTGCAGGCGGCAGCTGTGTCTGGGCTGGGGCCCAGCAGGTGTGGGGTTCATGGAGGCTGGATCAGGATGTTCCCGCAGTCCCCCGCAGGCCTTCCAGCAGGCCCCGTGTTAGACCTCGTGTTGCTGCTTTTCATCTCTCCGACTCAGTGTGCTTGGGAGCCCAGCACTTTCTCCTAGTTACCAAGCTCTCCTATAGGCAAACCAGTGTCCTGCAGGGAGAAGAGGCTGGGGGTGGGGTGGGCGGCATTCTTTGAAAGCCCAGGGCCCCGGTGACACATGGTCAGCATGAAAGCCCATGTGGAAGAAGGGGAGAGATCTGTCCGACGAAAGGTCTGGAGCCAGAGCCAGGGGGTGGGGGTAGGGTGGGGAGGGGCCAGGACAGGCAGGAGGGCCAGCTAGAGCGCTGCCTCTTGTCCAGATGGTGGAACTGGCCTTGCTGTTGCTGGGTGACTAGTGGCAGCCTGGTGCCCTCTGTGTTTTGTGTCTCTGACAAACAAGGGAGCTGTCCCAATCCCTGAAAAATAGTGGAGGCAGGACCAGAGTTATGACTTGGGGTGACAGGTTGACGTTGCTTTGAAACTAGGGAGGATCAGGAACCAAGGTCCTTCCTGGGTGCTGGGGTCTTGAGTGGGTTCAACATACGCGCGCGCGCGCACACACACACACACACACACATACACACACACACACACGTGTATGGGGGAGAATGGAGAGAAATTGCCTCTTTTTTAGAAGGCGGCTAAGCATTCCTGGGCAGTGTATGCAATGGGCTGTGCCAGGCAGTAACCTCCATGCCCCCTCTTTTGATTTGTTGAACCTTTGACCTCCTGGGAGGAAGGTGGCCCAGGCCTGGGGGAGCATGGAGGGTGGGAGTGGGGATGTTCTTGGGGGAACCTTTCCAAAGGAGCCTGCCAGCTGCCAATGCTTTCTCCCCAGCGGGAGGAGAGCAGAGCTCCTTTTTGCTGGTTTCTTTGTTTGCTAGTCAAGGTGCCTGGGGCGGGCAACGGTTTGAGACTATTTGGCAATGCACGCTAAGCTGCTCCTTGGCAGCTCCCGGCAGGGGACTGTGCCCACCTGGGGTGTCTGTCCAACCCCCATGGAGCTATGGCTTCCCCTTCAGTGGGGCAGCCTCTTCTATCCAGCGGTTCCAAAACCCAGGAGATATTTGTTTTATGTATTTTCAAACTAGTCTTTTCAATAAAATGCTCATAGGACAGACAATTCCAAGAAACCATATAGACATGAAATGAGAAGTAAAAATGTTGCCTGTCCGGCCCCCTGCCAAATCCCCTGGGAGCCTTTATAAAATTGCAGCTGCCCTGGGCGGTTCCACCCCCGGACTTGGATTCAGTAGGTGAGGCCCGGGCTCCGCGTTGACAAAACCCTGTCAGCGAGTATCTGCTCAGCGAAGTCCCTGCCAGGGGCTCTGTGTGCTTTCCAGCCCCGGCTCGCCGGGCACACCCAGAGAGTTCATTACCATGGCTGGGCACGTGGGCCTGGCTGGTGCAGCCAGAGGTGACTGGCCTGGGTACAGCGACCTCCATAGGCCTCACTGTCCACCTTGGCACTGAGGGGCCACTTGTCAGCTCCCTGGTGACCAGCCTCCGGACATGGGGTGGGAAGCAGGGCCTGCGCTCATTCAGCTGCCCCAGAGCCGCAGGCCCACGTGAGGGAGCATCTCTCCTGTCCTCCTCATCTTCCTCCCACCCTGCCTGGCACTCAGTCCTGGGGATTATTTCTCCAACCTCCCAGGATCGGGAGCCCTGCTGAGGCCCATGGAGGGTGGGACACTTCCTGTCCCAGACTAGGAGGCCTATTTTCTCTCTTGGTGCCCGTGCCTCTGGTCCCAATCCTGCCACCCACCTGCCTCTGGAGCCCATCTACCCCTGGAGCCCACCTCAGCAGGAACCTGCCCCTCTGCAGGCAGAGAGCCCTGGAGCTGCCTGATTGTATCCCCGCAGCCCCCCCACCTCTGCTCTGTCCCACCGCACCCTGCTGGCCCCTGTAACCTACCCCCACCCACCCCTGCCTGCTGAGCTCTGGGCAGGGCTGGTCCCCACAACCCCAACATCCTGGAGGCCTGCCCCCAGGGAGGGAGGGGGAAGGTTCACAAGGCATGTTGTGGGCATTGGGGGGCGACCCTTCCAGGGCTGCAGACTTGCTTCCCTCAGACCTCTCACCATCGTGGGACTCTACTGAGCTGGATGAGTGGCTTTAGCAATGAATTAATTATTATCATGGGAGGCAAGATGGTGTAGTCTTTGTGAACATGGATTGAGGTCCGAGTTCGGCCAATTCTTAGCTCTGGGATCTTCGGCCAGCTGGGCTCTAAAGCCCTGGGAACGCGGTAGTGACTGACGGACAAGCTCTTGCTCTCATGGCACCTGTTTTCAGGAAGGGGGACTGAAAAGAGCATTAAACACAGACAGATAAGCTGGGCAATCTCAGGAAGCGACGAGTGTTGTGAAGAAAATAAGACAAGGTAACGGGGAAGTGATGGGGCAGGAGGGACACTCGGAAAAAAAGAAGGATGCAGCCACGAGAAGGCCCAGGATACGAGCATTCCAGGCAGAGGGCACAGCAAGTGCAAAGGCCCTGAGGTGGGAAGGGTTTGGTGTGCTTGAGGCTCAAAAGGAGACCAAGGTGGCTGGAACTGCAAGGCCAAGATGAGGCAGGACCCAGCAGGGTCTTGGCTGTAGTGAGGAGTCTGGACTGTATTATAAGGACATTAGGAAGCTGTTGGGGAGTTTGAAGCCTGGCAATGACAAGGTCTATTTTATATATTAACTAGAGGCCTGGTGCACAAATTTGTGCATGGGTGGGGTCCGGCTGGCCCGCCCCAATCGAGGCCAATTGGGGCCAGGACAGTGAGGGGGAGGGGCCACAGGAGGTTGGCCAGCCTGCTCCAGCCCTGATCGGGCCGGTTGGCTGGCCACAGTGCACGTCATAGCAACCAGTTGTTCTGGATTCTGGTCGTTCTGGTCATTCTGGTTGTTTGGCTTTTATATATATACTAGGGGCCCGGTGCATGAAATTCGTGCACTGGGTGTGTGTGTGGGGGGAGTGTCCCTCAGCCCAGCCTGCCTCCTCTCACATACTGGGAGCCCTCAGGCGTTGACCCCCTTCACCCTCCAATCGCAGGATCGGCCCCTTGCCCAGGCCTAACACCTCTGGCTGAGGCATCCGGCTCAGGCAGCGGGGACCCACAGCTGCAGCGGCCCCGCGATCGTGGGCTTCGCTTTAGGCCCAGGCAAGGGGCCCCTAGCTCCTGGGACTGCCAGCTTCGACCGTGCCCAGCTCCCATCGCTGGCTCCACCCCTACTTCCTGCTATCACTGGCCAGGGCGGCAAAGGCGCCTGATTCTCCGATCATGGCTGGGGGGCAGGGCAAAGGTGGCCCCAGGGCCGCCTTTGCCCTGCCCCCCAGCTCTTAGCTCCCCACTGGGTTTCCGATCACTGTCAGTGGCAGGGGGCTTCTTCCTGCTTTCCCTTTGGCCTCCCTGCATTGTGCCTACATATGCAAATTAACCGCCATCTTGTTGGCAGTTAATTTGCATAGAGCCCTGATTAGCCAATGAAAAGGGTATCGTTTCAATTACCATTTTTCTCTTTTATTATATAGGATATATATATATGAGCTCCTTGGCTGCTAAGGACTTTTGACAGATTAGGGTTAGAGGGTGTGTCCAGGAGTGGCTTCTCAGAGCTCTGAGTTCTAATAAGGCTGGACCATCTAGCTGAGTGAGTTTGATAAAGTGACTGCTTCTTTATCCCTGTGCCTCAGTTTCCCCATCTACATAACAGAATGAGGCCTCAGAGGTCAAGAGAAATACAATTCCTACATTTCTTGAGGTTTTCTGTATAGTATTAGAAAATGAGAACATTTTCAAACAGAGTCACAAAAATTATTGTGTAACGTGTGTTTCTATTCAAGGTAATGCTTTTAGCAAGTGGCAATGCAGTGTAACTGTCCTACACACAAGATGATTACAAGATTTATAAAAACGATTAGTCCCTAGCATTTCCTGCAGTGAGGTCTGGTGACCAGGCACAAGTTAGTTGCATGACCAACGGTTTCTTCTTCCATTCCTGGGCATAATTCTGTTCCTGGCTAAGCTCACATGGAGGAAACACCGGAATTCTGAATTTGCCCCTCCCCATGTGTAGCCTGAGCCAGAAGGCCCCCAGCCCCCTCTGATAGGCCCAACTTTGACCTGTCTGATTTCTGGCTCTGCTGGAGGGATGGAGGGATGAAGGGACAGGGTATGGAGCAGGGGGTGGGCCCAGCCTTCCTGGGTAGATGGGGATTCCCCTCCTTTGCCTTGGCATTGCCCTTCCCCCACCCTAAAGGGTAAAGAAAGAGGCTGGGAGGGAAGGGGAGTTAGGGCGATGCCCCTGGGTCCACCTCCCCTCCTTAGCCTGCAGCTGGTCGTTAGCTGGGGAGTTGAGCTTACACTCTATGAAAACTTGATTGGATTTAATTGCTTTGCTGATGGAAAAGCCACATTTCAGTATTGATCTTGGCTTCTGCAGCCCTTGGAGGATGGCCAGTGATTGTTCTCATGGAGGGGGCGGGGAAAGGGGGGCTGGCTGCCAGGGGGCAAGGGCTGGGACTCCATCCTCATCGTCCTCCCTGGTGCTTACCTGCTCTGAAGAGGCCCTTGGGAGACCAGGGTTCTAGTCCTGGCTCCACCTCTGAGTGTCTTTGTGAGAGCCCTCCCGTGGGGCTCGATTTTCCCCTTTGAGAATGGGGGGCAGGCAGAGGTGGGGATTTGTCAGGGCGTGGAGAACAGTATAGCACAGGGCTTTAAAGCTCCCTCCTGGAGTCTGGCTGCCCGGGTACAACACATGGCTCCACTGCTCACCACGGGCGTGACTTTGGGCAGGTACTTACCTCTCCGAACCTCTGTTTCTTCCTCTTAAAAGGCAGAATAGTAATTACACCCCCTCAAAGGGTTGCAGTGAGGGCTTGACAAGCATATAAAGCTCTCTGCACAGTGCCTAGCACATGGTAAATATTCTACATTTGTAATTGGCTCCGTTTTATTGGTGGTGTTTTTTTAATTAAGGCATTAATGACCGAATTGTGGGTAAAGCACCGGGAAAGGAATTAGAAAATACATTTCCAGTCCCAGTTCTGCCACTGATGAGGCCCCGGCTTCTCGGGCTGCAGTTTCCTCATCTGTAAAGTGGGGTCAGTGATGCCCACGGCCAGGGTGTTGGGAGGACTGAATGGGGTATGACTTGCCCAGCAGCCTCAGGGGGCAGATCCTGAAGCAGGCCTCTCTCCCAGGTGAGTGGGGAGACCCAGGGGTTTGGACAAAAGTCCTGGAAGGCAGGTGTGAGAGCTCTGGCTCAGCCACATACAAGTTCTACCCTGCATTTTTTGGGGGGCTCTCTGTGTCCTCTGCACAGGAGGTGTCTTCTGCAAATTAATACAGCTCTTCTGCAGAGAATACCCACTCCCTCAGAAAGGTTCACTCATTTCATCATTTGTTTTTATATTCAGTTATTTTTTGAGCACCTACTATGTGCCAGGCATTTGGGTAGATGCCAGAGGTACAACAGAGACCAAGTCCCCGCACTCAAGGGTAGAGATATCAACAAGAAAGAGTGAGATGTGCTATCCAGGGGCCTGGAGAGCACAGAGGAGGGGCCCACCAGCCTGGCAATCAGGGCAGGCTGCCAGGAGAGGGCGACATTAAGGGCGGGTAGGAGTGAGTGATGGCCAGTGAAGGACCAGTGGGAGGTTGAGGGGGAGTGTTCCAAGCCGAGAGAATCGCTGTGTGAGGGCCCCAAAGTGAGAGGACTGAGCAGGATGTGCCCAGAGAAGGGAACCTCAGCGGTTCATCTGGCGGGAGCGTAGTGTGAGGGGCAGCGCTGGAGGAGGGGCAGCAGGAGCCGGGCCTGGCTTCATGGAGTTTGGGTCCAATATAGGGAGGGCTCAAGGATGGTCTTCCTTTGAGGCCCTAGAGCCTGAGGCCCACAGAAGGGAAGGGACTTCTGCATCATTGCAACCCGGCCTCTCTCTCACTGCCCGGATAACCCAGAGCCGTGCCTGAAAGGGCCCGGGGCTGCCCTGGGAGATGGTGATCATAAGAGGCTGTAGGAGGGAGACATGGAGAGGGTGGAGGCTCCTCCTCACCTGGGACTCACCTGGGCGTCTCTCTATCCCTGTTTCAGACCATCAGAAGCTGGAGCGTGAAGCCCGCATCTGCCGCCTGCTGAAGCACCCCAACATCGGTAAGTTCTAGGGGGACAAGTGAGGGGTGCAGGGTGGGGCTTGGCCCTGCTCATCTTGGGCGGTGTGTGTGTGTGGTGTGTGTGTGTGTGTGTGTGTGTTTTGCTGATAGGGTGAGGAGGCAGCTGCTCTCTTTTCTGGGGATGGCGGCAAGGGAGATGGGAAAAGGGGGTGTCTTTGATGGTTTCCAAATTCTTCAGCGACCAGCTTGGTTGGGGGGAAGGTGAAGAAGGGGCCCTTCCTCGCAGCCCACGCTGCCGGCAGCCTCCTTCAGAAAAGCTGTTTCAGGAAAACTCCTGAAGCCTTTCATCTCTCCAGAGAGACAAAAATAGGCCGAGCTTGGCCTTGGCCAGTGCAGCCCACTTCCCTAACCCACCCCCATGCTGAGTCAGCCTGGCACGGTGGTCCTGCCCACCTGCCTAGCCCTGTGGCTGGCCTGCCCCTTCAAGGCTAGCAGCAAGGTGGCCCCTGCCCAGGGATAGAATGCATGCAGAGGCTGTGTGGAGGGGTGGGGCCCAGGGCAGGCCGGACTCGCCTCCTCACCCCTGCACAGTCTGAGGGGTTGTGTCCCTGCCTATCAGGGTTCAGAGTCCTGAGGTAAAGAAGTACAGATTCTAGATAAAGTTCTGCAGGAAATGGCTGTGTGACCTTGGGTAGGAGCACTACCCTCTCTGAGCCACTTTCTCTCACCTTCACAAGGAGAGTGCTGTCGGACCCACCTGAGCATCGTGTTAACAAGTAGATTCTGGTTCGGCAGATCTGGGTCTGGGTGGGGCCCAAGACTTAGCATTTCTAACGTGCTTGGAGGCAATGCCAAGGCTGCCGGTTCACAGACCACACGCTGAGGAGCAAGGCCTCGGTGCCCTCTAAGGACTGTACCCACTCTGACAGCCACCACACCTTCTCCCTCCAGGGAAGCGTTTCTCTGTGCCCAGGGCCCCAAGGGTTAACTCTTCTGCTGGAGAGAAGCATCTCCATCTGCTATTTATACCCAGAAGGCACCTCCCCTTCCCTGGGCCTGGGAAGGGGAGCAGGGCACAAACAGCAGCAGCCGTGGAGGCTCCAGCGCCAGAACCAGAGAAGGGGCGGCTGGTGGCTGGTGGGAGGAACTCTGATTGGACTCTGGTCCCTGGTCTGCTCCTGGCCTCACGGTGCGGCGCCCTCCCATGCTCCAACTCCCCAACGGTATCTCGGAGGAGGTTGTGAGTGATCTCCGACTACAACATCCCACAGTTCCTATAAAGGAGGTGTGAGTGTGTGTGTGTGTACACGCGCGTATGTGTTTTGCTACTTCATTGCCGCTGTCTCAGGTCAATGCTGCCTCCTCCGATTTGCACCCCATCTCCCTCTCATTCCCAGCTATAACGGGGAGCAGTAAGTATGGGTTCTGGGGCTGACAGACTGTAGCTCTCTGTATCATTACCACCTGCAGACCCCAGAAGACCACCCCAAGGAGCAGGGGACACCCTGAGGGTTTAGCAGGTCATTTGGGATGCCAGGCACCGGGTTGAGTACCTTGCCAGCACCCTTGCTACTAAGAGAGGAGGCTCAGAGAGGTTATGGAATTCACCCGAAGTTACACAGCTTGTAAGAGGTGTTGCTGGGAGGTGAACCCAGCAAGTCCGACTCCAGGGCCCTTCTCAATCATTCTATTTAGCGTCCCAAGTGGACCTCAGGGGTGTGCTGTCAAGGCGGGGGGGGGCGTGTGGATAGGGGGAAAAGTACTTCCCTTCAACTTCTAAGAGAAAAATGATAACTGTTAGAACTATGACAGGCATGTCAGAGATTCGTGAGTTCAGCCACATAAATGAAAACTAGGTTACAGAATGTTTGTTCTATGACAATGTTTTAAAAATTCAAAAAAGTGACAGCATAATTCACTGGGCACAGACATGCCCGTCTCCGCACCGGGGGTGGGACTGTCATGTAGCCCGTGGTCCTTGGATTCGGCTGTCCTCCTGGGCGCTGGGCTGAGCTTGTCGTCAGGGAGGCCTCTACCGATGGGAGGTTTTGTATGTGAGAACAGCAGTGAGAAGAGGCCCTGTCTGCTGGGCTCCAAACGGTGTCAGCCACCCCCCAGGGACCGAAGCTGACTCCAGAGTTCTCCCTGGATCGGGCTGGAGTCCAGCCCCCATGGCTCGCCTGGCTGCTCAGAGGGGCAGCCTTTTACAATCAGCACAAAGGCATCGTCTGAGCTGAAGTCAGCTCTTCAGGAACAATACCCCCATCCAGTTCTGTCTGTTCCCTCGAACCCCGAGGACCCTCTCTCAAGGGGCTGAGGCTCCTAGTGAGAGGGTGGACCTGGAACCCCGTCTCTTTGGAGCTCCCTGCAAATGGCTGTGGGGCAGACCCCGGAAGGCCTTTCTGAGATGGTTCTGGCTGCAACTTGGCTTCTTGGAGCTTCTCACGCTCAGGAAAGGGAAGTCAAAACCTCTCCCACCTGCTGGAGCAGAGGAGGTAGGAAGGAGTCTATCGCCGAGAGTCTACCCAGTGGTTCTCAACCTTGGCTGCACATTAGAA
This sequence comes from Myotis daubentonii, assembly GCF_963259705.1. Taxonomy (NCBI): domain Eukaryota; kingdom Metazoa; phylum Chordata; class Mammalia; order Chiroptera; family Vespertilionidae; genus Myotis; species Myotis daubentonii. The sequence continues at coordinate 90,701,003 of NC_081844.1, read as the reverse complement.
TCACCTGGGATTAAAAAGATTCCCAGGTGATTCTGGTCTACCCAGAGGAAGGTGGGAGAGAAAAGGGTCTTTTTTTTGGTTGTGAATCCTCACCTGAGGATATTTTTTCCATTGATTTTTAGAGAGAGTGGAGAGGAGGGGTGGGAGGGGGGGGGGAGAGAGAGAAAGAGAAACATTGATGTGAGAGAGGCACATCAATTGGTTGTCTCTCGCCTTGATGGGGCCAGGGATGGAACCCGCAACTTAGGTACATGCCCTTGACTGGGAATCGAACCGGAAACCCTTTGGTGTGCGAGCTGACGCTCTAACCACTGAGCACACTGGCCAGGGTGAAAATTGTCTTTTCCCACCCTTGGCCTTGATACACTAACAATGCAAGTTTATTGTCCATAAGTGAGAAGACAAATAATTTTAAAAGTATCTCCTATAACCTCAGCATCTAGGGCTAAGACTGTATGATTATGCTTCCATATGATAGCTAATGCCTGTACCTCTCAAGGACACCTATACATCTCTCCTTGGGTCGGGTTTCCTTGAAGCTTAGCCCGAGGCAGGGATTTAGGTACTTGTACTCCCAGCGGAGACCTGTAAGGGATGGGGATGGGGGAGCAGGAAGGAGAAGGGGAAGGAATGGCCTGAGGTCAAGTCTAACTGACTTAATCCCAGGTGAGGGGTGCAGTGGGGGGGCCTCTGGAGCATAAGTTCCATCTTGGAGTTGTCCCTCCTTAAGGCCAGGAGACTGGACCTTTGCAGCGACCTTGCCTCCTCACGTTCCTCAGTCATTGGCTGGAAGCTGCAGGTCACCTGCTGGGCAAGGTGGCTCCCTCAGCAGTGGGCAGGTCTCCAGAAAGGAAAGGCAGCTGTGTGCTGTGAGCAGGCCGCCTTCCCAGCAGCGGCAGGTGGCTGCACCGTCTTACCGTGGAGGGCCGGGCAGAGCCCCTGTGCAGGGTTGCTACAGTCTGCACACAAAAAATGCACAATGCTTAGTTCAAAACACATCTACCTTCTAAAAATGAAGCCTGCGTTTGCTTTGACGTGCATTCAAAAATTAAAATCAGTGAATGGATGGAGGAAGGGATATAAATGTAGTTTGGCAAGTATAAGGAAACATTAATGGTAGAACCCAGGTGGTGGGCACATGGGTGTCCACTTGACTATACATTTAAATTTTTTATAATAAAATGTTGATTAAAAAATCAAAACAGGATTATATTATATGTCCTCGGAGGCAACCTGCTTTTTAGCTTTGCTTTGAAATAGATTTAAAACATCTTTCAGGCATTATTTATAAACATATATCATCATTTAAGAATTAAACATTTTTAAAATTTAATCTTGTGTCCCTTCCCTCCTCCTCCATCTCTGGTCCCCATCTCCCCCTTCCCCGGAGTAGGCACCCAGTCTGGGGTATTTGATGCCTGTTTCTCCAAACTTTTATGTGCAGATATGAGAGCCATAAAGAATTTAGGGGATTCAGTATTGAGTCGGAAATCCATGCACATGGCAAAAATCCAATGGCATTAGGGTTCACAGTGAACAGTAAGTCTCACCTATCCATGACCCTTGTTCCTCCAATTCCCCTCCCCAAGGCACCCCAATGCCCACATCTCCATCTCCTCCAGGGAGACGTATGACATATACAAGCTTAAATGTATCCTTGAGAAAAGGACAACGCACACAGCTTTGCATTTTGCTTTTCACCAAACAACATAATTGAGAGCTGATTCCGAACGAGTGAATAGATAACCACCGCGTGATCTTCACAGCTGGGTAATTTCCCATCGTGCGATCCATCATAATCCTCCGGCCTGCACCCGCTCGGCGCACATTTCTAGGTTGTGGCGCAGGGGAGGGTGTGAGCCTGTCTGGGGAGAACCTGCACTTGGCTGGCAGGGTGCAGGTCCCCGAGTCAGCCCCAGGCTTCGGGCACCTTGTTTCAGAAGCTCAGGGGTTATTTTCAGGAGCTCTGGGCTCCTGGGAGCCTGGCTCTGTTCTTGGTAAATGAGGTATGAAGGGAGGACAGTTTTTCAGCATGCCAGAACTCGGGGACTGCTGTCACTGCCGCCTCCACATACTCTATCATCTCCTCAGACCTGGAAGCAGATTGGGGATATTCACTTGGCCAGGGCCAGCACTGAGTGAGCACCGACTGTACGCTTCCAAGTCCAAGAGTCTCATTCTCATTGTCCAGGCAAGGAACGAGAAGCTCAGAAAGGTGTAGCAACTTGCCCAAAGGCACACAGCCAGCAAGTGGCAGAGGTTGGAGCTACAGGATCATTCCATGATGCTTGTCTGCCCAGAAAGGAAATGGAGAGGTGGGGCGTGGAGGAAACCAAACTTTGACCCAAAAAGGGGTCTGGCCCAGCCAGTGTGGCTCAGGAGTTGAGTGTGTCGACCTATGAACCAGGAGGTCACGATTCAATTCCCAGTCAGGGCACATGCAGGGTTGTGGGCTTGATCCTCCGTTTGGGGTGCAGGAGGCAGCCAGTCAATGATTCTCTCTCATTATTGATGTTTCTATATCTCTCTCCCTTCCTCTCCGAAATCAATCAAAATATATTATATTAAAAAAAGGGGGGGGGCGGTCTGTTGTCTTTAAGCCCAGGCCCTCTTGGCAGTGCCTGAAGTGAGGGAGCCCCTGTTCACCTGCATCTGTCAAAGCACCTCGTACCTCATTGTGCTCAGTGGGTGACTGAGAAATAGCAGTGTTGCTGCGGGAGGGATGGGGGGGGCAGGGGTAGGGAGCAGTGTGCTCTCCTGTAACCGGCTGCCTTGGCTCCTCCCGCAGTCCGGCTCCATGACAGCATCTCCGAGGAGGGGCACCATTACCTGATCTTCGACCTGTGAGTTTGCGCCCATCCTGGGATGTACAGGGCACATCAGGGCGGCCCGAGCAGGGAGGACTTCTCTGGGTCTCAAATGCCCCCAGACTGGGCTGAACTCCCTCTCCTGATAGACTTTCCTAGAAGTGGCTGCAAGTTGGTGATCCTGAAACGCCAGCACATTAGCTTTGTCTGTATTTGTGGCTACCGGCGATAGAAAGTTCCCTTTTGGAATAATGTTAAAGTTTTGAATGCCAGTCGATTGAGTGAAAAACCATAATTAAATGAGAGGCCTGGTGGTTCCTGGGCTGGCAGCGGCTCTGTGATGACACTGGTCTCATTTGTAAAAAACCCCAACAGCCCTTGAGATGTTGATAATGGAGGAGACTGTGCATGTGGCAGGCACAGCGCCTTCCTCTCAGCTTTGCTGGGAACCTAACTCTACTCTAAAAATAAAGTCTATTGAACAACAAAACCAAGACCGGGCCCTTGGGCTTCTAGGAACCGAATGAATCCTAGTGATGTGTTCTGAGGGCCCCACCCTAGCTCCCACCTGGGCTTGGTCGGGGAAGAGCCAGGAGTGGGAGGGAGGGAAGTTAGTGGGAGGGTGGGCTGGAAGCCAGGAAGGGGGTTGCAGCAGGGGACATCCCTGTGAGTCCCTCCCTCTGGGGCTGAGGTTCTGAAGTCCCCAGGCCCCGCCCTTAGCTCCCTGGAGACCCTTCCAGCAGAGGCGGCACCTGGGGCCTCTGTGGGAGGGTGACGGTGCCTGTGTCCCCAGGGTCACCGGCGGGGAGCTGTTTGAGGACATCGTGGCCCGGGAGTATTACAGCGAGGCTGATGCCAGGTGAGTTCCCCATGTGGCCTGGCAGGGCATCTCGCCTGCCAGCTTCCCGGGGGGGGGGGGGGGGGGCGTCTTCACGTGGTGACGCCTGCCTTTCTCTCCCCAGTCACTGTATCCAGCAGATCCTGGAGGCCGTGCTGCACTGCCACCAGATGGGGGTGGTGCACCGGGACCTGAAGGTGAGCCCCCAGCCCGAGGGTGCAGCTCCCCAGGGACTGCTCCTCCACCCCCTGTCCTTCCCTCCACCTGCAGAGCCACCGGTGGTGTCAGGTTCCCTTTAATTTCCCCTTGTTGGGCTGGAGGGAGAATATTCCCCTCACTGTTCAGATAAGGAAGCTGGGCTTAGGGAGGTGGAGCACTGGGCTCGGGACCCAGGCCTCCCGGCTCCCAGCCCCGCGTGCTTTGTGCCAAGCAGGTGAGACACGGCTAGAATGCCAAGCGTGGCGATGGCCTGGTCCAAATCCCAGCTAGGCCACTTTCTAGCTTCGCAGTGTCAGCTTCTTTATAGTGGGTGTTGCCATAGCAACCTCTGCACAGGTTGGCGAGAATGTCAAAGGAGACAGCACAGTGCCTGGTACACAGATGCGGTTACTCTTTCCAGGTCTCTGGCAGCGGGGGGCAGCGGGGTCGGGGGGCGGGGAGGAGAATGAAAACAGGTGTTGAGGCCCTCAGGCCCTCTCTCTCCCCACCTGAAGAAGGAGATGGGCAGGACAAGCAGATGCGGAGTCCTGGGGTGGCATCAGCGCACGGTCTTGCTGGGTCAGCACAGACCTCACAGCTCTCCTCTGCTGGGCCTCATGGCCTCAGCAGCTGGTAGCTCATAACATCACTCCTTTTGTGCAGAGCAGGAAACTAGGCCTAAAGAGTCCCAGGGCTTTGCCTGAGAACATGCAGTTCAGTCGTGTCTGAGCTAAGACTGGAACCCTGGCCTTAGATCCCAGGCCCTGGGTGGTCTGAGGCCAAAAACCACTCAATCCAGCTCCTGCTTCTGCAGTAGCCCCTTCTAGGCGACCATCAAACTTCTGGATATCCATCAGACATCCGCTTTTTGGTCTCCAGTGACTACAAAGTCACTTCTTACTGGGTAGCCCCTGTACCGTTGGGAAATGCTCCTTCATTCCTCCCTGCTATGGGGGTTTCCCCAGTTCTACCCTCTGGGGCCACACAGATCAAGCCTCCAGCTCAGAGCAGCCCTGGAGGCACTTGGGTGGCGTTGTGGTAGCTCCTGAGTCACCGCAGGCTGTCCTCCCACTCGGGATAGGACTTCTAGGCCCTTCTCACCCTGGGCACCCTCTAGTCAGGCCAGGTTCCTCTTTGGGCTGAAATGCTCTGAGCAGAACCCCTGCCCACCTCTGACTGCCATGAGTAGCCCATGGCTCCTCACCTGAACGCAGGTGAGCTCCCCACGGCTCAGTCTAGACTCATAGGCAGGAAGGTCTCTGGCCAGACGGCCGGGTGGCTCTCCCCGAAGGCCTGTTCCCATTATAGCTGCAGCCCCTGCACGGGAGGAGGTGGGGGGAGAGGCAGCATAAATTTAGGCCACTCTGGATGGAATAATTAGTGGCACATTCATCAAATCAGGGCAGGACGGCTACTGAGACCCAGGACATGTTGGGAACACAGTCCCCAGAGGACAAAAGGGGCCGTAATGAGCTATATTTGTTTGTGGCCCATCTAGCTGTGGGCAGTGAAAGGTCAGCTCTGGGACCCTCTTGGAAATCCAAGTGGAGAAGGGGTCAGAGGAAGCCAGCTGTCCCCAGAGACTTGGAGCCCCAGCCCCTTCCCATGCAGGAAATGAGTACTGATGCTTATCAGGCACTTGCTGTTGCCACTGTGAAGTACTTTACGTGGATGATTGAAATTAACTCGTCTGCCACCCAATGATAGGCACTATCCCCATGTTCTGGGAGGCAAGTAAAGCTTAGAGAGGTGAAATAATTTATCCAAATTCCACAGCTGGGATCAGAAGCTAGGGCTATCTAACTGGAAAGTCCACGCTCTTAACTCCTCTCCGTCCTAACTAGGGCGATTTCCTTTCTTCTAGACCCAGCAGGAGACAGCAGCCTCAACACCCCAGAGGCCAGGAGGCCTGTCTGAGGCCCCCATGACCTCCGTTCCCCACCCCTGTCTCTCAGCTTAGAGTGGTTAAGAGCCTGGCTTGGGAGCCAGACTGTGCCGTGATTCTGGAGCTGTCTTTTATCAGCTCTGTGATCTTTGTCAAGTCACTTTACCTCTCTGAGCCTCAGTTTCCTCCTCTTTCTACGACAAATGCTTACTAAGTACCTGATATGTGCAGGCCTGTCTTAGGTGCTGGCGATGCTGTGGTGGACAAAACAGATAATTCGCATACTACAGGGCGACAGATAATGTACAAGCACATAGACAGATGGGGGGAAAACAGTACAAATCACAATGAGATCTATGAAGGTAACAAGAAGCTAAGATAGAAGATACCTGGGGGCTCTTCATAGAGTAGTCATGGAGGGCTTCCTGGAAGGGGTGGCATGAAGGTGAGAGCCAGATGAAGAGAAGAGGCCAGCCCTGTGAAGCTCAGAGGGAGAACAAATTAGGCAGGGGGAACAGGAAGTGCAAAGGCCCTGAGGTGACAACTAGCATGACTATTTCAGGGCTATAAGAATAGGAATAATTATGCCTATCCCAAAGAGTTGTTGAGATGACAAATGAGGTTATGTGTGCAAAGCCCTTCACCTAGTGGCTGGCACATTGTAGGAACACAGTAGATGTTGCTTCTTTTTTCTTATTGTGGTGGTAGCTGTCCCCTCCCCGCACCTCCCGCCCTCCCCTCAGCCCCAGGTCCAGACCCTGAGGGGAAGGGAAGGAGGGGATGGATGGCTGGTGGAGGAAGGTTCTTACTGTTGCAGACTTGCAGTGGGGTAGCCCTCTCTCTGGGGACTAAATTCAGGGTCCTGGGGTTGGAGCTGGAGGTGGGGGCAGCGTGCCTCTGGATTATCCAGCTGCTCCACCTGTAAGCCTAGGCCCCTGGAGATGAGGTCCTGAACCTGCTCACTGTACTCTGGCCCTTTCTTCCCCACCGTCCCCTCTTCTCTCTGGTCCTGGGAAGCCGGAGAACCTGCTGCTGGCCTCCAAGCTCAAGGGCGCTGCGGTGAAACTGGCAGACTTTGGCCTGGCCATAGAGGTGGAGGGGGAGCAGCAGGCATGGTTCGGTGAGTGGGGGCAGGGGGTGTTGGGGGTCAGCCTTGTGTTATGTTGGCCTCTAGGAACCTCCTCCTGAACAGGGGCAGGTTGGAGATGGTGTTGGACCAGCCAGAGCTCAGGTAGCAGAGTTAGAGGTCCCTCCCCACCCAGCCTCTGGGTCAGTGGGTAGGGCTAGGCGCAGGGACATGGTTACCAACCAAACAGAACACAGCTTCTTCACATGCATAAATACCTACACTGTTGGCTAGAGGCTTCCAGGGGTTTCCCCCACATCCTGAGTGCTGGAGATTATTATCCTGACGTTACAGATGAGGAACAGAGGCTACAAAACCTGGAAAAGGTCAAAGGAGATTACAAGGGGCAGAGCAAGGTTTTAAGCTCAGACGATCCAGCATGCTCTGAGATTTGGGCATAACTGAGTCTTTCCCGCTATCCGGGGACCCTTTTTAGTGGGCCATATTGCCTAGTGGTTAAGAGCCAGAGCTCCGGGTTCCAGTTCCGCTTCTGCTACATATGGGGTGTGTGATTGGGCCTCCTTGCACCTCTCCTAGCCTGTTTTCTCATCTGGAAAATGGGGACAATAATAGAATGTTCCTCAGGGTTGGGTGAGGGTTAAATGTGATCAGGCATAGAAAGTGCTCAGCCCTGCTTAGCACACCACTCAATAAATAGGAACCATTCTTATGATTACTTGTCCATTATTTCAATCGATCCTCGCAACAATGCTGGAAGGTATTTAAAATAGGAACCCCTAAGCCCTCATTTGACAGATGAGGAAAATGAAGCCTAGAAAAGAGACCTACCCAAGGGACTGAGGGTAAAGGCAGAGTGAGGGACAGCCTCCTGCCATCCCAGGACCAGCTCCTCAAAGGGTAGAAGTGGGCCCCAGCTCAGCGTGGGGCCGACTGGCAAGGACATTTTATCTTGAGTGCCACCAGCAATTGATTGGTAGTGGCTGCTGGGAGGATGTGCTAGAAGTTCATGGAGCTGAGTCAGGAGCCCATGGGAAGGGCTCTGGGGTTGATCAGTGACTTCTGCCCTAGGCTCTGGAGCGGGGGCGGTGCCCAGTGTCCTTTGTACTTGTCCCCCCTGGTCTAGAGGCGTTGCTGGCCCCATCTGAGGGCAGGAGGTGCTGTTGCCATCTCCAGGGCAGCCCTCATCCCTCCTCCAGCAGGACCTTGCCTTGGTTCACTTATGTGCCACCCTCTGTGTGTGTCTGCCTGTCTGTGTGCCTGGGGAGCAGGGTTTGCCGGGACACCTGGATACCTCTCTCCAGAAGTGCTGCGGAAGGACCCGTACGGGAAGCCCGTGGACCTGTGGGCCTGCGGTGAGTCCTTCCAAAGGCCCCTCTATCCCCCTGGTCACTGGCACCTCTGGTGCCCGCTCTCCTCTTTCCCATCACTCCCCTCCCCATTGCTTCTCCTCACAAGGGGCTGAAGTTCCTCCTGGCGCTCTCCCCAGGAGTCATCCTGTACATCCTGCTCGTGGGCTATCCCCCGTTCTGGGATGAGGACCAGCACCGCTTGTACCAGCAGATCAAAGCCGGCGCCTATGATGTGAGTGTCACTCTTCTCTCCAGCCTCCCTGCCATTCCCTGAGCCCCTTCCAGTGAGAGCCAATGGCCAGTGAGGTCAGGACCCGAGGATGCCCCCCTCCTGGCCTCCCAGTCCTTCTAGGTCTCCTTGCCACCCTCTAGCTGTGGGCCAGGGGGTGAATGGCAGGCGGAGCTCGAGGGCTGACTGAGGCCAGGCGATGAGCTGCCTGTGTCTAATGACTGGGGGCCTCTAAGGGATGGGGTCTAGCCCATGGGGCTCCAGAAGGCAGAAACAGCAGCAAAGTGAGGCAAGAGGTTGGGGGGTGGGGGTGGGGGCGGGGGCAGGCCCTAGATCCAAGTTCTCTTTCTCTCTCTAGGTATAGATTTATAGAGATAGATAGATAGATAGATAGATAGATAGATAGATCTATATACACACAAATAATGATAGCTGACACCTATATAGCACTCTTCTAATGCTTTCTATATATTATTATAGTTAGTCCTCACACCAATCTATGGTATAGGCACTGAGAGGTTCAATAACTGCCCAGATCCTATAGCTAAGAAATGGTAGAGCTGGGATTTGAACTCAGGCAGTCTGGCTCTTGTGTCTAAGCTTCTAACTACAAATTATACTGCTTTCTTACATGGCTGATTTCTATCAGCCCCGTGTTTTATACATACTTAATCCTCACAACACCTCCAGGTCACATGACTCGCCCAGGGTCACTCAGCCCAGGAAGCAGACTTGAACCCAGCCTGGTGATCCTGAAGTCTGGGCTATCACCACAGGCCTGCTGCTTTCCAGATAAGGCACATCCTCAGACTAGCAGAGGGAGGCCCCTTTTCCTATGCCCATAGTTCTGATTTTTCCTGGGTGAGGGCACCCTGCCCCAACTCCTCCTGGTTATGGATGCCCAAGTGGATGGGCAGTAGGACCCCTGCCTGCTCCCCTGCCAGTCAGGGGCTGGGGGATCGCAGGGGTGGCCTGGGGTAGGCTGGGCAAACCTGGCCCCTCTGCCCCTTTCAGTTCCCATCACCAGAATGGGACACCGTCACCCCAGAAGCCAAGGATCTCATCAATAAGATGTTGACCATCAACCCGTCCAAACGCATCACGGCCGCCGAGGCCCTCAAGCACCCCTGGATCTCGGTGAGCTTTCCTCAGCAAGACCCTTCCCGGGACCCCGCCAGACCTCAGGGTTAAGGCCTTCACGGAGTCCTGTCCCTGTCCCTGGGGTGAAGGGCTTTATCCAAGAGACGCTGACCCTGCTGTGGTTCTCAGGGGAAAGAAAGTGCATCAGGACGGGGTGCTATTGGCATTGAATGTCTAGTGCACCAAATGCTACGACAGAATGTTTACAACATCCCCTAGAACAAAGAATTATTCCCCCAAGACACCAACCACACCCATAAGACACCCTGCGAGGGGCCCTTGGGCAGGCCTGCCGTCTACTCACAGACCTCTTCCCCACTCCCCCCAGCACCGGTCCACCGTGGCCTCCTGCATGCACAGACAGGAGACCGTGGACTGCCTGAAGAAGTTCAACGCCAGGAGAAAGCTGAAGGTAACAGGCCCTCGCCCTCCATGCCCCCGACGTGGGAGTAGCGTGGCCTGGGAGGAACAGTGCCCAGGAAACCACTCACCGTTCTTTCCTTCACTGAGCCAACAAACATTTATTGAACACCTGCTGTCTGGGCAGGGCGGTGAGCGGTGGAGACAGACACATAACCGGGACGTGATGGGGCCGTGGTGAGTGCTGTGCTTGCACGCCCCGAGGCTGTGGGTGTACACAGCAGGGCCGTGAGCCAGGTCTAGAAGGACCAAGGAAGGACCCAGGAAGCCTGCCTGGGCAAGCAGCATATAAGCTGAGGCCCCAAAGGAGAAGCAGGCATTAAGTCATGATGGGGGTGAGGCCCCAGCTGCCAACCACTGGTGAGGAATGGCCCAGAGACTTGGGTAGGGGTCGTGACCCCAAGGAAATTCCATGGAGACCCAGGTGGGCCCCGAGCTGCAGCCTCTCAGCAGGTCCTGTGTGTTCTCGGGGCCATGACAACTGGCCTAGACCTTGCCAGGGACCCCATGAGCAGGTAGGAAGAGTGACCGAGGGGTCCCCATCTGGTCGGAGGAGGGAAGCCATCAGCATGCTGAGTGACAGATACTGAGGCCCCGGCTCATTGGGAACCTTCTCACCAACTGCTCCCAAGCTTGGCACGGTGGCTCAGGATGGGGACCTGGGCCAAGGGTGGCGGCCAGCATGATGCCAGGAAAACTGAGTATCACCCCCAGCCTCTAGTGGGAGCTGTCACAGAAGAAGTCTCAAAGTGTCAGAATCAGGGATTCTTAAAACCAGGGGCTGTCGGACTCAGAGAGTGTCCAAGTCAGAGCGCATCAGACTAGAAGGGCCACTGCCCCCCAGCCCGCTTGCTGACAGGAAGGGCTTTTCTGCATTAACCTTCCAGGGTTTCAAGCCCAGGGATGTACTAATACTAGAGTGGGTGCTGAGTGCCCGGGTGGAGGGTGGACACAGGAGGGGCCCTGGGGTGCAGGGTCTACTGTCCTTGCTCAGGCAGGACACCTCCGTGGCCTTTAGCAGCCCCCTGACAGGTGTCCCCGGGCCCATCCACCAGCTCTGGCCAGGCCGGTGGGACCTATTAATATCTGCTTCTAGAATGGCCCTGTCCCTGGAGCGGTGCCAGCTAAGGTTGAGTTCACCCTGGTTTCTCCAGGGAGGTGGGGGTTGGTCCCTGGGCTGTGGAATGGGGGACTTATGAGGGGCAGCGGCTTTGGCTTTGTGTATGAGTGGAGCACCTGCCTCTCCTTCCCCACTCATCACCCATTTCTCTGCCTCTCTTCTCCCCACTCACCTCTGGCTTCTCTCCCCACCACACCCTCTCCTCTCACCTGTGCAGGGAGCCATCCTCACCACGATGCTGGCCACCAGGAACTTCTCTGGTAGGTGGTAGGACCTCAAAGCCCCAAACACATCCTGCAGAAGGTGGGAACATTGCCATGTCGGATACCTGGGTACCCTCAGGCCCGGGGGCCTGGGAGAGCGGGGGCTGCAGGGGACCCCGTGACTGGGGGCTTTGCTCACGTGATGCAAACCTGCACCCAGAAACGGAGAAGGGTCAGAGGTTGGCAAGCTACGGGCCCACGAGGAAGGGAAGGGTCAGCGGTTCAGCCTGTGTCCCCTGCCTCACAGGAGTGCTGGGTTCTCAGGCTGGGCCAGCCAGAGGGAAGGCCTCTCAAATGTGGGTCCAGGTCCGGGTGGGACTGAGCAGTATTCCTGCTCCCCGTGGTTACAGAGCCCTGTGCTGAGCAGTCTCCATGGCCTTTACGACAAGGCAGTGGGGGCCATCGCCATCCCTGCTTTCTGAAGGAGGAAACTGAAGCTCAGGGGGCTGGACGTGGGAGGCCCCGGTGGCATCGCTAGGGGGAGGCAGAGCCTGTGATCAGCACAGGTTTGACCAACCTCAGTGCAATGCCCGTAGCCAGGGCAGGAGCCTTCGGCCTTGGCCAGAGCCAGGCTGGTTAGGGCAGGGAGTGCCCGCTGACCTGTGGCATGTGGCCCCCGAAGAGAGAAGGGGAAGGGATTAGTGTCAGGGTTTAACAAGAAGCTCCCCCTGGCACACTGGAGAGTTCTAGGACCAGAGCTGCCAGAGGCTTCTCTCTGGGAGCCCGGAGGCTGAGTGGGCAGCCGAGCAGATATGGCAAAGCTCACCTGAGGGGCCCTCTGCCTGGGGCTGGAGCCAGCCTGAGAAGGTTGCTGTGGTCACGTGGCTGGCTCCGCAGCAAGAGGTCGACTCTGGGCAGCTACGGCCCAGGCCTCGTGAGAGGGTCCCCCTGCCCATTTCATGAGCTGGGAGAATGAGACCCAGCGTGGGAAAACCTGGGACTTCGGATCTGAGCTTTTGCCACAGCCTGAACTGCCTTCCCATTCTCTCCCCAGACAAGGATCCTGCAGCTCCTCAAACTGAAACATGAGCCACCCAGACAGAGTCTTTTTTTAACAACTGAAGTGCCCCCAGAGAACTCTAATCCAGAACTTAAAAGATGGTGCCCATGGGGTTACTTCCAATCTCTAGATGTGCTTGGGGGTTGAGGGGAAAGCGGGCAGGGGTGTTTAAAAATTTTTTGCAAAGTGTTCCCAGCATTTAAACATCAGGAGATTTCCCAGAAAAGCCCAGATCTCTGTCTTCTCTCGAAAATCAGAATATGTGGCCTCACAGACCCCCACAGTCTTGCCATAGTGGCTGGAGCTGCGAGGGCCCCCTGGAGGCTGGAGGGGCAAACACTCCCGGCCCCGCTGAGCAGCCTGGTTCAGCCCACAGGCCTGTGGGGCAGGGACAGCCATTCCTTTCGGCTTTGGATCCAGCGGTACCCACTTGCTTACAAGAGGGTAAATTTTGGACGAGAGCCAGGTAGGGGTCATTGGAAATGTGAGGGTGATTGGGAGGCTGGACAGACCAGGAGCCCCATCCTTCAAAGCCTCTGGGGCTGCAACGTCTTGTACGCCCCTTGTGGCCGGCTCACCCTGCAGGCCACCAGGAGGCGCACAGGTGGCACCATTTATTGAGCATCTACTGCGCAGAGGTCAAGCGCAGTGCTAAGTAAGCTCTTTATAGACACCCCATCTCCTTCAACGTAAAGCATTCGCTTGAGGTCTGAGCAGCCGGTTGTCGGGTTGGGCAAGGCTGGGCACTCGTGCCACTTCCTGGCTGATGCCCTCCCTCTCCCTGGGCTCTGGCCAGGAGGTGAGGGGGAGGGAAAGGGAAGTGACAGAGGTGGAGCCGCCCTGAGATCTGTTGCTCTGCTTTTCCTGGCTACCGGGGGCAGAGCCAACCCCAGCCTGGAGCTCTGGAGTTTGAGGGTGGGGAGGCCTCCGCCAGGATGGGTGCTCTGGCAGCGGTGGGCCCCACAAGGGGGCATCTGCTTCTTGTCACTGGCAAAACACGGCTCGCAGCTGTCCGGCGTGAGTAGGCAGGGCTGACACATGACCTCTGCAGCAGCATGGGGCTAAAATTAGAGCCGGCTGGGTTGGGGAGGGAGCATCCTGCCCCGGCCGGGCAGCCGGGCCTCCGGGTTGGCCACACCAGCACGGGTGGTGACCGGGATCCAGAGGGAATCCCCGGGCTCAAACAGTAACTCACAGTCCTGGGACGCACTGGATACCTTCCTCAACCTCAACCCATGGGGCTGGGGGGTCACACTTGCGATCGCTGAGAACTGTGGGAGCCCAGGCCCACCTAGGGGGCCACTGGCAGTCCCAGGCTCCAAGGAGGGAGGAGAAGCAGGAGGAGGTCTCCCAGATCGCTGAGCCGGCTCCCTGCCGTCCGGCTGCCCGTGGATGCTGCTCTTCCTTGCCCTCTGGGCCCTGGTGCCCTGCCTGGTGTTGGTAACCCTCTACTTTCTCTCCTCCATAGGAGGGAAGAGTGGAGGAAACAAGAAGAGCGATGGTGTGAAGGTAAGCCCCCCGGGAGCCACCAGGGCCTGTTCTGGCAGCGTTTCCTTCAGGAAGGCCCGGCTTTCAGGCCTGGCGAAGACCCAGCCCTGCCGGTGGTGTTCTGGGCAGATGCGGTCTCTCCTGCCGCCGGGCCACCCCCAGACCCAGAGACCTGGGCTTCAGTGCCCACCTCTCACCAGGATCAGGGGAGGAAGCGGGGGACGGGGGGGTTGAAAGCGGGTGGGAGATGCAGATGGCCTGGGGTTGGAGTGGGCACAAGGAAAGGGGCATGTCAGAAGGAGGTTTCTGGGGTTCTCTGGGGCTGGAGGACTGGTGAGCAGGGGGTACCAGGAATGGATAGAGATGACCATGAGGAGTAACTTCCCTTTTCCCGAGTGTGGGCTGGCAGGAATGGATCCCTGACCCAATACATCGCAGTCCAAGAGGATGGACAGCAATTTCTCTCCACTTTGGGGTCCAGAGGTGCCCTCTCCCCCTGAAGACCTGCGGTTCAATGCTAAGCATCCCCGCCTCCCCCGACCCAGGCCTGCCCTCTGTCCTCCCTCCCAGTCCCGAAGCCCGAGCTACTTCCACACACCCCTGACCCCGCTCCCCTCCTCTCTCTTCTCCCTCTGCTCTCTGGGGCCTGGTCCCACTCTCTGCAGCCCCCTTCTCCCTGCCACTGGCTCGCCTTGTGGGTTCTCCTTTCTTGAGACCCTGCCTTTCTCTGGGCCCAGAGCCCTGCCTGGCCAGGGCCCCAGGGCTGGGCTGTGCCCAGGACACTGGAAGGTGTGGGACGTTGTCCAAGCACAGCCACCAGGCAGGCTGGTGGCTCTGTGGCTTCATTTGTAGTGGCATTTACAGTCTCAGGTCGCAGGCTTTGGTCTGTCATGGTTACATGGGAGGGATCTGGGCTGGCTCTCAGAGGCCAGCGTTCCGGCCTCCCCTCTGCTCTTAGCCCTCTGCAGGCTTGAGTTTTCCCATAGGTACAATGGGCAGGTGGAAGGGTATGGACTCCATGATTGCCAGGATTTCAGCTTTAAAAACATACCAGCAAACAAACAAACAAACAAAACAAACCGACAAAACCCTTTCTAATCACTCTCCCTCTCGTCTTGGGTGCTTGAGGGTTACCTAAGTATTTGGTTATCAGTTGAAGTCTGTGGTTTTCAAACTGAAGTCCTTGGAACCCCAAGGTTCTGGGGAAGCACCTCCAGCAGCAGATGGGGTGGGGTGGGATTGGAAGCGGCAAGCAGAGAAGGTTCTGGGCTTCCCATGCCCACGTCAGCCGGAACGGCTCCATGTTACAGCCAGCACCGTGGTTAAGAGAGCCTGGGCGGGCTTAGCAGCCGCAGACCTTGGCTGGCTATTTGAGTCCCCTGAGCCTGTGTTTCCTCGTTCAAGCAGAGAGGGTCACAGGGGTGTCCACCTCGCAGGGCTGTTTGTGAGGATGAGCCAAGATCACGTGTGTCGAGGGCTTAGCACGGCACAGGGCGTGCCACACATGTTCATGAGGTGCCGGCCGTGTTATTATCTTTTCTGTTTTATCTATTGGACTTCCGGGTTCAGATTTGTCTTGAAAACAGAGTTTGCTCAAGAGGATATTTGGTAATCCACAGACCTAAAGCCGGCACCATTTCTAAGGTTGTCATGCACGCACCCCGAGTCCCGTAGCGGAACTCAGAATTGAGTTTTGGCTCACCTGCTGTTTGGCTCACCATTTGAAAGGGAAATGGGGGGGATGTACAATGTGGGGGTGGCCGGTTTGGAGCCGCTGGGGCTCTCACTGGCCCTGGTTGGTAGACACTGGGGCACGGGGTTCCCTGGGGAAAATTGTATTTGGGAGATAGGGGGCCGAGGCCACAGGTGCTGGCGTGCGGTGGCCCAGGTCAGTGGAGGAGGAGGCGGCAGCAGAGGGAGGGTCTGCTTGGCTCGTGGTGTGGCCCTGGCAAAGGCTAGCTCAGAGCCACTGCTGTGAGGTCAAGGCCTCCCTCAGGCAGGGTCTTGGGACAAAGCTCTGGTCTGGCTCTTCCCAGGCAAAGCCAGGAGGCGGAGCCTGCCGGAGGGCAAGGCCATGGCATGGTGGGGCTCTCGCTAGTCACAGTGGGTGCAGCTGAGGAGAGTGCCCCTCCTCCTGGCAGCTAAGACAGACCCTGAGTGACTTCTCAGGGCAGCCTGGGTGGATGAACAGAAGCTCAAAGGCTATTCCTGGCCCGACCGTCTCTCTGTAGTGCAGCCTCCTTCCCCTCCTGGGGCTTGGCCAAGGGGGAAGTCCAGCTGGAAGACAAGTCTCCCGGAGCCTCGCCCAGGATTCGGGGCACCCTGCCTGCCATGTGTCACTCCGGGGTCCAGTCATGTTTTCACCATGAGTGAAACTGGCTCTACTCAAGAAGCCAAGGGTTTGACTCTGGGCCCCGCTGTCCCTCCCTTGGGGACCTGGGTCATCGCTTCTGTCATCCGTGCAAAGGAAGATGGCAGTGGCTTGCGAGCCTGGTGGTCATCCTGTGCTTCTTCCACTGACGCACGTTCAGTCCAAGTGAGGAAATCTTCCTACAACACTATCCTAGAGACAAACCACCGGTTCCACCCGGGGCTTTGCCGAAGAAGCAGGGATTGGTCCTGCCGCTGGAGGCCAGCCGGCCAGCTGGAGTTAGAGACATGGCACAATACTGTACTGTAAGGGCTTTTAAGGGCTTTTGAGGCTAATTTCGACCACACTTCTCATTTCTATCATCCTTGCTAACCTTAGAACCATGCTTTCTTCCAGGTGGTTCTAAGAGATGTGACTCTACTTTTGGTGAAAGACTTGTAAATTAGACGCTAACGTGCCGGTCAGTGTGGGATCATTGTTAGTATCATCATTTGTGACTCAGGGAAACTGAGTCTTCCTATTATCAAGAAGCGATGCCCCCGTCCAACCACCCCGAGGCCTCCACTGCTATGAGGAGGGGCCGCCTGCTCCCACCCCTTAGTCCACTCACCGCCCCTGTTGGTGTCCCATCCGTGCCGTTGTGACTTCTCTCTCCCATGTCCCATCCTGTCACTGTACGTCCGAATCTGATGCAGTCTCTGCTCTGTGTTCCCTCCTCGTGTCCTGCCTGGAACCTCCTGGCCCCCGGGCCAGTCCTCAGGTTTCTGCTGTCAGCCAAGCTGAGAGGGCCTGTGCCCTCCCACAAACACTGTGCCTGGCTTGGCTCCATCCAGGAGTGAGGCTGACTCTAGGAGGAGAGGAGAGGAAGGGAGAGGAGAGGAGAGGAGAGGGGAGGGGAGGAGAGGAGAGGAGAGGAGAGGAGAGGAGAGGAGAGGAGAGGAGAGGAGAGGAGAGGAGAGGAGAGGAGAGGAGAGGAGAGGAGAGGGGAGGGGAGGAGAGGAGAGGAAGGGCTGTTTGTAGGCTGCTGGCTTTGGAAGTCATGCTGTCCAGCCCAGCTGGAGCAGGTGCAGGGGCTGTGCCCAGTGAGCCACCCCTGCCATGTCTGCAGAAGCCCTGGAGAGAGAGCACAGGATCTCAGCCCAGAATTAGACCCTCAGAACATTGTGCTTCTCCCTGGAGGACCCACCCTAAGGGCATCTCTATTCCCTCCTCAGCTCCCCCTCCCACCCCCTGCAGTGCAGGGAGGAGAGCAGCCTCCTGGCCTCAGAAGTGAATGGTTTGGGAAGGATAAACCTTTGAAGAGTGGCCAGGCTGTGGGTGCCTGAGGTCTGGACAGAGGAGAGAGCGGCACTCAGGGGTTCTGGCCTCTGCTCTGCTAGCGGCCAGCTGAGAGACCCCGGGCAGATCACTGCCCATCTTTGGGCCCCAGTTTCTCATCTGTGCAATCCAGTGTCAGTCTTGAGCTGCAACCCTCTGTATGAGTCTTTAGGACTCTTGGCTTAGAGCTGAGAGAAGAAGATAATCTACCTTTGAACTTTCTCCTTCCCTCCCTTGGTTCCATAGCCAGTAATACAGGGAAAGCTACAAACTCCCCACAAGGTAGAGTAGGCTGAATGGCAGGGCCCGACGGCTCAAATTCTGGGCTCCGCTCTATCTCTGGCTGTGCCTCAGTTTCTCTCTCAGCATAAAGGAGTTGGCTAGGCCAGTCGCTGGGAAGCTGGGAACACAAGCGGAAGTTCAAAGGCCATTTGAGAGGACTGGTTCCCACACTGGGCCCTGCTCTGGAATCTCCTGGAGATATTGTTTTAAACGGAGATCCCTTGGCCCCACCCTAGGCCGAGTTCCCAGACTCCTCGAAGGGGCCTGGTTATATGTGACTAGGACACTTGGGGCCTTTCAGTAGAGATGCGTGGGAGTCTAGGAGGAGAGATTGGGCCTCATCTCCAGACCCGAGCACCCCTTTGTCCTTCAAGAGCTGTGGATTCTGGAGGCCTTAGGCAACTGGCCTCCGAGACCCAGGTTGACTTCCCCCAGCAGAGCGGGGCGTAGAAGGAGCCCTGGTCCAGGGGAGGCCTGGCCTGGAGCTTGGTGATTAGACTGTGAGACCCAGGCAGCTGTGCGTGAGGCCCCAGAACTTTAGGCTGAGAGAGGACTGGTCCCACCAGGTCAGCTGTTGCTGGTGGCCCTGACTCCTTGCCCCCATGCCCTGCCGGCACAGGCCCACTGAGGATGACCCTGAGGCCCATCCTCCTTCCGAACCTCCCCTGTCGTCCATCCCTCTGCTCTCTGCCGTTTTCACGCTGTGTCTTTTCCTGTCCCATCTCTTCTCCTTGTTTTTCCAGAAAAGAAAGTCCAGTTCCAGCGTTCAGTTAATGGTGAGTGTCTGCCGTCTTCCCAACGCCGGTAAATGCTGGGCCTCGACCCCTTGCTCCTGCCTCCCTCCTGCAGGCTGCACTGGGAACCCGGGGCGGGGAGAGGGTGCTCAGGGCGTGCTTGGTACGTGTGCCTCGTGTGACAAATATGTGTGTTGCGTGTGCGTGTTGTTTGCGTGTTTCTGTTGACACCTCCAACTCCATGGACCAGACCAGTAGCCTGACAGTAGACCTGAGAACTCTGTTGGGTATGAAGGTTGATTTGAACCCCATCCCACATCCAGCCCTTGGCTTCTCGCTTCTTCCCACCCTCTGCTCTGGAACTCATCTCAGGGCTTGGTTTGTGCCAGTTGTGACGAAGGGTGGAGGGACTTGGTTTGGCCAATATAGTGGGCGCCGTAGAGGCCCTTCTTGAGCAAGGCTATACAGGGCCTGCCGGTGGCAGAGGAGCCACCAGCCCTGCCTCTGTCTAAACGTTCCAGTGGTGGCATGGTGGCCCATGTCCCTCTTCTTCTGATTCCACTGTTATCTCCCTCAGTTGTGTGGTTTTTCTCTCCCTGAAAAGCCCAGCTCTCTCACACTGGGCCTCCCTCTCTCTCTCTCTTCCTCTCCTGCCAATGTGTGTATTCCTTCCCTATTCTGTGGCCACCATGTGCCTCTCTGCCCCCCTACACCCCCTCTATGATCCCTTAAGCAGAAAGGGCCCAGGAACCCCTCCCAGCCCCTCCAAAAAGTCCAGGGTTCTCCTTGCATCCATCCCTCCATCCATGCCCCAACCACCAGCCACCTGCTTAGCTGGGCCCTTCCCCCCATTAGGTTCAGAAGTCTGACAGGTTTTCAGGGGAGCATCCGGATGGCAGAGCCAATGAGGCTTACAGAAACCGGGCCGCAGCATCAGGCAGCCGGGGCAGCCCCCCACTGGCCGCGCCCCCTCCTGCTGGCCAGGCAGGCCTCAATGCCTCCCTGTTCTCTCTGGCAGGAATCTTCAGAGAGCACCAACACCACCATTGAGGACGAAGACACCAAAGGTAGGGGGGCCTTGCCTTTGGCGTCTGGGCCCCAAGGCCTCCTCAGGCCCCCTTCACTGACAGCCCCTGGTTTGAAAGGACCCCAGTGCCAACCTGGTGTCCTACTGCTCTGCAACGAACCTCCCTTTGGTTCCTTCCAGGCTGAGTACACTGTTCCCGGTGTGGGATACTCAGCCCACTGGTGGCACACAGCTGGACTTTTCTTATTGTAGGGGTTATGCATTAACTTTCATATGTGTTAGAAAAAATCAATGTAATACAGTCATGTCATAAATGTATCACATTGGTATGCATTTGCCTTTTGAAATAAGCATTTTTGAATTTTTTTAAGTGTGCTGATTTTTAAAACATGAATAATTGTAAGGAAAGGTAAAGCAAAAGTGCAGAATGAGAAGCATTTGTATGGGAAGCATGGGAAACCCTGCCCAGGAGCAACCTGGAACGCAGGAGCGACCAGCAGGGAGGGAGCAAACCGCATATAATTGTGATCGGATAGTAAGAGAGGAAGTATTAAGGACAGTAACAGAAACAATGGCTGTGCTGTGGGCTAACCTGGAAGTGCTTTATATTGACCTGAACTTCATCACAACCCTCTGGGGAGGTGCTGTAATTAACCCCATTCGTTCCACAGCCCCAGAAACAGAGGAGTGTCTTCAGGTCCTATAGCTCCCAAGGGTGGAGTCAGGATTTGAATCCAGGCAGTGTGACTCCAGGGCCTGGCTCGTAACCACCACGCTGGGGGCCTTGGTGTGTGGAAAGCGTGTGTCTTCTGGCCAGGGGACACCAAATTGCTGGATGAGTTGGTGACGTTCTGTGCTGTCTGCACCCGGCCCTCCTCATCCCCCTGGGACAGGGAGACCAGAGAGCTCAGGGTTCCCACACTTGGGCACATGTCAGAGACGCCTGGGAGCCCTTGAAATCTAGGAAGACGCCGTTGACCCGGAGAGATTGCAGCTGGACCAGTTTAGCCATTTTTCAGTAGTTTAGATGATTTTCCTCTAAAAGAACATAATAGTGGGGAAAAGAGCATTTCATTGTGCAGTAAATATTTTTGCACAATTGTAATTCAGGTTTTAAGACAGCTTTGATACAATAAATGCCATGACTACCTCTTGACTCTGCCAGGATACCCTGGAAGATCAGCCCCACCCGTGTACGGCCCTCTCTGATCAGTCCCAGCTGTGGGGGCGCGGGGGCTGGGTGGGGAGGGACTCACTAACGCCATAGCCCGGCACTAGAGCAAATCCGTTTTCCATGATGGCACTAGTGCCAACCTTTAAAAATATATGATCTTGAAGAAGAATTCCTCGTTAGGGTCAAATCAGCCTTCTAAGTCCCTCAAGTATAATTCTCCACCCATGCCTGCCCCTGCCCCTGTGGATTCCGATTCTATGGTTTTGCATTGGGCTGAGACATGGTGTTTCTGTGACCGGCCCCATAGTTGAGGGCTCACTGTCCTGATGGTAAGATTGGGATTTCTGAGGAGACTTGCCGTGGCCTCATAATTCTGGTCTCAGAGCAGTTAGGGACCATGGAGGTGAGCTAGCTCTGTGCTTCTTCACTGGGGTCCATTTGCTGGTGGACCTTGGACAACTTACTCAACCTCTCTGAGCCTCCTTAACAATAAAGAGTTGATGATAATAGTTCCAACCTCAGAGGACTGCTGTAAAGGTGAAATGAGAGGCTGCATGTAGAGTGCTTACACGGTGCTTGGCACATGGAAATTGTTTAGTGAATCTTAAATTCTTTGTGAAGCTAGAGCTTGTGGTTGACAGGAAGCCACATGCCATTTTTGGAACATCAATTTTACTGAAAGATTATTTTAAGGCAAATATTTATATATTAAACAGACAGAGAAATATTTGGAAGAGAATACAAAATTCGTGTGCGCTGTACATGTAAAATATGAGCTGCCAAAGACATTTCCCACCTGGGGGAATGGCTCTGGGTTGCACCCCCAAGGCCCCACATTTACAGTCATCATTCTCTGCTTTAGAACACCATGGGAAATTTTGTGAAGCCTTGAATTTTATTTAGTTCATCTAGTCCCCACTCCCCCCCCCCTTTTTTTATTTTTTTACAAATGTTATTGATTTTAGAGAAGGAGGAAGGGGGAGAGAAAGAAACATCAATGTGTGAGAGAGATGTTGATTGGTTGCCTCCCGTATATGCCCTGACAGAGGAGCGAACCTGCAACTTAGGTATGTGCCCTGACCGGGAATCGAACCCGTGACCTTCAGGTGTACCCGATAGTGCTCCAACCAACTGAGCAACCCCAGCCAGGGCTAGGCCCTCTTACAGGAGGGAGTCTGAGCTCAAGGAGGAGGAAGGGCACATTGGGGTATTGATGGCGGAACTGGGACCCATCCCCTGCCTCATTTCCCCACACGCAGAAGGCCCTGTCTGATGGGAGAGACACTGGCTCAGCCAGGAGCTTCTCCCGCATTTGGCAGGAAAGAGGAGCCCTGTGCCTCCCACAGCTTCTCCAGGCCTCAGAGAAACTTTCCAGAGAACCATTTCCTGGTGTTGATCTGCTAAGTCTTCTTCCTAAGTGAGAATAGCAGCTGGTGGGGTGGATTCCGACCTAACATTAAAATTAATTAGAAATGTCATCCTCCAGGGAACGTTTTCCCATGAGCAAAGGAAGGGACATTAATATTTCAGAGCACCTCGGGCCTCATGCACAGGACTCTCACCCTCCAAGTTTCACTGGGCTCTGCCAGGCTTTCTCCTCATTCCCCTACCTCCTCCTGGTCAGCTCCATGAAAAATTAATTTCCTCTACAGCCCAAAGAGCTGCCTCAGAATCTCAGCAGAGACATTCTGGGGAATATCAGCCAGGAATGCTGATCCCATCTCAGCCTTGGCATGCTGTGTGACCTTGAGAGAGTGCCTTAGCCTCTCTGGGGCCCCAGCTTTCCCATCTGTAGGGGAGCACTCCTGACTGTCTGGGTGAATACCTGGCAGGTGGACGTGCACAGCTTGCTCCTGAGCAGCTGCTGAATGAACCCCTCACACAGCAATGGGATTGCTGAGGGCACGAGAGGGGCCCAGAACCAGAGTGTATTTATCCAGATTTAAGGAACACTAGACTCCCAGATTTTTTTTGTCCCAGAGAATGAAGCTAGGGAGATTCCTGCCCACTAGGCATTGGCTGTTGGTATAATTGGTGTCCTGAGTGGCTGGAGGCAAAACCAAGTTAGGTACTATCTCAGGCTACATTAATAGAGGTATAGTGTCCAAAATGGGGAGGGGAGAGAGAATGCTACTCCAGACTTGACATTGTGTAAAATCCAAGCCACACCTGGGATTATATGCTTACACTCAGTGAGGCGTTGATGAGTAGATGGCCCGCTTGAGTCAGATCCTGCAAACCACATCCTGGAGGCCTTCAGCCCCGAGGAGAGAAGACTGGCAAGGGAAAAGGCATAAATCCAGGCAGCAGACAACTCAGTGCAGGGCCCCAGACGGCAGAAAGGAACCAGAACTATAGCTAGGGGCCTTCAGGGCGACAGATTTCAACTTGAAAGAAGAGGGAGGCTGGCACCAATGGTGAGAGCTGTCCCACAGTGCAGTGGGGCTGCCCAGTGGGCTGCAAGCCCCCAAATGTCAACCAAGACGAGAGCCTCACATATAGGCTGCTGGGAAGCGTCCTCGCTGAGGTTAGAGGCCATCCTCAGGAGCAGCTTCCAATTCAGAGACTTGCACACGATAATAACCACAGGCCCGGCTGGTGTGGCTCGGTGGTTGAGCATCGACCCATGAGCCAGGAGGTCACAGTTCGATTCCCGATCAGGGCACATTTCTGGGTTGTGGGCTTGATCCCCACTGGGGGGCGTGGAGAAGGCAGACAATCGATGATTCTCTCTCATCATTGATGTTTCAATCTCTCTCTCCCTCTCCCTTCCTCTCTGAAATCAATAAAAATAAATTTATGTTTTAAAAAAGAAACTAACCACAGCTCTCATGTAGGGAGTGCCAGGTTCTGCTCTAAGTGGTTTACATATTGCATCATTATTTACATAAAGAAGTTGTTATAAAGGGCTGGGAACAGTAGCTGGTTCCTAGTGAGGACCACATATGTATCAGCTATTTTTTATATATATATATATTTTAACTCACATAGTCCTTAGAACCACTCTATGAGGTAAGTGCTATTGGTAGCTCCATTATACATATGGGGAAACTGAGGCATGGGGAAGTCCCTTGCCCAAGGTCCCAGAGCCAGGATCCAAACACTGGGATTCTGGCTATAGAATTCATGCCTTTGACCACTTTGCTAGCCTCTCTGAGATGGCCTTTGAGAAGCAGCCCACAGGGGACAGGGCATTAAGCACAGGCTCCTGGGATGTCAAGCTGGATGCATTCTTAAAGTCCAGATGGAGGAGGCAAGGGAGGTGGCACTGACCCCATGCCTGCCGTGAGCACATGGACTCGCTCTGGGTCATCACCTTGGTTCCGCGTGGGAGAGGCTGGGATGAGGTGTCTCCTGGCAGCGGTGGCTTTTTTCCATCCTCAGTCTCCAGCTTCTATGCAAGAGGGCAAAGTTGACCAGGAGGCCAGGCTCTTGGACTCCCAGAGACAGGCCACTAGGCGACTTGGGCAATTCCAGGAAACAGGGCAAAAACAGCAGCCCTAGACCCTGGTTTGGTGCCATCCACTCATTCATTCATTCTTGCTGCCTCTGCCCCAACCTCAGGCAAGGCCCCAGAGTGACCTGGCAGAGCTCATGGTCTCAGATGGACTCATTCCCAGCCCTGGTGATTATTCAAAAATAATTTTGTTGTTCATGGTGGTAACAGACATTGAAGATGAACATTGCTATATCTGCTGAGCACCCACCATGTGCCAAGAGCTGTGCTGGGCAGGGGCCTCTGCTCTGAGGGGCATGTGTTGTGGGGGAGAGTGTGATGGGCTTTGGAGCTGCAAACGCTGGGCTGTTGGTCCACGGTGCAGACAATTTAACTTCTCTCACCTCCAGATTGCTTACCTGTGATGTGGAAGTGATAGCCACATGAAGCTGTGCTGTGAGCTTTCAAGATCCTGTAGGTTGAGCACACAGCACAAGGCCTGGTGCGCTCATTTATTTAATAATGAGTTCCCCTGGGGGCAGGCCTGTTCCAAGCTCCTGGGATCTAGTAGCTAAGGGCAGCCACAGCCCAGCCTCCATGGAACTTGTATTTGAGTTGGGGCATAGACAGCATACAGGCCCTGAGCGTCAGGAAATATGGTGGGGTGCTGGGGCCCGGTGGAAGGGTCCTGGGCTGGGAGCCAAACTGCACCCTGTCTGCTCTGTGTCCCTGGGCAAGTGGCAACCCCTCCCGGGCCTCTGTTTCCCCAGTAGCGTGATAAGGCTGAGTCCCTGTCTCCGGGGGTTCTTCCAGCCTGGCTGTTCTATGACTCTGTGTCCTCTGGGTCTGAGGTGAGCATCTGGTATGAGATGGGGTGGGGTGACTTGGGCAGTGATGAGGAAAAGGGCAGGGACAGCCTCAGCCAGGCATGGTCTCTCTCTCTCTCTCTCTCTCTCTGTCTCCCACATTCCAAACTGAGAAATGGGCTGCGTGTCCATCTACCTCACCTGAGGCTGCTCCATAGGCCAATGAACTGACCGGATTTGGAGCTGAGCTTGAACCTGGGGGAGGATGGGGGGAGGCATACCTTTGGGAAACCATGCGAAGCTTCTCCTAGAACTGTCCTTCTGGGACCAAGAGACCTGGCCTCAAAGTCCTGCATTACTGAGGCTTAGTCTCCTCAGGTGTCGGCTGGGGGAAACCGGCCCCGGCAAGCTCCCAGGGTGTCTGTGAAGAGCAGATGTGGCAACCATGTGGGAGGATGCAGGAAAGGTACTTACACCGTGTACCTACTGTGTGCCGGGCTTTGGTTTGAGTGCTTCGTGCTCATCGCCTCCTCCCAGCTTCATGCCAAGGAGGGGAGCACTACCATCTCATCGCACAGACCAGGGAACCACCTGTGGCCCACATTTGCACACCTTGTAAGGGCCTTGGTTGGAATGTATTTATTTTCTTTTTTAAAGAGAATGAAAGGCCTAGAATGAAAGGCCCTTCTACCTATAATTGCTCCCGAGCTTTTTTTTTTTCTTTATCAATTTTTGGAGAGAGAGGAAGGGAGAAGGAGAGAGAGCGAAACATTGATTGGTGTCCTCCCTCACACACCCGACCGGGGATCGAGCCCACAACCCAGGCATGTGCCCTGACAGGGAATTGAACTGGCAACCTTTCGGTGCATGGGATGATGCCCAATCAACTGAGCCACACTGGCCAGGGCCTGGGTTGGAATTTAGATGAAGCCTGTCTGGTACTGAAGCCTGGGTTCTTTCCACGATACTTTTGGCAGTGAATGAATGAGAGGTGTTGTCCCCATTTTACAGATGGGAAAACTGGAGCTCAGAAATCACACATATAAGAAAAGTGATGTCTAAGCCTCTACCAGAAAGACAGCAGCTGTTTGTATTGTTTCGGTGGCGGCAGGGGAGGCCGGGTCTCAGCAACTGGGAATCATTATGCCTAGAAAGTTCTGGAAAGCTCAGAACCTGTTTCCTACAGGCACCCAAATGGAGCATAAAGCTCCCCATACCTAAGGGATGAATAAGCCCTGAGACATTTGTTAGCGGCCCCAGTTTGGTCATGGCTGCTAGTGACAACCATGACAGTTGACCTTGTTTTGATAGGAAATTGTATTTGGAGTCAAAACAGGCCTAGGGGCGGAATGCCCTACATGGCTGCTTTTTGGAGGCAAAGGCTGGCAGCTAAGACACTGGCTCTGTCTTTTGTAGCTGAGGGAACTTTCATACCATTCTCACCTTTCTGGGCCTCAGTTTCTTCTTCTGTGAAATGGGAGTAATGATACCTACCTGTCACGGCTACTGTGAGGATAAATGAGACGATGTATATGAGGCCCTCAGGTCCCAGTACAGGGTCTGGCACATGATGAGGACTCAGGAAATGGTAGTTGGTGCTTCATTACTGTCACGATTGCTACTATTTCTGTGTCCCCTCCTGCCTTACAGTGCGGAAGCAGGAAATTATAAAAGTGACAGAGCAGCTGATTGAAGCCATAAGCAATGGAGATTTTGAGTCCTACACGTGAGTCGGCTGGGCCCATCCTGCATGACCTGCCTGGATTGTTGTTCGGGGGGCTGATGGCTAACTTTGGGGTCTCGTCTCTGACCCTCAGTCGCTCACTCTGCATGTGCTGTGAATCAGAATGAACTCGAGTTTCTGTTTTGCGTTCAGACTTTATGCTTTTATTAAGCTTTCTGTCCAAAATGCTTCTCTATACCTTAGTCCTGCTCCTCCTGCTCCTCATTCTCGTTCCCCAGGACTCTTTTGCTTCCCTGAGGAAAGAGGGGGTGATCTCCACTGCAGCACGGGCCTCCTCAGGAAATGCGCTGGGAAGGAGGAGAGGGAGGCAGGTCCCTCCTTAGTCTTGCCTTGTGGGCCTGGGTCTTCACCCTGGACCTTCTCAGACCTCTGACCTCAGCTGGGCAGGAGTGGGCAGGAATCCACAGGGTGTGTACCTCCAGTGAGCAAGGGTGAGCAAAGAACCTCAAAACGGAACCTAAAACTCTCTAGGGAATAAGGCAGTGTGCAAAAATAACATGAAAGGAAACAGGTGGTATAAGATGTTCTCTGCACACCTGGGCCAGCCCTCAGAGGGGCAGCTGTGTGCAAAAGCTGAGCTGATGCGCCCCCTGGTGGTCACTCAGACACCCTTCCTGTTCTGGCCCAGAAGCCGGCCCCGAGCCTGTCTTCAGCTGCTCCAGGGAGAGCCAGGATTCCAGGCTGACTCAATCTTTTGGCGAGGATTGTTAAGGCCTGGGCCCGGAGACCCCACATATGCTTTCAGTGGACAGAAACTGCCAGCTAAGGCAGAATAACCCTTGCCTGTTGGGTTCAGTGAGGGGAGAGCAACCTGGCTAGATTTGCTCCTTGGGCAGCCTGTTCTTGGTTTCTCCACTGTGCCCAGGAGCTGAAGTAGGTTTCCCAAAGGCCTGGCAGTCGCTGTGGGAGGGTTTCCACAGCGACGGGCGGCAAAGCCTCAGAACTCTATTGGTTACCTCTGGAGGAACAGGACCTTGGAAGGTGCAGGTGTTAGACTGAGGCCACAGGTACGTGTGTGCATGCACTTGTTCATGCATGCAGGTTTGCGATTGTATGCACAGGGGTGTGTGCACTGGGTGTTGCACAAAAGCATGGAAATGCGCTGTTAAATCGGTTTTGCAGTGGCCCTAGAAAGAGTTCAGTCAGCCATGGGAGAGCCAGAGAATGGCGCCGGGAGGACATAGCCAGGAAAGGGGGGAAAGAGAGGTGGCGCCTGTGGACCCCAAGTCTCTCAGTGCCATTTCTGGGGACTCCCCCACTCTGTGATGTCACTGTCACTTTCTCTGGCATCTGTAGTGTACTCTAAGTTTGGACCCCGTGCCATGCCCTTTGGTGCCTGTGGGGCCCTGAGTCTGGCCCTGTGTGCCCCTGGATAAGTCCCTTCATATCATGAGCCTTGGTTTCTCTACATGTACAATGAGGCTGAAGCAGATGGTCTCCTTCAGAGGCAGGGATGCCCAGAGACCTCCTGGAGAGGGGCTGCCCCAATGGTGCTCAGTCTCCCTGATGTTTACAGCTCAGACTCCCATGTGGTCTGAGCACAGCCCCCGGCCCCTGGTTAATCCACCTGAAGAATCTGAGGTTCTGAGTGGAAAAGCCAGTTGCCTGGGGTCACAGTGACAGAGCAGTCACGGCAGCCAGGAACAGAGCGCCCTGCACTTGCTGGAAAATGCTGGGCCTGACCCCCTCCTCCAGTTGTCTTCAGTCCCCCCCCCCACCCCCCCGCGTTGGGACCTCTGCTTTTCCTGGGGTTCTTTCTGTCCCTGGCTTCACTGTCATTGTCACAGGAGTCCATGTTGTGCCGCAGAGACCTGGGGGTGGGAGAGACCATTACCCGCGCACCCCCGCCCCCCACCTCCCAGCATCAGGGTCTCTCAGAAAACTGAGAACAGGCAGGGAGCATTGCCCTGAAAATACACAGCGAGGGCCTCCCTGGCCACGCCCCGGGTGCCCTCCTCCCAGGCATTGCTTTGTGGAATGCTGTTTTCCTCATCTCATAGTGAGGGCTGCTGTTCAGCAGGACACCTCTGTTTAAAGTAGCAAAACGCACCCTCTCCAGGGACAGACCTGCTTGGTGAGCGCAAGTCACTTTCATGTGAGTGGAAAGGTCCCCTTCCCAGGAACCCAGGACCAAGTAGGAACTCCCCACCCTGTGGATCTGCTGCCTGGGCAGGACAGGGTGCAATTTGGAGAGTAACCTCCAGGCTGGGCTGTGCAGGGCCAGCTCTGCACGCATTCATGGGGCTCTTGCTTGGAGAGGTTAAGCCGCCTGCTGGTAACATGGCAGAGCCAGGACCTAAACCCAGGCTGCCCAGTTCTAAATGGCACCAGCCAGTCAGTGATGCCCCACACAGCACAGTTCGCGAGCCCCTTCCCCATCCATCAGCCTCACTGGCCTTGCGAGGCGGGTGCGATTACTCCAATTTGACAGGCTCGCCCCCTGTGGGTCCGGGCCCCTGGATGAGACGGTGGCTCTGGGAGGCCGCCCCAGCCCCTCTTTCCTCTGACTTCCTCCCCCAGGAAGATGTGTGACCCCGGGATGACAGCCTTCGAACCCGAGGCCCTGGGGAACCTGGTCGAGGGCCTGGACTTCCATCGATTCTATTTTGAAAACCGTGAGCAATCCCTTCTGTCTGGGGTGCCTGTTGTCTGCTCTCGTTCCGTGTCCTGCCGGATGGCACAGCAGGGTGACGGGCAGGGCCCCCGGGGCGGCTCAGGAGCCAGCGAAGAGGAAGATCCCGTGTGGACAGGGGTGGGTACCACCTTGGTTCCCTCTCCTAACCCTGGTCCGCCCGACTGCCAGCTGCCCCTCCTGTGGCTGAGGATGGGGATCTGGGATGAGCATGGCAAGCCCCCCCCCCCAGCCCTCTCCTGCCCGCGACCCTTCCTGTGAGGGCACACATCCAACTGATAGTCATCCTGACACCTGGGACCACCCCAGCTGCCCACCTGGTCACAAGCTGGCTTGTGGGTTGTTATGCAGGTGCCCCCTCTGGGTGGGGAAGCGGAGAGGCTCCCAGCTCACACTGCTGTGCCCTGCCTGTTTGTCTGGGTCTCTGTCCGCATGTCTGTCCTCTCTGGGCCTCTCCCCTGCAGGAGAGACCCGGCAGCTTTGCAACCAGGGGCTGTCGGGGCTGAGGCTGGGCCTGACCCAGGGTGCTTTCTGCCCGCGTCCGTTCTCACCTTGGCCAGGGGTCAGACAGGGATGAACCAAAGCGCATGCAGGCTAGGATCCCGCAGCTCGGGGCTTGGAGGAAGGCCTTGGAGGTGACATGTCCAGGGTCTTCCAAAGGGAAGGCAGGGACCACTGAGGCGTCACCAGGTGATTTCCGGGGCACGTGGGCACCGCTCCAAGCCACATTGGTCCTCACAGTGAGAAAGTTGGTCCCATTCTAAATTCTCCTTCAGTACATCTGGCTCATTCAAGGGGAAAGGCTCAGTTGGGTGCTAGTCTGCCTTGAACGCCCCGTAACACTTTCTAATTTCCCTCTTCATCAAAGAGCGTGGCTCAGATCTCTTGCAGGCAGGAGTGCGGAGCTAGGATTACAGCGCTTCATTTCATTTCCGCTGGACTTATTAAAATTGTGTTCTGTGATACTGGTTGTCACGAATGGCTGAGCTAGAAAGTTTTCTTTTAAAATATCCATTACTAAAGGGAATCGATTTAAGGAAATACTTTAATGAAGTATAGGTGGCAGTTGTAGGTTAAAATAAAGGAGGTATTTAAGTGGCTGTAGTAGGATCTAGTCCAGCTCTTCATCACACAGAAGGGGAAACTGAGGCTCAGAGAGGGGAAGTGACGTGTCCAAAGGAACCCAGAAAGTCGGTGGCAGACCCCAGTCCCGACTCACTGCAGCGCCCTTCCCTTCCCTTCCCTTCCCTTCCCTTCCCTTCTACATGCTGCCCCTCTCCTCTGTGCATCAGCGGCCATCAGCTGGACACTGCTGCCTGCACCCACTCCGACTGAGTCTTACAGGGTACAGGGGCTCAAGAGCACCCCAGAAAGCTGTGAAGAAAAGCTGCATTTTCCGTGATCAGTCAAACTCTGATTCTTTAAGGCTAGCAATGGCAGTTTAATTTTCATGTGAAGAGAGGTGGCTGGACCCCGCCCTCCCCCTCCAATCGGTCCCCATCACCCTAGAGCTCCCTGGCTGGTCACTGAGGCCATCTCTCTACTGGTGTGTCCTCTGGGGGTGCTGGTTCCCCAGTGTGTACTCCAGCCTTCACAGAGCAGAGACCAGGCTGAGCTGACTCTCAGGGCTTGGGGAGCCAAGGGAAAGAACACAGAGAGAAGCTCGTGCTAGCCCTTGGCCTGCGGCATCGCCCCAGCCCCCTAAACTCTAAGCTTGACCATCTGGTCACATCACAGGACCCCTGAGAGCAAGACCCAGAGTATCTGCCTGCTTGTGGCCGAGTCCCACTGTACTCCCTACCTTCTCCTGCTGGAGGCCCCGGCGGCTTTCGCCCATGCTATCCACCACAGCGGATGTTGAAAGCCTCCAGTCTGTTCAAGAGACACCACATCAGGTGTCTGCTTCAGAAAGGCCCCTCAGGACCCCTGCCCTCGTCACCAACAGCAAGGCCCAGTGCCCTCAGCAATGCGAAGCCCTGTCTGCCCCCCTGGGATTGTTCTAGATTGCTCTAATTCAGTCCCACAGAGACACGGACTTCTTTTAGGTTCTACTGCTTTTCTTTCAAAACCTGGCCCAGCTTAGAACAAGTCAGGTTGCTTCTCTGGACCTCAGTTTCCAGATCTGTGCAATGGACGCGTTAAACTAGACCACCTTGACTGCCTTCAGCTCTGGATGCTGTCAAGGATGCTTACGGAAGCTTCCTTGCATTTGGAGGAGGGCCACTGGTGACCTCTGACCTCTGAAGTCACTCCCAAGCCTACAACACAAAAGCTGTACATTCTCTCTACGAGCCCAGAATTGTAAAACTACGTTAGTCTACATACCTAAGACTCAGTGATTTTGAGCCCTTTATCCAAAGCCTGGGTAGCGTGTGATTATAATATTAGGGGTGGATACTATTGGAGGCTTTCTACAGTCACGGGGGCGGGGGCGGGGGGGGGGGAGGCATTTTTCCAGAAATCAGTGACTCACAAACCTGGCTGGGCTTCAGAATCAGAGAGGGTGGGGAAGGGGACAGGGGCTTCTTAATACTACAGATTCTTGAACTGGCATCTCCAAGGGTGGACGTGTGCTTTCTGTGGGGTGTGGGCCTACCTTTGGGCTATACGAAGGGAAAGCTAAGGGTTATTCCCAAGACCCTGTCCAGTTCCTCCCTGGGTCATCATCACCATCTTTCTGTGCTTTTGTTTTGCTGGAAAAAAATTAAGAATTCCTAGAATCAAAATAAATAATAATAATAAATATAATAATAATAATGATAGCTAACATTTTCCATAGAGAAAGATGTTTCAGATCTTTCAAACGATGCATTTGTCAGTCCTATGATTGTAAGAGCTATGCATTTCTCTCTAACTCTGGAAAGCTCCATGACCTCACCCTATGAACCGCAAATACCATCCTTACAACCCCAAGAGTCTAAGGTTCTACAATCTTAATATTCCCCAAGTTTCCTTCATTCTACATGTTGAGAGCAGTGGTGCCCAATGAGGGGCCCACAAGCCATACCTGGACTGCGCACATGGTTTATGTGGCCTGCATGATGTTTTAAACTTGAATTAGATGCCAATAATTAAAAAGGAGACATTTCCACATAAAAATCCAGATTTCCTGATTCTCTTGAAAAGTCAGAAAGTGTGGCACCAGGGGTCCCAGTTACTCACATAGCAACCACTAAGGGAGCTGTGTGCAGGGCGCCCCCTGTGGATGGAATGTGGTCAGCCATTCACCAGTGTCCACCACTGGTTATTGTCTCCCTCACCCAGAGGCAAGGGGTCAGTTGTCATTTAGCATTTTGTACCCAGCTCAGTCCCTCACTTATGTACTTGCCTGGCCTCTGTAGGGATCTGGGTTCGAGACTCTGGTCTCAAATGATGTGATTCTATAATCATCTAAGTTCTCTTTTTCTGTGTCTGAGACACTGTGATTCTAAAATTCCATTTCCCTGTGCTTGAAGACGTCAGGGTGTCTGAAATCCATCATCCCTAAGCGGGGATGTGACCTAGTCACCTAGGAGTTCTGCCTCGACACCCAGGTGGCTGAGCCCTGTCACGGAGATGAGGCAGGCAGAGGGGCTCCCCTGGGAATGTGCTGGGAGTTGGGGGAGTGAAGGACACGAGGCAGAAGTCCCTCAGTTGCTTCTGCTCTGCTCACTCCCGTCCCCGCCCGCAGTGTGGTCCCGGAACAGCAAGCCTGTGCACACCACCATTTTGAACCCCCACATCCATCTGATGGGCGACGAGTCAGCCTGCATCGCCTACATCCGTATCACTCAGTACCTGGACGCCGGCGGCATCCCGCGCACGGCCCAGTCGGAGGAGACCCGCGTCTGGCACCGCCGGGATGGCAAATGGCAGATTGTCCACTTCCACAGATCGGGGGCGCCCTCTGTCCTGCCCCAGTAAGAGCCCCTCCTTCCTGCCTCGCCATTAGGACCATCTAAAGGGAGGCCATGCGATGGGGCGGGTGGACCGCGGGAGAGACCAGGCCTGCAGGTCCCAGGGGAAGAGCTGGGCGGGTCCCTCAGGTGGTAGCTACCTCCATCTGAGGAGGCAGGCCAGGGCGGGCGCCGGAGGAGAATGGGGCACCTTGGATGCACCTGCATGACCCACGGCATTGTTGTGTCTTACAGTTGAAGGGCCAGGCGGGGGCGCTGTACTGCAGATATCTGCTCGTCGTTCGTCCGTCCGTGGAATGTTGCTGCTGGTTCTCCCACCTTGGATTTTGCTGGAATCCCCCCACTCACATCATCCCACCACCACCACCACCGTCACTTTCATACCTGCATCAAGAAAACCGACTCACAAAGCCATCGCGTCTTCAGAGCAAACGGCCACATCTCCCTGCCGCCTGTCCCCAGCCAGGGCGGAGCTTCCTCAGGCCAGGGCGCCTTGGGTGCTGGCCCTGAGGACACCCCCCGCCACCCCCTTCCCCCCTCCCGGCTGCCATTGGCCTGACTTGCCTTGGCTGCAGAGTGCCCAGCTGTGTGTTCACCCAGGGGCTGGGGAATCAGGAGATCCCTGATCTCTCCTCTTCCAGGATTCCTCTGGGAAAGGCAGATGAACCCGCCACCCCTGCCCCCTCCTCCCCTGTGGGAGAGAGTGAGAGAGGAGCCGATGGCAGGAGCCTCCGCCGCAGACTGCCTCCCTAACTCGTCTCCCGTCCCGTCCCGGCCTCCAGGCCCCCGCCTGACACTTCTCCCTCAGTGTGGGGAGCGCGATCCTCTCAGGGTGCCTCCACTCTCTCCTTCTTCCTTCTCTGATGTTTACCTCCATCGCTCACCACCCATTCCACCCTCCATCGGGCCCGGGGGATTCCAGCCCCATCATAGCTGAGGGAGAAAACCTGATTGCTTCTTGGGGGCAAAAGAAAGCAACATCTAGGTTATCACTTCTACTTGGACCGCATGCCTTTTTATAGCCAAACTCCCATGTGTTTCGTAAATGAATCTCACGTTCACTGATATTTATGTAATAACTAGACCTCTCCATTATTGTAAGAGGGTTGGGTTGGGAAGGGAGGTGGGAAGAGGACAGAGGGGTAGCTTTTTTCCTGTTCGTTTATTTATTTATTTTTCAATGTCACCTCTGAGATGGACTTTGTCACCAGTGGTTCCCCAGCCGCAGCGAGGAGGACCTCACCGAAATTTTGGTCCCAAGGTTCTTTTCAGGATGGAATCAGATGTCAGAGCTGATAACACACAGTGAATGGGGCCAAGAGCCTGGGGGAGGTTTTCAGAATGGAAATAGCTGGATTTTTCTTTGCTTGCCTCCCAAACGGGAGTCCTCACGACCACGATTCCCAAGCTTTCATCCCAGCTCATCTGTGTGCCACCCCCAGCGTCCTCACCCGTCTCTGGCGGAGGACCCTGAGAACGTGTCTTCATCACCCACCCCCTCGGTGTCTGCTGGCCCACGCAGGGCACCGAACGTCTACTCTCCACGCCTCGTCCTGCAGCCGCGGGTTCGCATCGCTGCCTCTTCTTTTCTTTTCCTTGCTCTTGCCCTCTTCCCTGGGACTGACTCTGATGTGGAAGGCCTTGGCACACCCCTAGGATCTACTGTCTGCACTATTTTCTTTGCATGACTTTATATGCAGTAAGTATGTTGAAAAAAAAAACAGAAAAGAAGAAAAAATCACAGCAAAACCAATCTACATGTTTTGGACAAAAAAAAAAAAATAGAGGTTGTATTCTCAGTGTCCGACTCGGAAATATGTTGCTGCCTCTCTGTGCTTCTGGCCTCTGTGTGGCCGTGTTTTGCCAGCATGAGATGCTGTCCCCTCTGGAGGGTTTAGGGGAGGAAGAGCCGCATCCCCAAGGCTTGGAGGAGGCACTGATTCCCCCAGGCCTCCCGGGAGTCCTGGGTGGTGGGTGGAGCAGGACTGATGGGGATATTTGATCCAGACCTTTCTGCGTTTTCCCCAATGGTGGGCTCTTCTCTCAGTTGCCGACGCCCTGGGGACAGGTGAGGCAGGCAGGCTGGGGCCACAGGCCAGTCAAGAGGCTGCCCAGGCCTCCTGGCCTCCAAACTGGTCGATCGCCAGCCTCTGTTCTTGGTAGAGACCCTGCTGCCGAGGCCCAGGGGCGGGCACTGGCTTGCCCCAGGCCCAGAGGGTTTCCCTGTAAGGCCCGCTGATCCCAGCATCCCAGCAGCAAAGAGGCCTGCCTCCCTGTGAGCTGCCAGCTCCCACAGCCATGCCCAAGCCAAGGTGTGGCCTTCCCCGGGGGTGCTGCAGCCATCAAGGCCAAGTCTGGTCCCTTCCTCAGGCTTGGTTTCCCCATCAGTGATAGGGTTAAGTATTCCTGCCCGGCCTGTGTTGCAGGGCTGATGGGAGAATCAAATGGGGTGGCCAGTCCCCTCCCCCGCCTGCCCGCTCATTCTCCTCGTTCGTGCCTGTCAACTGGGGCAAGAGCTGTGGTTTGGGGGTCATTGGGATTCCATTCCCAGCTCTGGCCAGACTTGCTGGGTGACCCCGGGCAAACCCTTTCCCGCTCTGGTCCTCACTTTCCCACCAGAGGAAACTGAGCTGGAGGACGCCGAGGTCGTGCCTCCCATTTGCTGACACATTTCCTGCCCACCATGTCCTTCCTGCCCACCAAGTATCAGGGAAGTGGAGGCAGGTCCCTACCCCAGGCTGAGATGGCCCCAGTGTGAAGGCCTCGCCTGCGGGTGGGCGGGCAGCCAGCCGGTGTGGACTGCAGGGCACCGGCACTGGCACCCGTGTGATCCTGAGGCAGCAGGCAGGGGAGACGGACGGACCACGCAGCCCAGAGCCCATGCCCCTCCCTCCCCAAACACAGTCAACTCTGTGCTCCTTCCAAACATCCTATAGAAGCAAAAAATCCAGACCTAAGACAAGGCCTAGGTCCCAGCATGCAAACACGTTTACAGGAAAGCATTCTCCCGGGTTGGTGCCCACGTGGCGCTAACCCCGACCATGGCCTCCCGTCGCCCTTCACGGGAAGACCCTCTGGGGGGATGTGTTTGCCAGGCTCCCCATGCTGGTTTCTTTGTTACTATTTGTTTGGGGTTTTGTTTCAGTTCTTTCTTTTTTCTTTTCTGTTTTTAAAAAATATGTGGCTGTGAACTTGAATGACCACTGCTCAAACTTTCTGCTATTGGGGGGGAGGGGGGAAAGGAGGGGCGTCTGTTTTATTCTTGGTGTTTTCAGTGCAATAAATAGCTACAAACTTCTGTGCAGGCTGTCTCCCTGTCTGAGTCAAGCACACGCCGGCAGGTTGTTTCCGGTTCTGGATCTTCCTAGATGCAAAATGAAAACCCAGGCCTTCATTGTGATTGGACCAACTTGGTCACATACTCAAGGCTGAGCCAATCACTGTGACATTATGCCTGGACCACCTGCCACACCCTTAGAGACAGGGATGGGGCTCTCAGGCACCTGGGGGCCCTTAACAAAAGCAAAGGGGTTGCTCTAAGGAGCCAACAGCGAAGTCTCCCTCGGGGGCCTGGGGCGAGGCTCTTCTCCTCCAGGCCTGGGTTCCTTGTTTCCTTGTATAATGAGGAGATTGTTCCAGAAGTTCCTCCCCACCCATTCTGTTCCCTCAGCCCAACTTCACACACAAGCCCCAGGCCTCAGAGCCCCTGGAGACTGAATTGGACAAGGGTCTTTTTACCCACAAACTATCTGTGGACAGAGTGCATGGGGACAGGGGCCTTGGGGCTGGACAGAGGGAAGGCGTGAGAGGTTCCACTGGCCCATTTGAAGCCACATTTGAGGCCAGTTCGGTTTCTTGAGTCCAAGATGCCCAGACTGAGCCAGGGGGTAATGCAGAGGCTTTGGTGACCCACCATCCTGGTTTGCAGGCAGGGATTTTCAGTGCTAAGCCTGGGACAGTCTTGGGCAAACCAGATGGGTTAGGTGTAGATTCCACAGGACCAGGGAATGCGCCTTCTGGAGCCCACAGTCCCCTCTTGATCATGCTCCTGGTGTCCCGGGGTTCCAGAATGTTTGCACCAGCCACTTTCTGGGTCTATCCTCACTGCTGCTATGTGGGGTGGCCAGGGGGCGTGTCATGGGCATGTGCCCCTAGCACACACGTGAGGACCTTCTCAGTGAGAGCAGAGGCCAAGGCTGATTGCAGAGGGGCCTGGAGGCTTCCACTGACACTTTGGCTCTGGAGCCTGCAAATCTTAGTGCCAGGCTGCCAGCTCTGCCTTCATGAGCCCTGGATCTGCCGCCTGGGCAGAAGGCAGGGCTTGAGGCTGGGGCTGCCATTGCAGACACTTGCCAGCAGGTGGAAGCACAGGAGCAGGTTACAGGATGTCCTGGGCCCCGTGGGGCTACTGTGCTCTGGGCGCTCCCAGTTGACCTTTAACTCTCCGACAGTGCCAGCTCCACTTAAAACTCTATTATTAGCTAATGGAGCATGACCTTTTATAGTTCACAGGCCTCTCACCACACCTCCTGTCCCAGCCACAACAGCCCTGTTCTGAAGATGAAGACAATGAGACTCAGAGGCAAAGGCTTCTCGCAAGACAGTCAGGGCTCCAAGGCTGGGTTCCGCTTCCTCCAGGATCTCCCTGCCCTGGCCCGTTTCCTGGGCTCATCTCCGGGCAGCCAGCACATAGTGACGGGGGTTCTCAGGAACTCATTTGTCCCTTCCAGCTATTGCCTCATGTCTCAGTTGTCTACACCCGCCGTCTCCACCTCCTCACTGCCCCTGTGCTCCAAAACCCACTGCGGATGGCTGGTTACCCCGCGTTCTCCTGCTCCGCCCAACACCTCCTCGCCCTCAGGACACAGCTCTGGTATCTCCTTGGGGAAGTCCCCCTCTCTCCCAGCACACACCAGGGTAGGTCCTTCTATGGCTTCCATGGCTCCTCTTCCACCTCACACAGCCCTCTGTATTTTTGTTTGTTTGTTTTTTATATTTTATTGGCTTTTTACAGAGAGGAAGGGAGAGGGATAGAGAGCCCAAAACATCGATGAGAGAGAAACATCGATCAGCTGCCTCCTCACACCTCCCACTGGGGATGTGCCCGCAGCCAAGGTACATGCCCTTGACCGGAATCGAGCCTGGGACCCTTCAGTCCGCAGGCCGACGCTCTAGCCACTGAGCCAAACCAGTTAGGGCCCAGCCCTCTGGTTTGAAGTCACCTTAGCAAGCATCTGCAAACCTATGCACTCCTTGAAGTCTCGACAGCGTCTCATCCAGGCGCAGGCCACATGCAGCAGGGGCCGTCACTCTTACACGGAGGAGACCCCTGGCAGAGCTCTGCTGCTGGAATGAAGGAGCACTGGCTGCTGTGGGGCTTGAGCGTTACACCCACCTCTGCAACAACATCTGCGCACCCTCCCTCCTTTCTGTGAGCTCTCACCCTCTGCTGGGCATGACTTTTCTCTTCACCCCATGAATGAGGAGCCTGTGGTGCAGACGGTGAAGGAATCACCCCAAGATGGCCCCACATGTGAGGGAGGGAAGTGAGATTCTGACTCTTGGCCACTCTAAGTTCCGGGCTGCAGCCAACTGGGCCCCTGTCCCAGAAATCCCTGACCCCACCCCAGTAAGCATGAGCCATGCAGAGCCCAGAACTCAGGGCAGGTAGGGTCGGGGGCTGGACCTGGAGGTGCAAAATGTGTGGAAGCCGGAAGCAGCAGGAAGCGCGTGGCAGCAGCTGGGGGTCCTGGGGGGCTTGGTGCAGGTGCTGGATAGGTTGGCATGTGGGGGAGAGTGGAGGCAGAGGCTGAGGGGTCAGGGAGAAGGGGCTGGGGAGGAGGCTGAGGAAGGCCAG
Source organism: Myotis daubentonii (assembly GCF_963259705.1). Lineage (NCBI taxonomy): Eukaryota > Metazoa > Chordata > Mammalia > Chiroptera > Vespertilionidae > Myotis > Myotis daubentonii. Next base: position 90,661,903 of record NC_081844.1, on the reverse strand, counting down.
AAGTGTGCCCAACCTACTGGGCTGAGGGCATGCCTTTCCAGGGCACGGGTGGGTCCCCAGCAATGGAGACGGCCTTCCCCACCCTGAGGCCCTAGTAAATCTTTTAGGAAACACCCCCAGCGGGTTCTGGCAGTGTTTGCACAGGGCAAGGCCGAGCAGGCCCAGTCCTGTGGGAATGGCCTCCTCTCCTGTCCCTCCCCGGGCCAAGCCCCACCCTTCCTTCTCCACCTGGGCCTGCCAAGGTCTCAGAGGCCACTTCCCCCTGGGCAGCCTGGCCCGCCATCCCTTCCTGGGCCCTGCGCCACAGCTGGGGGTGGATAGAGCTGTCTAGAGGTAGACTATTCCTTCCCCTTAAGGAAAGGGGGGAATTATCACCAACCCCCGCCCCCCACCGTGTGCCCTTGGGTGAGTTACTTTCCCCCTCTGGATCTCAGTTTCCTCATTATTACTACAATGGGGTTGAACCTGTGTCCCCAAATACGGGAACTGGGCTGGCTGCCACAGAGTCGTCCCAGGAGTTTGCTAAAAATACAGATGTTGTAGGCCCTACCCTTAGAGAGTAGGCTATGTGACGGCTGGGCAGGGCTCCAGGCAGCTGTAGTTTTAGTAAGCACCCTGTTTGGGAATTCTAAGCACCCCCTTCCCCAGTTCCCACAGTCACACTGGAGCTGGAAGATCGAGTTATCGGCAAGCCCCACCCCAGCCTTCCCGCTTCCCCATGGCGCTCTCCTGACTCAGCTGGGTCAATATTGACCATAGGCCCCTCCCCTGCCTCTGACTCCGGAGCCACCCCAAAGCCCCATAGCTGAGACCCTGACCTCAGGTCAGCAGAGTCAAGGTCAAAGTAACGCTTGGGGCCCAGAGGGTTTTATTGCTGTCCCACTCCCATCTCCTCCTGGTTTGGCAGGGCGTCCAGGCTCCCTGGAGAAACCACGGGGCCCCTAACCATTAACTCCATCTGGCAAGAGAGGCCAAGCCCCGAGTCCAGCTTCAGAGAAGGGGCTCTGCTCCCCCTGCCGTCCTCCATGCTGGGCTCTAGCAGAGGCTGAATTGGGCAGGCGGCTCCCTCTGTCCACGGCTCTTCCCCCAGGCACCTCTATGGGGCACACTGTTTCTGTCCATTCATTACAGATGGACACACTGAGGCCCTGCTTCCTTGTCATGGAACCGAAAGGTGCCGGCAAGCCCTGGGCCTCTATCTTGGCTGTTTCTGGCTCAACCTCCTTCTGCTGGGTTGGCTGGAGGCAGGAGGTGGGCCTGTTTCTTACTTTTTTCTTCTTCTTCTTTCTTGTTGTTAATCCTCACCCAAAGATATATATTTTTTCCCATTGATTTTTAGAGAAAGTGGAAGGGAGGGGAAGAGACAGAGAGAGAGAGAAACATTGATGTGAGAGAGATACATCGACTGGCTGCCTCCCACATGCACCCCGATAGGAGCCGGGGATCGAGCCTGCAACGGAGTTATGTGCCCTCAGCCGGAATGGAACCCTCGACCCTTCAGTCCGAGGGTTGCCACTCTAACCACTGAGCAAAATGGGCTGGGACAGTTTCCTTATCTAAACAAGGGCCAGCAGGCTCATGAGAAACCCACCCGGAGGGTTTCTATATGCCGTGTTTTTCTCTCAGCACTCTGATCAGTTTTTGAGCATTGCATCCCAGACAGGCGATGTCCAAGTTGACCTCGGCACCTACCTGCTACAACTCTCGAAGAGATGCAGCTCAGAGATGCTGTGGGCTTTACAGGAAAAGGCATCCTTTCCCCCAAATAAAAGTAATCTTGGAGGGGGTGTTGGGAGGAGGCCTTCGAGTGGCCAGTGGGGCAGGCTGCTGCTCTGTCCTGGGGGGGAAGGTCAGGCGGAGATGAGCAAGGGGGTGCTGGAGGGAGGGAGGGAGGGCGGCCATGGACGCCCTCCCAGGGCAGGGCCAGCGTCAGCGAGGCCTCAGCCCCAGAGGGAGTGGCCTGAGCTCAAGGAGCCAAACTTTCCATGAGCCACCAGCAAAAAATGAGTCTGGAGAAGAGCGTCCACCGCAGACCTGAAGGCTCAGCAACCCAGGGTCACGTGGAATTCGGAGGGACTGGGAACATCTTAACTCTTTGCTGGCAGTCAGAGCCACCAGCAAGCTGCTTGCAGCGTGACGGGGCTGTGTGCGAAGCTGTGAACTGGCATTGTGGGTCCCCAAGGACACACAGGCAGGGAGGGGCAGAGCCGGGAATGAACCGGGGTCTGTGTGGCTGAGCAGCCTGCGCTCCCTGCCCCCAAGCCCTGTGGGGTCCAAGGAGCGTGATAAGAGCCTTAACTGCCTGGAAATAAAATGGGTCGTCTCAGAAGGTGGTGAGTTCCAGCGCCCTGTGCAGGCTGGCTGGGCTGTCAGGGCTCACCAGAGGGAGGACTGAGCCAGCCCACTCCCCCTGCCCCCAGCCCAAGACTCTAGGAGTCCATGCTCACAACTGGTGGGAATGGAGGGTATATGGACTCAAGACCTACAAGAACGGCAGGATTCCCATGGGTGGATGGGGAAGACCCTGGGTCAGGAGCCTAGGCCTGCTCAGGGCACCATGCAGATGAACTTGGCCGGGCGTGGAGAGGAACACCTGGGGCAAAGCCCACTGAGGATCAAACACTAACCCTTGTGACCCCTGGTTTTGTCTGTTGACCCTCACTTGACCTTGGGAATGTGGCTGGCCCTAACGATAAGGTGCTCCTCCCCTCTCTCCCCTCCCCCCACGTCTGCTCTCAGATCATGGGCTGGAAGTGATTACGGATCTCAGCGCTTTCCAGCACCGTCCAAGAGACCACCTTCTCTGAGGAGCCCCAGAACAGGAATGAAGGGCCGAGGGCACCCTCCACCACACCCAGCAGGCCCAGACGCTGCCTCGCAGGCCCCCACCAGCCTCTCAAGGTCAAGGGACTATGATCGCAGAGATTAGCCCAGGAGACCAGAGCACTGAATTGGGTGGGGAGCCCTGGGACAAGCCCCGCCCCTCTGGCTGCTGATCCCCTAAGACTGCAGAGTGGCCGACAGGAGGCTCTAGCTGAGCCATGCCGCTGTACATCTTTTGGATCAGTTGCTCCTGTTTAAAAATGGGAAATTTCTCATAAAACTTCAGACTTCCAACTTCCCTTTAAAAGCCTTGACATCTTACAACCTGAGCCCACACTTCTGAGGGTAACCTCTCTCTTAAGAGAGGCAGGCCTCCCTCACGTGCTCACACCTAGAGCCTTGCTCCCCTGGGCTCCCCGCCTGGCCCTGAAGGCACTGGGTTTCATCCCCCCTTAGGACCATCCAGGATCCCTGGCTGAGCTTCCACTCCAGACAGGTCTGTGTTTCCTTTCAGGTGCCCACTACGCTGCCATGGAGTCCTCTAGCTGGGGTCCCTGGTCCCTAGTCAGCTCCCACTGAGGACTGGGAGGGGAGCAGCTGGGAGATGGTGCGGGCGGCAGAGGGAGGGAAGGGTAGTGCGGTAGGCCGGGCTGTCTGGGAGCAGCGGAAATGGGAAAAGCAGGACAGCCTGGAGGACTGGGCCAGGGAGGGCAGTCCAGGAACCACAGGCCCAGCACAGGGTAGTGAGCAGGGGGAAGGGAGGCCGGAGGAAGCCAGTCAGGGAGATGAGGCAGGGGGAGGTGAAGCTGGGAGTGGTCCAGACACCTAGGGTGCTCCAATTGCAGACTCAGAATCCAGAGCGAAGCCTAGACTTCTAGGATCTTCCGTTCCTGACTCCCAGTATGCATCGGTGTAAGGAGTACAAGCAAGGCCGTGGCGGCCTAGAGTCTGTCTGAGAGCTGGTGGGGAGGGCCTGGGATGGGCACCGGGACAGGGTCGCTCTCAGGGCTGACGCCAGGGGCTCTGTCAGCAAGGCCGGAGCCTACCCCCTGGGTGTGGGGAGAAGCCCGCTGAATTGTGAAGTCCACTCTTACATCCTCTGCAAATTAGCAAACCCATCTCTCTCCCCCACCTAAAGCCCCAAACAAAGAGGAGTGGGAGGGGGGCCTGGCCCTTTGTTAGGGGAAATTTATTAATATCCGAAACATGCAGCATGCAAGCCCTTCCTGTCCACCCCAATCAAAGTCTTTGAGAACACCTGGGCCTCGCATTTGAAAGGCTTTGGGCTCTTTTATATGGCAGGTCCCGCCAGGGGTGGGGGGTGGGGGGGGGGGGAGCCAGGACATTCTTCCAGCCTGGGAAACTCTTGGCTCCTTCTGACCCTGGCCTCCCAGCTCCAGCTTCCCCTGCCGGGAAGGCAGAGCAGCTGGAGGGAGAGGGCATGCTGCAGGCCCTGGTTCGGTCCCAGCTCTGCCGGCCTCAGCTGAGTAACCCTGACCGGGGGCCTGGGCTTGTTCGTGCGTATAATGGGGAACCAAGTGGGCTTTCGGGGCTTTCCTCACCTTCTTCATCATCCTTCGTCAGCCCCACCCACCCACCCACCACTGCCATAGAGAACCCATGTGTCAGGAGAGAAGCCAGGAGAGCCAGGGCAGGAGGCAGCTGGGTGTCCGTCTCCTCATCTGAGCAATGGAGCTGGAAGGCCTGTGCTGCCCACCTCCTGGCTCTCTGCAATAAGGAGGCAGGGTAAGGAGGGTGACCTCATTGGGTTTTATTAACAAGTAACCAACAGAACACAGATGAGTCGGGGAGACACCGGGAGAGAGACGGGCGCAGAGGCTGGTGTAGCTGCACGTGGGGGCCGTGCCCCACTGGTGGGGAGCTCGCCGTGTGCAGACCTGCTCAGGCATTTTCACCCCCCACCCTCCTCTCTCAGGGAAGGAGGGACCCAGGGCAGCCCCTCCGTGCCTGGGGATTGAAGATACCAAGGCTTCTGGCCCCAGGCCTGGGGTGTCAGCTGCCTTCTGCTATCTCCACCCTCATGCTCGGGTGACCTCCATCACCCTTGCCTGGGCCACCAGCCCCTCTTGCCTGTCCTCCACAGGCCTCTCACCTCCACCCGTCCCCTCTAACCACTCTGCACACTGACCCAGAACAACATTCTCTCTAAAGCACACACAGATCGTGCCAATCCCCTGCCCACCCCGTAGCCCCTCCCCAATATTCCTCATCCTTACTTAGACCTTGTTGTTACCTAGTGCCTTCTTCTCCCGCCACTCTTCCTGCTCCTCAGCTCTTGACCTCCTCCTGGACCCGGGGCAGGAGGAAGAGGCTACAGGCTGATCTCTACTCCGGCAGGGTCAGCCCCTTGCCCAGAGGCCTTCCCCACCCTGCCTTCCTCTTCCTCTCTTTCCAACTTGCCCACCCTCCAGGAAACCTGACCTGCACACACGAACCAGGAGGGATCTTTCTCCTACTCGACTTGTTAACCCTCGATGCCCGGGGCCCGATGGGCCTCCCGACACTCTGAGTGTCTGCCTGCTCAAGGTTCGGGCTGTGTGGAGGGCTTGGGGGCAGGCTCCCTGAGAAAAGGGAGGGGCCTGTGCCCTGGACACAGATGAGAGGGTAGTGCCAGCTGCCACAAGAGAAAGGGAGCTGGCTGGTCAGGAGGCCTGGGGTTCAGTCCCCTCTGCCATGAGACCTCAGGCAAGTCCTCCTCCCTGGCCTCGGTTTATCCATCTGTGAAGTGAGGGCTGAGCTAGATCATTCTCAGCTTGGAATGTGTGTGTGTGTGTGTGTGTGTGTGTGTGTGTGTGTGTGTGTAGGGGGTAGATGGAGGTTTCAGGGGAGGCAGAGACCACAAAGAAGGACTTGCATTGAGGACTGGCCACACCATGGCAACCTCCCACAGCCTCGGGCCTCCCAGAACCCCAGAGGTCGCAGCTGCCTTTGCACTGGGGCAGGACCTCCTGTCCATCTGCTTCCTGCCTCACATGATAGACTCCTCCTCCTCGGCAATCTCTCGGTCCACCTCGATGGCGGTGTTCTCGAAGCTGGTGATGCCCCCGTACTTGCGCATGTGCACCATCAGCGGCTTGGGCGACTGGCTACCTGGCAGCGTGGCCACGTACATGCCTGTCCGGTTCTCCTCCAACGACGGGCCCCAGTCCATGGCCGGCCGGCTGGCCTGCTGGAGCCTCTGCAGCGGACCAAAGACAGCGGTGGGAACAGCCCGCGCTCAAGCAGTGCGTCCTGGGGCCCAGCACCCGGCACCCGGCACCCGGCACCCAGCAAAGACCTTCCACATCCCCTGGGTTAGTCCTTGCAACAGCCCGGGGATGGGGGTGCTGTTACCCGCCCTGGGGACTGAGTCACATGCCTGGATGAGACTCGTGCTCTGCCTGCCACTTTCAGGCTGGGTGGCCTTTGGGCACAGAATGTAAGCTCTGTTTCCTCGTAACTGGGACTCAGGATGCCGGTTAGGGTTGCTGTGCAGGGTAAGGCCCAGGAAACGGTGGCTCTGGTTATGGCTGCGTGGAAGCCAATACAGGGGCCCGTTCTGCGTCCCTTTCCCTAAAATGCTCCGACCTAAGGAGCTGGCGGCTTTGGGGAAAGAGCCGTGGACTTGGAGAACTGAGGCAGGATTTAGCTCTGACCTTCCTCTCGGCCTCATTCGGACTCTGGTGTCCGACCTTTCCCTCTCCGAGGCCCCATTTCCATGGAAGGAGGAAGCTGACTACAGGGATGAGTAAGCCTGGACATTCTAGGTTCCTTCTTCCTCAAACCACATTTCGGAAGCCCACTGCCCTGCCAGGAAAAAGGGCCCCAGACTCTCCAAGAAGGAAAGACAACCGACAGTAAGTGGAGCCCAGCGGTGCAGGTTCAGGGGTAAGAGTGTACGCCATGCCCTCAGCCCAGGGCCTAGCATGGCTCTGCACTCAAACATGGCGACACTTATTAAAATCTATGAAGAGCATGTCACCCCGCTGCTCAGAAACCTGCCAATGGCGTGGCACCTCACTTGGAATGAAATCCTAAGTGCTCGTCACGGCCTCCGTGTCCTGGCCCCTGCCTTCCTCCCTGACTTCCTCCTGCCACTCTCCCTCTACCCTCTCTGGTGCAGTCACACTGACCTCCTTGTTCCCCCCAAACATGCCAGCCCCTCCTGCCTCTGGCCTCTGCACTAATGGTTTTCTGCCTGGAACGCCCTCCCCTCATCTTCCATCCCGATCACCTTGTCAAGTCAGGCAGGCGTCTGTCCGGGCCAGAAGCCCTGGTCTCTGAAGGCCTCACTCGAGCTGGACAATGACTCTTCTGCTGCCCCAGCCCCACCCCCAACCACATGCCTCTCCAACCGGCTGTGGGCAGCTGGGGCGGCAGAGCAAGGCTTGGGAACCATAACCTTCCAGGGGGACTGGAGCCCTTCACCTGAGCAGCCCCTCTTCCTCCTTCCCTCTACAGACACCCTGGCTCTCGAGCAGGGAGACGCGTTTTCTGTGGTAGCACGAGTGGGGCTCCTGACGTTCAGGGAAGGCAAGGGGTCTGCCTCCAGTCACACGGCAGCTGGAGGCAGAGCGGTGGCTGGACTCCAGGACCCCTGTGGTCTGGGCAGGGCGGCCACACCCACTTCTGCCAGGAAGGGCTCCGAGCCCCCTGAGGGACAGCCGAAGGGCAGGGCAGCTGTTTGGGGAGTGGGGAGTAGTGTGCTGGAAAGCAGGCTGGGGAGGGGGGTGAGGGGACAGAAGGCCTGATGTGCAGTCAAGTGCAGTCGTGCAAATATTCCCCCCAGTGTCCTCAAGCTATCAATGCTTTGACAAGTGGCTAACGACATTCCCGAATATTTCACAATTGGCTCTCATGAGGCAGTACTAGCTGGACCCACACACCTCTGATGGGGTGCGGGGGTAGGAGGTGGGGTTCCCAGGCTCTCTCTCCTGGCCTGCAGGCTCATTCAGCTCTGCTCACTATGACAGCCTCTTGCCACCAGAGGACTCCGCGCCCATGGCCTCAGCGGTGAAGGGCTCAGTATAAAGAGGGCACCCTGAGGCTCAGAGGGGGCGGGATCTCTCCGTGACCACACAGCGTCACAGCAAGCCCATGCGCCCACAAAGGGTCACGACCCCCCTCTTCTGAGGTTTGCAGATCCCCGTGGGTCTCTCCACAAAGCCCTGGCCATGAGGAGGGCTCACGCCATCCTCCCTTTCCCAGGAGCCCCACAGCAGGGCTCCTGGACACAGGAAGAGGGAGACAGCCCCCCTCGGGGGTCCCTCAATGTTGCCTTCTGCCCCTGAGTCCCTTAGGGAAGCTCTGGGCTGGCGACCAGAGTTCACGTCCTGACCCTGCCTGACTCACTGTGGGGTAAGTCCCTTGTCCTCTCCCCGGACAAGCAGTCGTTGGCTGACATTGGTGGTCTTTGGATTGTGGCCCCCAGAGTCCCTGTGTGATATGAGGGGCCGCAGGGCAGGCCTGCGAGCCTACCTCCGCCCAAACAGGTTTGAGCTGATTCAGAGCTCAGGGTACTGGTTAGAAAAACTGCTCTTAAAAGAAGCCTGCCTGCAAGGCCCTGGATCAGGTATTGGTGCAAAACTTTTCCGTTTTAGCAGGTGAGCCAGGGCCAGGCCACAGGCTGGGGAGGCTGAGGGCAGGCAAGGTGGCGGCCGACTCACCTCCCAGAGCGAGCCCTCCTCTCGAAGCACAGCCACCAGCATGCCGGCTGGGATCAGGAGGCAGGACAGCAGGCCCATCAGGATGCCCAGCAGCTCCGCCCAGGCTGGGAAGCGGTAGCTGCCGTACTCGGAGGGCTGGTACTTGACGATGCTATACACCAGCAGGGCCTGCAGGGAGGGGGCTCCCAGCATCACAGTGCGCCTTCTGGCCCCAGGGCTTAGGATAGCCCGGGCCTCAGCTACCTTAAGGCCTGAGAAAGCCCAGCCCAGGGCCATCCCAAAGCCTGAGACAGCCCAGCCGAGACACCCAGTGTCTGAGATAGCCCAGTCCTACGTGGTGCCAGAACCTGTGATGGTCCATCTTTGTTTTGGAGCCTGAGCTAGCTCTGCTCAAGCTCACCCGATGCCCAGGCCTGGGACAGCCCAGCTCTGAAGAACCCTAATTGCTGAGATGGTCTATCTCTGACCTGCTCCCACCCCACGGCTGAGAAAGGGGAGCCTCAAGGCCCAGCCCAAGGCCCAGAGGCCCGAGAAAGCCGCATCCATTTTGCCAACCAAACTGAGGACTAGGCCCAGCACAGACACAAAGGCTGAGGGCATCTCGGGGGAGGAGAGGAGACCTGATCCTGGTGCCCAGCCCACCCCCTCAGCCCTACCAGACTGAATGCCCAGAGGGGCCCTGCTTTCAGCCCTGGGCCCCAGCCAGCAGCCCTCCCACCCACCCCAGTTACCAGGAGGGTGGCCGGGGTCAGGAACAGCCAGCAGGCCCTGAAGTAGAAGCCCGGCTTGAAGCCCAGCATCATGTGGATGTCCCGGCAGAACCTCTGGATGCCTGCACCAGGAGGAGAGGAGCATGGCCCCACCCACAGGCCCCTCCCACAGGCCCCTCCCACAGGCCCCACCCACAGGCCCCTCCCACAGGCCCCTCCCACAGGTCCCACCCACAGGCCCCACCCACAGGCCCCTCCCACAGGCCCCTCCCACAGGCCCCACCCACAGGCCCCTCCCACAGGCCCCTCCCACAGGCCCCTCCCACAGGCCCCACCCACAGGCCCCTCCCACAGGCCCCTCCCACAGGCCCCACCCACAGGTCCCTCCCACAGGCCCCTCCCACAGGTCCCTTCCACAGGCCCCACCCACAGGCCCCTCCCACAGGCCCCTCCCACAGGCCCCTCCCACAGGCCCCTCCCACAGGCCCCACCCACAGGCCCCTCCCACAGGCCCCTCCCACAGGTCCCTCCCACAGGCCCCACCCACAGGCCCCTCCCACAGGCCCCTCCCACAGGCCCCACCCACAGGCCCCTCCCACAGGTCCCTCCCACAGGCCCCACCCATAGGCCCCTCCCACAGGCCCCTCCCACAGGTCCCTCCCACAGGCCCCACCCACAGGTCCCTCCCACAGGCCCCTCCCACAGGCCCCTCCCACAGGCCCCACCCACAGGCCCCTCCCACAGGTCCCTCCCACAGGCCCCACCCATAGGCCCCTCCCACAGGCCCCTCCCACAGGTCCCTCCCACAGGCCCCACCCACAGGCCCCTCCCACAGGCCCCACCCACAGGCCCCTCCCACAGGCCCCACCCATAGGCCCCTCCCACAGGCCCCTCCCACAGGCCCCTCCCACAGGTCCCTCCCAGAGGTCCCTCCCACAGGCCCCACCCACAGGCCCCTCCCACAGGCCCCTCCCACAGGTCCCTCCCACAGGCCCCACCCACAGGTCCCTCCCACAGGCCCCTCCCACAGGTCCCTTCCAGAGGCCCCACAAGTGCCAGCAGCCCCTCCTCCACCCCAGTGGCCCCCACCCAAAACATGGGCCCTTGGGAACAGGCACCCAATTGCTGGGGGACTCCCCTCTCCCACAGGGGGAGCCTCAACTCCACCTCTCCCAGCCCCTCTCACCATATACCCGGGTGACAGCGAGGCATGTGGTGATCACCACCACCATGAGCCCGAAGCTGGCGCTGTAATCGTCTAGAAGGACCAGCCAGTACATGCCCCCCTGGAATACAAGTCACAGCTCTGGGGTCCCCTCACCACAGCCAGGCTCCCTGCTGCAGCCCCTTCTCTAGGCAGGAAGCAGCCAGGCCAGCGGGGAGAGCCAGCTGATGTCAGCACCCCCCCCCCCACCGTCCACCCGCCACGCCCTATTTGAGTCTGACAGCAGCCTTAGGTGCAGGCCCCCCATTTAACCGATGGGAAAACAGACTCAGGGAGGTGAAGCCACTTGTCCTGAGTTCACTCAGCAAGTGCAGGAGCGAGGCTTGAACCAGGTCTTTCAGACTCCAAAGCCACGACCCTGCGTCATAGGCCAAGGTGCCCCTTGGGAGAGAGGGTCTGAGGTGCTCTAGGCTCCTCCCAAAGAGGTCAAGAAAGTGGGTGGTTCAGGGAGTGCACAGCCTGGCCACAGACACTGCCCAAGTGTCCTCCCAGCCTCGCCCACCAGCCACCTGTCCCCAAAGCCACTCACGTCAGTGGTGAGGACCAGCCCCATCAGGTACATGGCCACGCAGATGAGCCCTGAGAACACCACCTTCTTGGGTCGCAGGTAGTAGGGGAACTCATCCGTCACAGCTGTCACAATGGTCTCCAGAAAGGCAAACTGCGGGGAAGGAAGGGGGTTTCTGAGTTCTGTCTCCGCCACACACGTACACTCACACAGACATGGACACACACCACACAGGCACACACATATATCACACTCCAGACACATTACACATAGACACACAGACAGACACGATACACAGACACACACACACACCACACACATCACAGACACACACATATATCACACTCCAGACACATTACACATAGACACACAGACACGATACACAGACACACACACACATCACACACATCACAGACACACACATATATCACACTCCAGACACATTACACATAGACACACAGACAGACACGATACACAGACACACACACACACACCACACATCACAGGCACACACAGAGACACAGACGCACATATCACACCCACAGACATCACAGACACACCCAGATCACGCACACAGTCACACCTCTCACGCACACACAGGTACACACAGCGCACGTGCCCCGAGGCACCTAGTGGTACGGACAAGGCTCACCTGACTGTCCAAACCGAGAGTCAGCAGCATGAAGAAGAAGAGAAAGGACCAGAAGGGCGACAGAGGCAGCATGGTCATGGCCTGTGGGTAGACGACAAAGGCCAGGCCGGGGCCTGGGCCAAGGGCACACGGGGTCAGCAGCCTGGGGCACGTGGCAGGCCCCACATCCATACTCACACACTCATGGTCGCCTACACCCACCTGAGCAAACCCAAAGCTGTCCACTAACTGCACACTTCTGATACTCTATTAACTCCTAGGACACATGCCAGCACATTGTCAGTGCTCAGGAAACGTAAGTTGATAGAATAAATGAATTAGTAATGAATAATGAATAAATTAGTAATACCGCCTTTGAATACACTTATGTACACGACCATTTGCACAAACAATCCCACTAACACACGTGCTTAAACATGTCCATGGCACAAGACACTGATTCCCAAGATCACTCACAACATCGATTCACTTGCACACAGACATCTCAATTCAGGATATGACTCATTTGGACAAGCAAGGAGAGTTACTAATGTGGCAAATATAAGACAGTCTCATACAGAAGTTCCTATATCTCTGGACACAGGTTAATGCACACTCACTTGCACGTGGCCACCCAGAGACCAGCCGAGACACGTTCATCTCTGCGCACCTGCATGCATGTGCATACACACACTCCACACGCCCATCCACATCCTTTCTGGTCCACACACAGGCTCACTTTCCAGCCCCAGCTGTGCCCAACACACACCCTTGCCTACCAGGGCCGGGCAGCCTGCCCACCTGCTTTGGCAACTTGGTCCACAGGCACATCCAGCTCCTGAGACATGTAGCCCAGCACGGAGAAGATGGCGAAGCCGGCCAGGATGCTGGTGATGGCGTTGCCCAGAGTGACGATGAAGGTGTCTCTGCCAGGAGAAGTCCAGGCGCAGGCCGGGTGAACATCGCCCGGAGAAGTCCTCCCCGCCCCCCCCTCTCCTCCCAGCTGCGGCCCTGGGGCCCAGGAGGCTGCACTGACCGATAGATGTTCTGGTGAAACGTGTTATAGGAGGCAAAGGTGAGGAGACCCCCGAAGCCCACACCCAGGGAGTAGAAGATCTGAAGGGCAGCTTCGATCCACACCTGTGGCAGGAAGGATGCAGACGGAGCACAAAGAGAGGCAGCTGGCACACCGTGGTGTCAGAGGGCCAGGGAAACAGGAGGAAGGAGGTGGGGAGAGAGCCAGCCAATAGGTCCAGGGATGGCGTGGGGAAGGGCCTGGCCCACAGGTGACTTGGGCTGGGAGCAAACCCAGCTCCAACACTCACACTGTGCCTCTCAGGGCCCCAGTTTCCCCATCCAGGATCTAGAAGGCAACCTCTAAGTTTGGTCTCGTTCTGAAGGAAGCAGTTCCTCATGTAAGATTTTCAGGAAATTCATGTGGACAACAAGCCCATGTAACCCTTAAACTTCCTTCCTGGAGTCAGAGGGACCTGGGTTTGGACCCTAGCTCTACCACTCTCTGGCTGTATCGCGTGGGAAAGCCACATCACCTCTCTGGGCCTCAGGTCCCTCTGCAATAAGGGAATGGGAGTAGGGTGGTGATGAGGATTAAATGACTACATATATGCAAAGTGCTGAGAGCGTGGTTAGGCACAGTCAGTTGTCAATAAATAAGAAATGATAGCCATCAGTAACATTGTTGTTGTGACTAATATTACAAAATGCCCTCCGTGGGGTTTGGAATCAAACAGATCGAGGTTAGAATCCCAGCTTTGCCACTCCCTATGTAACTGTAAGCTGATCACTGACTCTTTCAGGCCTCAGTTTTTTTCATCTGTGAAATGGGAGAATAATGTCTACTTCATAGAATTGTCGAGAACAATAAATGAAGAAGACAGGACTGAGCACAGTGCCTGGTACTGGAGGCTGACCGCGTGAGGGATTCCCACCCCCTGCCCACTCTTTCCTCCAGGGATCCCTATTTCCACTTCCCAGGTCAGGCCTGCCCCCTCCCTCCGCACCCTAGTCCCAATGGCCTCACCTTGGAAGACAACAGGTAGTGGAACTGGGGGGTGAGATAGAACTGGATGCCCTTCCAGGCCCCTGGGAGAGTGACTCCGCGGATCAGCAGCATGACCAGAATGAGGTAGGGGAACGTGGCCGTGAAATACACCACCTGAGAGGCGTTAAGTGGGAATGGAAGGCAGGGTGACTTCCTCTGCCCTGATCCTCTTCTAGAAAGCCCCATCTTACTCCCAAGGTGGGAAACAGCCATCAACCTATGATGCTTCTTTTCCCCTCCCTCCCTCCCTCCCTCCCTCCCTCCCTCCCTCCCTCCCTCCCTCTTTACCCCTCTCCCTTCCTCCCTCTTTCCTCACACCGATACCATCAGCAAAGTCCTGTCACTGCTTCCCAAGGCTGCCCAAATCCATCCACCCCCTCCAGGTCTACTGTGGCCCAGTCCAGGCCACCATCACCCCTCCCCTGAAGGTCAGAAGAGCCTCCTGCCCCACATGTCCCCTCCCCCCAGCAAACCCACCCCATGTGGTCATCAGCCAGCATGATCATCAGCTGGGCATTCCCAGACTCCCCGCTGCCCTGTCTCTGCCCTCAGCAGACACCGTGAGTCCCAGGCTCCCCGCTGTGTTGGCTTGCACCCGATGACCTCTCCTCTCTTTCTAAAGGCTTTCTTCTCTGGCTTCCTAGTGTTTCTTTTAATGGTTCTCTTCCAGATGGACATCACTTCTGAGTGCTTTGCAGAGGAACCAGTTCTGATTTATAAATGACTAAGTAAACCGCTCAGGTTTCCAAGTCCTTCCAGACTGCTTTACGGCCTCCTCTCCCTTCGTCACCTAAAGTGGACACCTGTGGCTTAGTCTGCCCGGCATCTCGCTGACCTTCAGAGAACAGCCCCGACTCTCCCCAGCTGGGCTGACTCCATTCTGGCTCCCGCGGTGGGCCCAGCACGCCCCCCTCCTGGCCACAGTGGCTGGTTCAGGGATGGGTATGGCGACCCAGCTTACCCAGTAAGACTCACGTCTAGGATTCTGCAAACTGGGGAAGGGAGAGCCCTTCCCTCAGCATGTAAAGTGTGGCCCAGAGCTGCTGGGCGACTGCATACGGAATGAAGCCCGAGAAGACTGCTGCGAGATGGACGGGAGAACCACAGTCCTGATCATGCTAATGGAAGCCCTAGACTCTGTTCTGCCCAGGCCCATTGGCTATTTATAACATCATTCGCAGGCCACACAAAATTACCAACTGAGAATGAGCCTGCTCTGCTTGGTCAGACACTTCATTAACTCACCCCTCGTGCTTTGGCAGGGCCGGACCCAATGATTTCTCGGGCCTTATGGGGCCTGTGGGCGGGATGTTCCCTCCACTCGCCTCCTGGACCCAGTCAATCCAGCACACTCTGGATTTTCCAGTTGTGACAACTGGGTTCTGGCCACTTGCCTCTCAAAGGGCTCTGATTCACAGCCGCCCTCTGAGCTTCCGGGAAACACTTGCCTAGCCGCTTCAGAGTGCCAGCACTCGGTCAGGACATAAACCTGAATAACAAATAGGTCCTGCCCTCGGCAAGTTCCTAGCCCGTCCTTGCCTCTACATCTTCCCCAGCTCCGTGCCCTTTCCCTTCCCCTCACCTCTTAGGTTCAGTCCATGCCCTGCCTCCTCCCAGAGGCCCTCACCCCTCCCGGCCCCTCGGGCCTCACCTTGCCTGAGGACTTCACACCCTTGAGGATACAGAGGAACACGATGACCCAGGCGAGCAGCAGGCAGAGGCAGAGGTTCCAGCGGATCCCCCCGGGGCTGCCGATGCCCTGGCTGCCTTGGATGTGGAGGACGTAGCGGCTGTGGGAGACGAAGGTCTGAGTGTCTGCTGGTCACGCTCCACTGACGTGGAGGAAAGCCGTGGCCAGCCTGCGAGGCGATCCTGGCTAGCGTCCACTTGATTTGGGCTGTCCCCAGACCAGCTCTGCACCTGGAGGCTGCCTCTACAGACCACATCGCCCAGGCTGCCATCCCCTTTGATTGCCATTTGGATTTGGTGAGGGGAGGCAACAGTAGGAGACTGGAGGGTGGGAGGAGTGAGGGGTTGGGGTACTTGCACCCACACGTGTGCACATGCTTACGCACACACACACATGCATGAGAAGGCAGGGCTGTGACTGCCTTCTTCCATAGCAAGCTCTGGTGGGCAGCCTTTCCTCCAAGGCTCCCGATCTCTCTGGCTCCAGTTCCCTGGGTCCCCCCGCTTGCTCCTTGGCTCGGGGGTGTTACAGCCGACCCCTTGCTAGTTCCTGGGGCCTCACTATTCTGTGTGGATTCCCTCACACTGTCACCTCCCTCCACTGAACTCCCTTTGCTAATGTCTTGGGAGAGTGCTGTCTGCTTTCTGCCTGCACCACCCCCCCAACGCTTCCATGGAGACCCCAGCAGCTGCTGGACCCCCACGTCGCATTCTTTGGCTTTAAGCTGCAGGCCCAAGCTTCGCCTTTCCCTCTGGCCAGACATACTCCTCAGCAGGTGCACACACTCTGAGTGGACTTTACATGGACAAACGGGGGAACCGCATAATACATGTAGGTTGGAGACCAAAATATTTCCAGACATGGGGTCCATCTGGGGGCAGATGGAAAGAGCAGCCCTCGGCAGATGAAGGGTTGGGGGTACCTGGTCTGTGTCCTCTGGTCAGCCAATGGGTGACATCCTATGGAGGAGGGACTATGTTCATCCCCTTTTACAGAGGCAGAAACCAAGGCTCCAAAAGGTTACTATTACTGTTAGTGCCTTCACCATTGTCAGTATGATCAGCTAGCATTTATTGAGCACTTGCTATATCACCAGACTGGATGGCAAAATTTATATGCCTTCTTTCCTTTACTCCTCATGGCAACGCTCTGAAATACTATTACACCCACTTAAAGATACAGTATCAGGCCATAGCTGGTTTTTCTCAGTGGATAGAGTGTTGGCCTGTGGACTGAAGGGTCCTGGGTTCGATTCCAGTCAAGGGCACATGCCTGAATTGCGGGCTTGATCCCCAGTAGGGAGCGTGCAGGAGGCAGCCAATCAATGATTCTCTCTCATCATTGATGTTTCTATCTCTCCCTCTCCCTTCCTCTCTGAAATCAATATATATATATATATATATATATATATATATATATATATATATATATATAAAAGATAAAGCATCACAAACCAAATAAGTTGTTTAAGGTCACATAGCCGGTCAGGTGACTATCTAAGATTAGAACCTAGAGTCCACCTAATACTAGCATCTGAACTGAACACTGGGCTCTTTGGGGACTCAGGCTCATTCCTGCCCTCCCCCAACCCCCCAGGGCATGGGCTGTCCCAGACCTCCAGTACTCCTCGCTGGGGCTGACGGTGCTGGTGAGGTTGAGGGGCAGGGCCCCGTTGCCATCCTTGGAGCCTCTGTGCTCAAGGCAGAGGTCTGTGTTCCACCAGTTGCCACAGTGCTCCCAGGGCAGGTCGCTGGTGAGGGAGGCGAAGAGGTAGAAGAGGACGTAGGCGATGATCATATTGTAGTAGATGGCCACCAGGCCCACAATGAGCAGCATGGCCGCGCCGGCACCTGGCGTGGCGACAGGGGCTGCCCTTAGGCCATGCCCTCCTTGGGGCCGGCTGTGTTTCCTCCGGGAAGCCCTCCCTTTCTGGAGGTTAAAGGGTAAGGGGGCAATCACCTGGCCTCCCTCAGGCCCAGACCACTCCGGGGACCCCTGAGGCCTCACCTTTGAAAAGGGGGCTGATTTTCCAGACGGCCAGGGGTCCCAGGCTGGAGAACTGGCCCAGAGAAAGCTCAAGGAAGAAGAGAGGGATGCCGCAGATGGCCAGCATGAGGAAGTAGGGCACGAGGAAGGCACCTGTGGGGAGGGGTGGGGGCAGGTCGCAGGGGGTCAGCTCCCCCAAAGCACAGCTCTAGCCCCGCCCCACCCCTGACCAGTGGACACCACCTGTGACCTGAGGGAACACTTCTCCTGTGGCTTGGGACTGTCTTCTTTTCTACCATCCATCACTGAGAGCCAAGGGGTGGACAGAGATTCACTCACCTCTATAGCCCCAGTGCCTAAAGGCTGGGCTCAGAGCAGACAATGAATGAACAAATACATGAATAAACGAGTGAACTCCCTGCTGAAGAAAGGGCAAGCTCCTCAGTGCCGAAATCAAGCCTCCCATTTACCTGTCCCCACACCGCCCCACTTTGCCACCTCAGATGCTCGTGGCTGCCACCTGTGGTCCCATGTGCCCAACATCTCTCCCCCCTTTCTTCACATATTGGCAGCCAACTCCTTAGAGAACTTCCCACCACCATATGGCTCTGGAGGGGCTGCCAGTGACAGCAGCCAACCCCTGCCCACCTCCTCATGGGCACATATCCCAAGCCAGGCCAATTAGAGACCTTCTCTGCAATTCTATATAGATTCATTCGGATGGCAGTTCTGAGGAGGAAGTCATTCCAGAGTTGTCTCTGGCCACCCAACTGCAAGGGGGAAGCCTGTCCCGGGAGAAAATGAGGCCAGCATACAGAGGGAAAAAGAGTCGGGAACTGGGGGGATGGTGTGGGGGGGAGGGAAGGTGCAGAGAGAACTGTGGATACTGTGAAGTTCCTGGAGCTTCAGAGCCCAGCTCCAGACCTCTTCCCAGTCATATCATTCATCTGTCGTTGCTTCGTGTAGGTTTATTTGGATTTCTGTCGCCCTGACAATGTGGGCTTCTTTAACGGGTTTGGTAGAGATGGGAGGAGATATGGATTGCTGGTGGGCGTGCACTGGCTCTGCGGAAGATAGTTCTGGGTGGGATGTTGGGTCGGCCACTGTGGGACCCTGGGCAAGGAACTGGCCTCTCCAAGCCCAGGCGTCCTCGTCAGGACAAAGGTGCCCACCCAGGAGGGCTGTCGTCAGGGTTAGATGAGACAGGCATGGAGAGCATCCACCCCGGGGCTGGCAGATGGTGAGTGCTCAACCCCAGCTATTGTAATAAGACTAAGAACAGTCACTTGATGGAGAAGCAGGGACAACAGATAATTTGTTTAAGATGGCAGAGACTCTGTGTTCACAGTCAGAATGGAAGGAACCAGGAGAGGAAGAGATAGAGGATTCACGAGCAGGAATTATTGACAGAGTAAGGTTCTGGAGGAGGTGTGGTGGTGGTGGTGGTGAGAATATTGAGAGTGCAGTGACCACTGACAGGCAGATTCAGCTCTTCCTCATGAAGTAGAGGCAGCCCTCTGCCCATCACTCAGGGCCCAGGAAATGCCAAGGCTTAGAGCTTACTGTGTCATACCCATGCTGGGGTCGAGAGAGAGGGAAGAGGGGCCTGGGTGATGAAAAGGGACAAGGCAGACAACTCCCTCTTTCCAGTCCCAGGTTGCTATAAAACCACTTTCAACTAATTCTGCTCAGGGTCCAATAGGAGACGGTAGCTAAGGCCACTTCAAACCTCAGTCCACCCGGAGCCTTGACCCATCACTCGGCTGCTCCTCAGGCAGGAGCTCAGGCCCATACCTCCTCCGTTGGTGTAGGCTCTGTAGGGGAAACGCCAGACGTTCCCCAGGCCCACACAGTAGCCAATGCAGGACAGCAGAAAGTCCAGTTTGCCTGTCCAGTTCCCCCGGTCTGCGGCAAAGTCCACATCCAGGTCTACGTCACCCTGGTCACTGGGGGTCATCAGCAGGTCTGGAGTGACGGGCTGCCAATAAGAGAAACCGAAAGGGTGAAAGAGAAAGGTAAGGCTAGGATGGATCTGTGACCACCAATACAAGAATATAGCCTTGAATAGGGCTGCAAGAAAGACATTCTATTGGTTCAGGTGACCAATTCCTCTCATCTGGGCTAACATGGCCCATAAGCAGGAGCTCCTCGAGGTTTTGGGTGACTGCAAACTTAGGAGACCAGCAGGGTTGCTCGGGCACTAAGAAAGCCACCACGGTCTTGGCTTGGCTAACACAGAGGTCAAATCAAGGGATGGTCCTATTTTGAAGATGACAACAACGATGATAATGATGGTGAACTTACAACAGTCACCATGCATTGAGCACTTATTATGATTATGCAATAAACATTTTACTCCCATTACTGGATTTCATTCTCAAAGCAACCCTGTGAGCTAAGTATTCACCTAAGCTCCGTTTCAATGACGGGGAAAACTGAAGGTCAAAGGGGAGTCCTGCCATACCTGAGGTTTTTACAAGGCTCGGGAGTGGGAGAGCTTCCTGAAGTTCAAGCCCATGTCTTCAGACAGTGCTGAAGTTTAGCTACTCCATTCTGGGCACCATATTTTAGAAAGACACAGGCAGTTTGGAGGGTGTCCAAAGGGCGGGTGGCCAGACTGGAGGTTGCTCAGGAAAAGCGGTTACTTGAGGACAAGAGGAAGGAACTGGGAAGGCTGAGCATAGAAAGGAGAGGGCTCGGAGGGACTCTGAGCTCCCCTGAGGAAGGGAGTAGATTTATGCTCAAGGGGGCCTACAGAGGACTGTGAATTTTAGTACACGAGCAGCAGGAAGTTGCTATTTAGGCACCAATCTGTCTCAGAAGTCATAATCTTCTTGTCACTGAAGGGCAGATGTATACAGAGGGAATGGAGGCCAGCTGTCCCTACGGGCTCCCCTTGTGATTCAAGGAGGGCGGGGAAGTCCACCCGGCACTCTCCCTTCAGGCTGGGGCTAGGAGATGGATCAGCTGCTTGAAATCCTGGCCCCAAGGGATGTGAGTTAGCATGTCCAAGGACTGCCTGGGCTTAGGGCCTGGACGTAAGCTCAAAGGTACCAGGAAGGCCGCCTAAAATCCAGAGAGCAGTTTCCATACGTGACTCGAGGAATGGGTCAGGAGAAAGGGGCAATCCTCCCTGTCCTGCTTGCCTCTGAAAGTCTCGCCTTATGGCAGAAAAGACGGAACTGCAAAGAAGGCCAATTGTGAAAGACATCCATGGTTCCCAGAGAGAAAGAGCCCCCTGCTTCCCACTGAGGACTGGTTGTGGGGAAACACTGATGCCACTGGACTGGGAGTCAGGAGACCACAATTCTAGTCCCAGGTCTGTGCCAATTCACTGTACGACTTTAGGGAATAGTCTTCCAGGCCTCAGTTTCCCCATCTGGACACTGGGAGGATTAGATAGACGAGTGTTTCCAAAAACACATGCCTTGGTATTCCGTGGAAAAATGATTCTTGATTTCAAAGAACTTGGGAAAAGCTGAGTTAACACAGGTAAGACAGGTTTCTTTTCACAGGACTTGTCAAATAGGGACTGGAGTAGACAGTATTTCCCAATCCTATTTAAGAAAAGGGTTTCAAGGAGCTGGCCTGCCAGGATATACTTGGGGAAATACAGGTCTAGACCATCTCTACCTAACAGTCTCTGGCTCTGATGTGTGAGGCAAGATTCTGCGCTGGATCATATCATATTCACACATGGGGGCTCAGGACGACCTACTAATCAGGGTTGTGTTTTCCCCTAAAATTGCCCTTCCTGCCACCAGACCAAGAAAGTGTCTACACACACATCAGCTGGCGACAGAGGAGGCTTTGCTGGGCATTTGTCACAGGAGCGTTGCTGGGATGAAGGGTGCACGTGTCAGAGGACTGGATGTGTCCGGCTGTGGTGACAGGGTTGGTGCATTAGGCTCAGGTGGCAGAAATGGGGTAACAATGTTGGGTTGACTCTCAGTGATAGTGACGAGCATGGGGGTGATCCTGCCTGAGGAAGGGTAGTGGTGACCGGGACAGCCTGGCATGATTATGGGTGATGGTGACAATAATGAAGAACATGAACAGCTGCTTTTTAAGAAAATGGGCTCCCAGGGTTGAAATATATGCCTGGCGGTTCTTTAGCTGCGACCTCGGCTGAGGTTAGGGTGGCAGCAGCTCTCAGACCTATCTGAAAACTGCCCCTTCCCCCGGACGCCTTTCCCCTCCAGGCTCCCTCACCAGCTGGAACCACGCCCTCCTAGGTAAGCTCCAGGAGGGATGGGTAACGCCAGATGACACGGACGGATACTGAGTGGTGAGGCAGGCCTGTCACCCTGAGAGCCCCCCAGCCCCATCCCGGCCAGCTGGCAGGAAGGCCCGATAATGAGGTTCCTCTGATCCCTTCTGAGAAGCTGCTGCCCTTTCTATGTTCACAGAGCGGCCCGGCTCTCTGTTTCCATGGTGACAAGAGTTCCAAGAGCTGGATGCTGCCAGCTCTCAATCCCTCTCTTCCCCCAATCAGAGGGAAGCCTGCTTCTGCTCCAGGGGCAGGGAATGGGGTCCTCCATCGCTGGAGGAGCCCCCAGCCCCACCATGGAGTGAGTCCCAGGGGCTGGAACAGGGGATGGAACCAGCTGGGAGACAGAGGGAAGCAACCACATCAATGGGGCAGGACTGGAAGCTTAATGAGTCCGTTTACACTTCCACTGCGTGTGAGGCTCCCTCTCCAGATTACCCCCCCCCCAATTCCCCACCCAGAGTCAGAAGGAGCACCCCTGAGTTTGGCAGGCCTACACCTCCTCTTTTAGGGACCAGCAGTATAGGTCACCGGCAGTGCCAGGGGCTGGGAGAGGTAGGACCGCCTACGCCAAGGTTCTCATACCTTGTTCAGGGTGAGAGGCAATAGGAATCCTGAACCCACGTTCAGCAGTGTGCAGATGAGTTTCAGGGAGGGGAAGGGATGAGCCCAAGGTCAAACAGCAAGTTAAGGGCAGAGCAAGACCAGGACCCAGATCCCTGACTCTCAGCTCAGTACTCATTTCTGAGCATTGTTGCTCCTGGCATTTCCTGCCTCCCTGTCCCCTTCTCCTTCAGACCAAGGGAGGGGACCCTGCGGCTAGGTGGCCCCACCCCTGCTCTGCTGGTCCTAGGTTGCTCAGCCCACCTTCAGGAAAGCACTAAGCTACACCCCTCTCTGCCTTGGGTTCCTTGTCTATAAAGTGGGGATCATAGGCCGTAGCTCCCAGAATTGCTGGGGGATTACAGGAGATACGGCTTCACAAAACATGGCTATTTACATAATGTGTGGTCCTAAGGCAATGAGGGGAGGGGTTCTTGTGGGGAGGGGAGGAGAGGGATGAGAAGAAGAGAATAGAAAATAGCCAGGCAGAACTCAAGACCCAAGAGAGCCTCAAATGGCCCAAAGAAGTTACTCATGTCAGGAAGAAAAAGGACCCACTTATCAGTGGTCCCACGCGGCTGGCCAAGGGCAGAGAGCTTGAATAAATAGGGGAGACCCTTGGAGGAAGAGAGTGGTCAATAACACTGGCCCCGATGGGCAATTGTCTCGCATCTACTAGCACCTTCGACCGGGGGTCCTGCTTTGGTGCTGACATGGGGGATGGGCAGGCAATGGTCTAGGTTAGAGAATGGACTTGCCCAAAGCCACCGGGTAAGGGGCATCTTCAGAAATAATGCCCTGGAGTTCTGACACCTTGGCTGGGACTGGTAGTTTTAAGCCCAAAGCCAGGAAACATGGCCAATACTCTCCCTCCCCAGGCCTGTGCCACTTGGCTGGGAGGTCCAATCCCATAGGACAAGGTGGGGAGGGGCTGAGGGCTGGGCCCAGGGCCCAGGGCCCAGGTCCCAGGATCACATAGATTTGGCTGCCTCTCTCATGCCAGCTCTCACCCCCATATCCCTTGGGTCTCCACGTTCCTTACTCCTTGCCTCTGCCTCCTTCTGCCCTGCTGAAGGGCAGCATGGGGTCTTAGCAGGGACACTAAGCTGCCTGGGGAAGGAAGGGAGCGGGAGGAAGCAGGTAGGTGGTGGGCCCGGCAGGCAGGAGCAGGGGCTGGATGGCACAGGCTGCTTCCGCTTAGAGTGCACAGGGGAGGACCAGGCCCAGGCAGCTTCCTCGCCACCCCCACCCCCGAAATTAGTCAAGTTCAAGGCTGGTGCTCAGCAATTCCTCCCCACCCTCCGCCACCATCCCACCCCCAACCCCCTCCCCGGGGTAGGGCGATTGGAGAGGGGTGGGTGCCTGGCCCTAGCCACCCCTACTTCCTGCCTCCTGGGCTGCAGACACCTGTTCCAGGACCTGGCCCAATGAACCCCAGGCCTAAACACGCTACCTCCCGACCCTCAGCCGGGGGTGGGGTGGTATGGGGTGGCACAGGCCGTGACCCGTCCCTCCCTGCTATCCAACTCAGCCCGGCCTTCCCCGGAGCTCTGAACTGGGTCCTGGTGCCCCCCTGCCTTCCCCGGCCTCGCTGGGGGCGGGCCTCCGCACTCCCCTTTCAGGTGCGCCCCCAGCCCGCCCTCGTGCCCTACCTTTCGGAGTTGAGCTTCCTGGAGCTTCTTCATCTTGGAGGGCAGGTTGTTGGGGCTTCCCGGCGTGTCTCCCCTTCAGCGCAGAGAGCAGGGAGCGAGCGGGAGAGCGGGAGATGCGCCGCCGGCCAGCGCCGCGCCTTTGCCCCGGCGGCTCCGTGCACCGGCTTTGGGGGCGCGAGCGCAGGCGCTGCCGTCTGTCGGCTGCGGGTGTGGGGCGCAGAGCGGAGCTGCGAACGCCAGTCTCTCTCTACGCAGGGCCGGAGGCTGGGGAGGGGTGCACGGCTGCGCCCGCGTAGACACCCAAATGGACAGACCGCGGAGGGGTAGGGATGGGGGGATGCGCGTCCCCTCGCGCAGAGCTAGGATTGGAGGGGCCAAGCGCGTAAGGTGGGGGTGTCTGCGATGGAAATCCTAGGAGGTCTGGAGGCCTCCGCCACAGTCTCCTGCGTGACCTTGGGCACGTAACCTCCCCTCTCCGGGCCTCTCTTTCCTCGGCTGGGCACTAACAGTCCGTTGTGGGTTCCAGCATCCCAGTGCCTCCTCCTTTTGGCTGTGTGACCTTCCCACATTGCTTAACTTCCCTGCACTGCCACTTCTGCATCTGGAAAATGGGAATAAGAATCTTACTTCCCTGCCCTAGCCGGTTTGGCTCAGTGGATAGACCGCCAGGCTATGGACTGAAGGGTCCTGGGTTCGATTCCTGTCAAGGGCACATGCTTGGATTGTGGGCTCCATCCCCAGTAGGGGGCGTGCAGGAGGCAGCAGATCAATGATTCTCTCTCATCATTGATGTTTCTATCTCTCCCTTCCTCTCTGAAATCAATAAAAATAAAAAAATAGCCCTAACCGGCTTGGCTCAGTGGATAGAGCATTAGCCTGCGGACTGAAGGGTCCCAGGTTCGATTCCGGCCAAGGGCACATGCCTGGGTTGCGGGCTCCATCCCCAGTAGGGGGTGTGCAGGAGGCAGCCAATCAGTGATCCTCTCTCATCATTGATGTTTCTATCTCTCTTTCTCCCTTCCTCTCTGAAATCAATAAAGAAATATATTAAAAAATAAAATAAAATAAAATAAAATAAAAAAATAAAAGAATCTTACTCCCCTTATGAGGAACTCAGGGAGATGGTGCATGGAAAACATTTAGCAGGAGGGCAGGGACATAGTAGGGGCTCAGTAACATTTAACTGACCACTCCTGCCAACAAAAGAAAAACAGCCATTAGTCAGATATTTACCCAATCATTCAATCCACCAATATTTATTGAGTACCTAACGTGTACCAGATCCTAGGCTAGGTCTTGGTTCATCAACACAGTGACCTGGGGAGGCAGATGGTATTATCCCTATTTTACAAATGAGGAACCTGAAGCACAGAGAGGTTAAGTTCCTCACTCAAGGTCACACAGCTGATGAATGACACCAGTGCCAGAGTCAGGCCTCATGGAGTATCCCGGCCAGTAGTGGTCCTGAACACTCCCTTTTCCCTTGAGCTGAAAGTGAAACAGGGAGGTTTGAGCAAGAAGAAACAGGGCAAGCGCCACTGGGTCATTGTGATGGTTTGTGACTTAGATCATGAGCACCTGGGCTCCTGTCCACCACCAGCAGTAAGACCATGGGAATGTTATGATTGCACATCTGTCAAATACTCAAATGGGCCACCAACCAGCCCTTGCCTGGCTGACCTCATACAGCAGCGATTTTCAACCTTTCTTCATCTCATGGCACACATAAATGCATTACTAAAAGTCTGCGGCACACCAAAAAATATATTATTTTTTGCCAATCTGACCAAAAATAAGTATAATTTTGATACATTCACATAAGATGGCTATTGTTGTGTTGGCTGTTGTCATTTTTTTTATTTGACAATCTAAGGGAAAAGAGGTCAGTGCCCCTGACTAAACAGTCAGGTATTACATGTTTAAAAAATTCTTGCAGCACACCGGTTGAAAATTGCTGACTTAGAGTGTTATAAGGTTCCAGAGAGCCTGTGGCTAGGATGGAAAATTATTAGCTAGAGTGAATATATGCATTGGTTTGTGGGGCTGAACCAGTATATGCTAGTGAACCCGGCATATGCATTAAAAATTGTTCCCGTTTCACTCTT
Source organism: Myotis daubentonii (assembly GCF_963259705.1). Classification (NCBI taxonomy): domain Eukaryota; kingdom Metazoa; phylum Chordata; class Mammalia; order Chiroptera; family Vespertilionidae; genus Myotis; species Myotis daubentonii. The sequence goes on along the minus strand of NC_081844.1, from coordinate 90,635,972 downwards.
GAAAAAAAATTTTTTTTTTAATTGATTTCAGAGAGGAAGGGAGAGGGAGAGAGATATATAGAAACATCAATTGTGAGAGGGAATCATTGATCAGCTGCCTCCTGCATACGCCAGTGTGCTGGGGATGGAGCAACCTGGGCATGTGCCCTGACCGGGAATGGAAACGTGACCTCCTGATTCATAGGTCGATGTTCAACCACTGAGCCTTGCCGGCTGGGCCCCTTTCACTCTTAAAAGTGTCCCAGCTCAGACACTATTTCACAGGGTCATCCTGCCATCAGCCAGCATGGGGAGGCCTTGAGGAGAGTGAAGATGGGAGCCGCTGTTTACACCCTGGAGCCGGCAGGAGGTGGGAAGAGTTAAATCAAAGCAAAAGATCGGGGAAAGGCCTGGCCTGGTCCACCCCAGGCCACCTCTCCTCCCCCAGTTCCACCAGCTGCTCCTTCCTTGAACCTGGCCTCCCAGGGCCGGCCAGGGGCTCTCGGGACCCAGGAGGAAGGAGCCCCTTGGCCATGAGTGTGACGGGAAGGAGCATTCACCCAGCCCCACTGTGTGTATTAGATGAACTCCTACCCAATATTGATTTTCAACTCTTTCTAGCAGCCTGGGAGGACAGGTTTGTGCAGCCCCATTTGGCACCTGAGGACACCGTCTCAGAGGAGTGATGTCACTGAATCTCTGAGTTCTGAGATAAAACAAGGGGGTCATGGGCTGTGCCTGGGGATCCCAAGGAGGCCCAGCCAGTACCCTCCTTCCCCCCCTCCCTGGAGGCAGCTTTACTGAACCACCCCCTCCCATTGGCACCCTGGTTTCATTAGACCCCAAGGAAGGCACAGAGAACCATAGGAACAGGAAACAGTAGCAAGGCATGAGCTTCAGAGCCTCTTATGGCCCCTTCCCAGCAGCACCTGCTCTCTCTAGATTCAGCCCTGGAGGGAGCCAGCCCTGGGGGACCGGGAAGGAACAGGGCCGGGGCTCCAGCCTTCCTGAAGCAAACGCATCACGGGGTGACTCCTGAGCATCAGCCGTAGTCACCGGGCGCACATGGTCCTGGGCCCACACCTTTCATATGGGGAAACTGAGGCCCAGAAGAGGTAGGACTTTGCAAAATCACTCTGTGGAGTAGAGGCAGGGTGAGGCCTGGAATCTAGGAGTCCGACCCCACCCAGGCTGGGCCCTCAGATCACACCTTTCTGCTGTCCTCTCCCCACCACAGCTGCTGTGGGGGAAATCGGTACTTTATAAAACAAACAAAACCCCAGCATCTGAAGACATGGTCCACATAAGTCAATCTACCCACTGAAGCCCCGGTTTTATGATCATACAACTGACCACGCAGTCAGCTACCAAGCATGGTGGACCATTGCTACCATCCCAGAGGAAGTCGGGGTACTACCTGGCAAAGGAACTACTGAGGAAACCAAACCGGGGAATGCTCAATCTATCTCCTCCCCTTCTCCCCTCCTCTCTCTCCTCTGGTCTCACATCAAAAGAGAGATGGAGATGTGTGCTAATTTAAGGAAAGTGCCAGATGAAAATGCACTTCCTGTTATTATATAGGGAGATATTTTTAAATGCATATAAATAAACATTTTTAATTTGCTTTAATGTTCAGGCTTTATAGCTGCAGAGCATGTGTTTTGTTATACCCGTGAGTGGCGACTGTGAAGAATGGGGATCCAGATTGCTAGCCCATCTGGTGTGGTTCCGAGGAAGTGGTTCTGGAGCAGCCAGGCTAGGAGAGGCTTGCCCTCCAACGCTGCCCTGTCCCAGGCCTGCTGGGCCCCAGGCTCTGCATCCCATTAGCTGGGCCTCTCAGCCACCCAGAGCCAGGCTGGTTTTCTTGGAGCCCCACAGTCCTCTGTCCCCCCATTGTAACCTGTTACACACACACACACACACACACACACACACACACACACACACATGCACGCACACACACACACGGGCTGCTGGAGACTTCCTGTGTGACTCCACTCCCAGGGCTGGGAGTGGAGTGACCCTCTCTGCTCAGCCCACACCAACCTCTGGGCAGTCAATGATGGCTTCCACTAGACTGATGTTTTCAGCATGGCATGAAGGGCCTAGAAGGGAAGTCGTGGTGCTGATGGGCATGTTTCTGGGTCAGTAGAGGCTGTGACCAGGCCCACAGCCTTCAGGCGAGGCCAGATCTGACTTTTGTCTGGCCCCCGGGTCTCCAGTATCAATGAGCCTGCCAACCAGCTGGAACATCCGTCAGCACTGGGGTCTATGAGGACATGAGAGGGCCCTTTCCTGAGTCTTACAACACCTGGTGGAACACTCCAGGCGACAGGGAACTCACTGCCTCACAAGCCAGCCTGTGGCACGGCTTGGAAGTTGTTTTAGAGAAGTTTCCTTTTTCACAGCATTCACCTCACTTGACAGGTGATCACCAACCCAACCTGAGGGCCCCACCCAACCCCTGGTCTCCCATGTAGGTAGCAGCTGCGGCTCACCCAGCCTGCCAGGCCTGGCCACTGACCTCCTGCCAGGAAGGTCTTCCGGTAGCTGGGGACAGGCTCGTCCCGCCTCAGACCTTCCCAGCCACCATCTGTCCTCAGCATTGGGGGTGGGGTAGTTGAAACATCAGTCAGGCCTGGCAGCCTGTCACACGGGGATGCATCAGCTCTATGAGCAGGTGGCAGAAACCCAGAACTTACTATGTGCTGGGCCCTGTTCCGAGATAGGTTAGAGCAGGGGTGGGCAAACTTTTTGACTCGAGGGCCACAATGGGTTCTTAAACTGAACCGGAGGGCCGGAACAAAAGCATGGATGGAGTGTTTGTGTGAACTAATATAAATTCAAAGTAAGCATCATTACATAAAAGGGTACAGTCTTTTTTTTTTTTAGTTTTATTCATTTCAAACGGGCCGGATCCGGCCCGCGGGCCGTAGTTTGCCCACGGCTGGGTTAGAGTATTTTTTTTTCTCCATTTGACAAATGAGGAGACTGTGGCTCAGAGAAGCTAAGTCACTTACCTGAACTCTCACAGCTTGGACATAGTTAGGCTGGAGTCCAGGGCACCGACAAAACCTGCTACTAAACACTGAGTCACAGCTCAAGTGCGGCCCTCCAGCCCACGGAACCCCCCACTCCAGAGCGCAGGGTGTCCACATACCTGGGGTGCCGGCAGGTGCAAGTAGGGGGCTCCTGGGTAGTGAAGCATGGGGAATGCTGGACTAAAGAAGATTCAAGGGGTGTCTTTGCTGTGGGACTTGTCAGAGCCTTTGCTGTGCTGATGCACCACCCTGACTCTCCCAGAAGGGCCGAGTCTGTAGGACTTTCCGAACTTACTTGACCAGAGCCATTTGTTTTTGGTAAACCAGCTCCCCAGTTCTAGATGAGGCACAAGGCCCAGAGAAGGGAAGTAGTTACCTCAGGTCACACAGCAAATGTTTTTGATGATCAGAAAACTATATTCACTGCCAGCCACCCTCCCACCAACCGTCTTCTGCTCCTGGGACCCTGGTCCTTTCCCTGGTACACCTGGTTCCCGTGCTTTAGATGCCCAGCACCTTCAGTGAGGCCGCCTCTCCCACGTCACCACCAGGAGGAGAGAGAGGAGTGCCTGCTGCCTTGCAGGGGCTTGTGTGTGGGAGGGATCCACCCCGTGCCTTGTTGTCATGTGCCCCAGGAGCAAAGGGCAGGCTGTGCACACCTTTTATGGCTGGGCCACCTCCCAGAACAGTAAACAGAGGGGCAGGCAGCTGGCACTGGAGCTCTCCAGGTAGCAGACTCCTGGTCACCTCTGAAAGGGAGTTGAGAACAGCAGCTTTTCTCAGGAGTTTAAAAAATTATGCATTACGTTCATACAACTCAGATTCTTTATTATCATTCCTCCCTTCTTGGCCTGACAGCACCCACTAGTCCTTTAGGCACCTGTTCAGACCTCACCTCCTCCAAGAAGCCTTTCAGGCCCTCCAGGAGAAGCGCAGTCCCTGAATGCTCTGCTCTCTGAGGCCCAGAGCATACTCAGACTGGGGGCTTCTGGGGGACACACCCATGCCTGGCACATGAGGGTGCCCAATGAATTTTGTAAAATCCTGAGCTGAAAGTGTTTGAAAAATTCAAAAGACTGCTCTATTGAGTCGGATGATTCTGCTGACAAAATGGACTTAAAATTTTACAGGGTCTCAGAGACTCACTCTAACAATGTCATGTTTTAATCGCTCAAATGCATTTTAAAGGTGACCTTGTTGTAGGCCGACGGAGGCTGTAAGGGCTTATGCAACTGTCAGGAAAGGGGGAGGATGATTTATGCTTAACATTTCCTTTAATGCTACGTAAAATGATTTTTATACACCTTTAAAAAGAGGAAACAAAGTTTATTCTTGAAGCTGTATCCAAGAGGCTCCACTCTATGTACAACACTTGCCCAGCTGTGAGCTCTACTTGGTCCAGAGAAGTCCTCTGAGGGCCCAGGGACAGCCTGGCGAGGTGGGACTTGGCAGGGAGGGCTCTGACCTCTGTCCCCCTCCAAGGGCCTCCCCTACCCTGGAGCCCCATTGAGAATACTGGTGAGGGGACATGGCTCTGCAACCCGGAGGGGACAGTCATCAGAGCCTCTCGGGCCCATTCCTGCGGGCTTTTGCTCTGCGTCAGTCTGGAGAGGTTCAGGGTGTGTTAGGATGGGGGCAGGTGGAGGCGAGGCTGCAGGACCAGGCAGGTAGGAGCTGATCACATTCCTCCCCACAGGCCAACATTCCATCTTCCCTCAGCTCCATCTCCTTTCTCCAGGATCAGTCTAGTCCCTATAGCAGCCTTCTGCCCTTGAACCTACGGAGAAGGAGATAGGGATGGGGACTTATCTTGACTCCCTCACCCAGCCCTCTAGGGATGGAGACCTCCCACCCTGGGTTCCTTTATGCCCCTGAGGCCTAGAAAAGGAAAATGTCCTTATCCAAAGAGCTCGCTGCACAGATTGGCCAAGGGCACACAGGGGCTGGGTGGGTGACTTGTCCAAGGTGACTCAGAAGGTCAGTGACAGGGCTGGGACTCAGACCAGGCCTCCTGAGCCCCAACGGGAGCCACATTCCCAGCATCTGAGTCCCCAGGCCCCCAGCCCACAAGGCTGGGCGGGGGGCTAAGGCAGATACTCCTCCTTGACAGGCATTGGGGAGGAGGCGCCCAGGAGGCTAGTGGAGCTGGGGCACAGGCCCCCCAGGGGCGGCCCAGCGGCAGTGGGGGTGACTTCGTGGGCTGGCAGTGGTGGCTGTGGGGGCTGCTGCTGCTGCTGCTGCTGCTGCTGCTGCTGCTGTTTCTTCTTGTTCACTTTGCGCTCCTTCGCCCTCCGGTTTTGGAACCAGATCTTCACCTGTGGTTGGAGAACAGAGGTAGGTGGTGCGGAGACCCGGTGACAGTGAGAGGAAGGGCGGGAGGACAGCTGAGCTCTCACTTCTTGCTGTGGCGTTTGTGGACTCCCTCCTGCTCTCAACACCCAGACCATTCGTGGACCCTGAACACATTCTCCTTTCTAAAACGTGCTCCCCTACTCTCGTGACAAGCTCTCCTGCAGCCTTCTTCCCCATCTCCCAAGGCCATACTCTAACACCCCTCCTCCAGGAAGCCCTCCCTGTTCTGCCTGTGACTACTCCCTTGTCTGGATTTAAACAGCACTGATCATAGCCGGCTTTGGTCTATAGCTAATCAGATCCCCTATTTCCCTATTGGGAGTTAGGGATTTTGGGTTTTGTTGAGGCAGGAGAGGATTTGGCAGTGGCTCAGTTTCTGCTGTGCTGTGTGACCATGGTCAGGAGGCTCAACCTCTCTGTTCTCCTCCTTTGACTGAGCTCCGTAATCTGCCTGACAGCCTGGAGGCCAGACTCCCAGTGCTGCTCCTGTGGCTGAGGTGGGGGTCCCACACACCTGCCGTTCAGTTAGCCCCAGGTTGGCAGCCAGCTCCGATTTCCGCCGGATGGTGATATAACGGCTGTAGTGGAACTCCTTTTCCAGCTCCAGGCGCTGGTGGTCGGTGTAGACCACGCGGTACTTGTCTTTGGTCCGGGTCTTTCCTGAGAAGCAGAGGGACCAGGAGGGGAGGTGAGTGTGGAGGGGCAGCCTGCAAAAGGCACAGGCAGGGTCCCCAGCCCTTAGAAGAAGGACCCTGAGGTGGGGAGGGAGGTACACCCCAGCCCTGGGGTGACAATCATTCCCCCCAGGCTCAGGCTTGAAGACTACCTGAGAGGCAAGCACTTTGGGGAGGCGCTGAGGCACAGAGAGGGTTACAACTCTCTCAGGGTTACACAGCAAGCTGCTGGTGGGGGTGGGTTTCAATCCTGGTCTCCTGACCCAGAGCCCTACTCTGACCACCAGCTCCTCCAGCTTTAACCCAGCAGCTTTGGACGTGGCTGCGTGACAGGAAGTCCGGGAGCCTGTGGAAAGCAGCTTCCAGGGCATCCCTGACCATGTGAGTCAGAAAGCCTCGGCATACAATCTGCATGTTTACTATGTTCCCCAGGTGGTTCCATTCCAGGTCCTCAGACCACAGGTGTGAACACCAGTGAGCTGGAGGGACATCTGGCTGGCAAAGGCAGGTGGAGGCTAATGATGGCAGCTGTTCCTTTCTCCTGTGCAGAGGAGAGCAGGGAAGAGCCACTGTAGGCAGGGCGGACGCTTTCTGGACTGTCCTGGGTATAAGGCACCTCGATTCCTGTTGGACGTGGCTGCTGGTGACCCTTGAGGACCTAGAAGTTACCTTAAGAGGCCCTAGCCCTGCCCAGCCAGCGTGGCTCAGTGGTTGAGCATCAACCTATGAACCAGGAGGTCACGGTTCAATTGGCCAGGTTGCCGACTTGATCCCCAATGCGGGGCGTGCATGAGATACCAATCCATGATTCTTTCTCATCATTGATGTTTCTATCTCTTCCTCTTCCTTCCTCTCTGAAATTAATAAAAATATATATTTTTTAAAAGGAGGCCCTAGCCCTGAACACCAAGCCCTGAGCTAGGGGTGAATAGGGGTTCATCTTCCTGAAGCCATCCACCCTTCTGCCTGTGTCCGGGCACAGAGCAGGAATGACTGCTCAGCTCACAAGTACTTACTGAGCTCCTGCTGTGAGCCAGGCACTGGGGTACATCAGGAAAAGCAAAACTGAAAGATTCAGGGCTCCAGGCAGAGTGAACAGCAAATGCAAAGGCCCTGAGGCAGAAACATGCCTGACACCTGACATGTGTAAGAAACAGTGAGGCGTGGCTGGAATGCACTGAGGGACGGCGGAGGGGTGGCTGCCCAGAGCCTTACAGGCCATTGAAAAGACTCTGGGTTTTCCTGTGTCTGAGATGGGAACCATTGCAGGGTTCTGCGTAGAGGAGACACGAGGTCTGAAGTACGTTTCAATAGCTGCTGCACGGGGAACAGATTGGCAAGAAGAAGCAGGAAGCACACAGAGACCTGCAATAACCCAGGAGAGAGACGGTGGTGGGTTGGCTTCTAAATGGGACTCAGCCTGGGGCCAGGAACTGGATAGGAGGACTGACTGGGGTTAATGTCAGGGCTTATTTTGGGGCTGGGATCAGAGGTCTGTCTGGAGAGAATATTAAGAGTCATGCTTGGCCTGGGCTGGTGTGGAGGCCTGACTAAACATGAGTTTTCTTTGTAAAAAGCTGAGCACATGGCTATAAATAGGAGGCACATGCAAGCACTCTCAGACCTACACATGCGTCCCACCAGGGCACGGTGGGTCTCTGAATCCCCATCAATCCCCCCCTCCCTCACCCAAGTGCCCCCGTAACACCCCAGCCTTCACCTCTGTTTGGGTCACAGCTCTGGTCTCCCCTGTCCTTCAGCACCCCTGTCCTAACTACCCCATACCCCGATCCAGGCCCCACCCCCTCCACCAAGCCCACGCAACTTGGCAGGACAGCACTGGGCTCCTCCAGAGCCAAATGGTTTTGTGGAGAATGGGAGACAACAGATATTACTGGGCTCTTTTCCCTGGTTTCCTGCCAGAGCAGCGGAACCGCGCTGGACGCTCCCACATCCACTGCCCTCAGCTCACTGCCCGACGCAGCACGGGACAGCCTCGGCTCGCCGCCCGGCCTGGCCCAAGAAAGGCACAAGGGAGTGGCTGCTAAGGCTTTGGTCCAGATAGAGCCCCTCCTTGGCCTAGAAAATTCAACGCAGCTCAAAATCAGTTCTGCCTAATGCCACCACCCCCAGAGCCCAGAGCTCTGCACCCACAGCCCACTGGGCTCGCAGGGCTAAACCCAGAAGGGGTCATGGGAGTTTCGTCTCCTCCCACCTTATAAATGAAGAGACCACGGTTCAGGATGGTTATACAGCTGCCAGAGAGCCAAATAAGAGGCCTGGTGGGTCCTTCCAGTCCAGCCTCCCTGTGTGGTCAGGGTCACTGAAGGCCCTGGCAGTCGGACTCGCCCAAGACCACGTCCCGTGGCCTAGAGCTCTCACTCTCCGTTCTCATTCACAACTCCCCACCCACCAGGTTTAGGGGCTGCAGGACTCACCATGGAGCCCACCTCAGCATTGACAGCAGAAGCTCAAACAGCAGACCACCCATCTACTGGTACTTCTGGGGGCCTGGGAAATGCCCAGAAGACTCACAGCCTGAGGTGGGGAATGAGGCTCCCTGCCCACCCAAACCTCAGCCTGAGATTCCAAGCAGTGGTTATGCAGTTACCTGTCCCCCAAGACACCCAGCTCTCACTCCCATCCTTTCTCAGGAGCAAGCAGGGATCCATCACACCCATTTCATAGATGGGGGAAATTAAGGCTTAAAAACGGGCCCTTGCTTAGGGCTATTCTGCCTGGTAGTGGTATGAACCCGGGCTCAGGTTCCTGACCTCTAGCCCAGCTCTTCCCAGGGTCCAGGTTGGGGGTAGGGGGTGAGACCAGTTGGGAGGTAGGACTCTATCTGCATAATTAGTCCTCTCTGTTCTAGCAAGGCGGCCGGTGAAGACACAACCCATAGACCTGGTCTTCCCCGTCCCCCTTTCCCCTCTGGGCCCAGGAGAGGGGCTGGTGGGCTCAGGAACCTACTGACCAACTTCTATTGATAGAGCTGCTCAAAACACAAGAGTTTAGAAAATGGCTCTGCTAAAGAACAAAATGTTTGCTGTCACACCATGTGGTCCAGGAGCCAGGGAGTCCCACAGGAGCCCAGCTCGGTGATGTGTCGCCTCATTGAGCACCACATCGCCCTCACCCAATCATCCCACCTCCAGGAGCGGGTCCCACAGAGAAATGTCCAAAGCTGCAGCTGTTTGAAGCGACATAAGACTAAAATCACTGTACATGCTACAGGTAGGGAACATGTTAAATAAAAGATGGCACATCCATGGAGACAAGCTTTACGCAATCATTCGGAAGAGACTGTAAAGCTCCATCTGTACCAACATGGAGCAATGCCTAAGATATTTTGTTGAGCAAAAATAAAAGCAAGATATTGAATGCTGTGAATAATGTTACTGGTTTTGGTATAAAAAAGGGGACACACACTCACATATACCCCATCACATGTTTGTGCACCCATAGGGCTCTTTCTGAAAGAATATACAAGAAGCCATTAGCAGGAGCTGCCTCTGGAGAGAGAACTGGGGAGCCCCGGGTAGGAGGGAGTTTTAGGGGTGCTTACATTTTTACCATGTGCAGTTGTGAACTTGTTTTTAATGACAGGATCCCTGGGCTCCAGTCACAGCTCTGGGCCAGAACTCCCGAATGCCCGAAGCTACCCTCCCTCCCCCCTCCTAGGAGCACCTGTGCCACCCTGAAGCCCAGGAGGGAGGGAACAGGGAGGTGCGTGAGAGTGGCGGGGCGGGGAGAGGGCCCAGGATCAATGATTTACAGGCCGCTGGGATGCTGGGGCTGAGGGGGAAGTCCAGGCTCCAGTAACAGGTGTCTGATGGGGGCCTCCGCGCCCAGCCACCTAATAAACAACTCTCTGGGCCAGATGCCAGTGTGAGTGGGCAGGGGGAGGGTGGGGAGCCCCCAGATCTTCAGGGGTGAGCATGGCAGGGAGAGCCTTGGGTAACTCACCCAACTGAGAGGCTCTCTCTCTGCTCTGGCTTTGGGACTTGAGGAATGGCCACCCATGTGCACCAGACCACCGTGGAGGTCAAGTTCCCATCCCCTCAGTGTGCACAGCAGAGGCCTGGAAGCTACAGGTGAACGGCACACACGCCTGGCCAGCAGCCTCAGAACTGGCTGGAGCTTTCTAGAAAGCGCAGATTCTAGCCCAGACATTCAGACTCAGTGGGGTTGGAATAGGGCTCCGGGATTTGATAGTTGAAGAGCTCTCTGGTAACCCTGGCATGTGGCTGTGCAATACAGCTTCTCACTGGCTGCGTGACCCACAACCGTCACCCCACCTCTCTGAGCCTTACTTTACTATAAAATGGGGATCATTATTATTCTAATAAGGGCCAACATGTCCACAGGTCAGGCAGCTTGTATATACCTCTCAACAACCTATGAAGTTGTGCAACTATTATCCCTATTTTATAGACGGGGAAATGAGGCTCAGAGAAGTCCACACATCTGGCAGGTGGGATTTAAACCCAGGTCTGTCCAGCCTCAGATCAGCACTAGCACCTACCACAAAGTGTAAGTTCTCCTGCAACCACCCAACCGTGGTATGTCCAGGGGATCACTGGAGATGGATGGAGGACGCCTCGCACAGTCCCTGGCATGCAGTGGGTGTGTGGGGAAGGGTAGATCGCATTCATTTCCAATAGTGGCAGGACAACCATATGGCAGGAATGTTGGGGAATGATTTGTGCCATGGGTGGTGTGTTAGACGAGACTGTTTATTTATAAGGTCCCTTCCAACTTGGAAACGCGAAGCTCCCAATGTTTGTTGATTCTCTGATTGTGTTTGTTATTGTTGCTGAAAGAATTCTAAGACTGATTTCCCTGTCTGAGAGTCTAGATGCAGAGCCTGCCCAGCTGGAGGACAGGGGGCAAGAGCCACACAGCCTTCAGCGGGGCCCCCCCATCCAGCCTGGGCCAGCGGAGGACAGAGTCCAGACTCTGCCTCAAGGGCGGGGTGGGTAGCGCCAGGAAAACCGTGTGGACTCTGGGTCAGCACTTCCTTTGCCCTCTTGTGGCCCTGAGGGATGACACTGCCGGCTCTGGCTCTCAGAGCCTGGGACACAAACCCAGCCCTGGACCCTCTGTCACCCCTCCCTGTGGGGTCCAGCCCTGGCTGTGCACCTAATTCCCCCAACACACAGGCGCTCCACCCCTGATCTACTGCATCTGGCCTGTCAGTGGGAGTCAGCAGGACCTCGGCCCAGTTCTGTGTCATCTGTATGGCCTTGAGTGAGTCCCTTTCCCTCTCTGAGCCTCAGTTTCTCTTGTGCATCAGAAGAGGGTTGGGGTGTCAGCTTTCAGGGCCCTGTAGTTTCCGAAGTTCTGTGCAGCTCTGAGCCCTCCCATAAGAACCAGACACCGCCCCCCTCACTCCCTCACTGTCCACTACCTGGGCAGCACCCACAGGGAGGGCATGGCCTGCACATCCTCCAGCCAAGTGCCTCAGACACATGAGGGGCAGGAGGCACCTGTCTGTAGCGCTGGTCTGGGGAGGACAAAGAGAAATGCAAGCTTAGGGACCTTTGGCAGGAGGGAGCTCGGGGAAGGGGGAAGGACGGGGTGGCCATGGAATCCCACCGCCAGGAGTCCTGAAACTGGAGTGGGGAAGGTATACTGAGGAGGAGGAAAGAATTACATATACGTTGAGCATGCAAATAGCTTTAATATAAAACATGTGAGGTGCTACCCAGATAACATATATAAGAAGGCTGCAAAGGGGGCAGGGTAGCCCTGAGGTGGTGGCGCTTCTGCTGAGGCCTGATCCTAGCAGCTTTGCCACTGTCCTGAGATTTGGGGAAGGCTCGCTACACAGGGGGGAGGGGGGAGGGCCTAAGGGGAGTGGTCCCCAGAACTGGCTGGCTGCTGTCTGACCACCCTTAGCTGAAGGAGCTGACAAGTGGCTGAACCTCTTTGGGCTTCCTTCCCCCTGGGGAACAGATGGATGTGAAAGCAGTTTGTAAAGGGCAAAGAGCTATGGAGGCGACCAGGAGAACTGAGCTATTTGTAGAAGCGGATGTTGGAGGCTCCCCTGGGATCGGGAGGAATGCCGCCTGATGGGGAGCAGCAGGGCAAAGAACACGCTGGCCTGGGTGTGGGGAGATCTGGCTGGGCCACCGACTGCACATGTGATGTTCGGTTTGGGTCCGTTTTCTCATCTGTGCTGCCAGGGGCAGGACCTCTGCTGTGGCAGCCCTGACCCGGCCAGTTCCATGATGGACAGACGTGTCTCGTGGGCCGTGAAGCTTTCTTTTGGGCTCTCGACTGGGTCCTTGTTCCTGCTGATGCTCTATCATAGTTCCTCATTCAAACCCCGGAACAGGGGTGAGGCTGGCATGGGGTGGGGAGAAATGGCCTGGCCAGCCACACCAGGATCCTTGCAGCCTCAGGCAAGGCTCTCCTCCCCACTGTCACCCTCCTCCCCCCAGGCCACCTGTGTGCCATCCCCTGCCCTATCATCTTCCTGGCAGTCCACAGCCTGGCTTGGCTCTGGGAGGCAGCGAAGAGGACAGAGCCTTCAGAGTCAGACAGACCCGGTGGCTCTCACCCGCCCGGCCACTGGCCGGCTGTGTGAACCCTGGCAAGTCACTGAACCTCTTTGAACCCCAGTTTACTCATCTGTGAAGCGGGGACATGAATTCCTCCTTATACACCGTAGTTGCAGAGATTAGATGCGACAATCTACTTAACAGACAATTACTGAAAGCTAGCTGTGACGAGGAAGATAACGATGAAGAGCACTTCGAGATGGAAGAGGCCGGAGAGATTCCTCGACGGAGAGAAAGGGGCCCATCTGGAGTGGATTACCGCCCTCAGAACTCTTGAGAGGGGCTTTCCTGCACTGTCCCCTGGGACAGCTACCAGCCACACGTGGCTATTTCATACTTAAAGTAATAAAACAGAATTGAAAGCCAGGTCTTTAGTCACATCAGCCATATTTCAAGTGCTGGAAAGACACACGCAGCGAGTGGCTCGCATTCTGGACAGCACAGAGAGGCAGCATGCTCATCGCACAGGAAGTTCTATTGGACAACCCTGCCCTTTTCTAGCTCACTGTGTGACCATGGCAACCCCCTTCCCCCGTGCCCGGCCCCTCCTATGCTCTGTGAGGGCAGGCACCATGCCACCTTGTTCGCCCAGTCCGTACACTGCAAGTACTTGCTGGATCTCCTTGAGTACACAACACAAACCTGCCGTCCTGGTCTTCCTGACCTAAGGAAATAGCCCCATTCTTCAGCCACTCAGGCCAAAGGCCTTGCTGGTACTTCCCCACTCCCCACATCCAATCCATCAGCTGGTCAGCTCAACCTCCTCTCGGTCCACCTGCACTGCTCCCACAGCCGTCCTCAAAGCCGCTAATCTAATGCACAAATGCCGGTTCTGGGGTCAGAAATACCTGCATTTGAAAAAAAGCTGAGCAGTCAATAGATGCTAGTCCCTTTATTACTATGGTAGATGCTTGGTATTCATTTGTTAAATAATTCATTCCCCTCTCTCACTGGGGGGCGGCACTGATTAAAAACAAACGAATGAAATAATTACAAACTGTGATTAGTATGAAGGAAAGCGAGCACAGAGCTGAGAGCTGGGTTCAGTGGTGGGAGGTGGGAGGCACACTTCGTTTAGTGTGGGCGAGGTCTCCTGGAGGAGGCAGCATTTAAGCCAAGACTTAAAGGTTGAGAAGGAGGTTTCCATGTCACCGATGGGGACGAATATTCTGGGAAGGGAGAAGAGCATCTACACAGGCCCCAACGCTGAAGTAAGCAGAGTCGGGGGCAGACAGTGCCAGCTCCCTGAGGGGACCCTGTCTGCCTTGTTCTGGATGGAACCCCCAGCACCTAGAAGAATGTTTGGCACAGAAGAGACACTTGGAGAAGAGTATTGCCCACAGGCCAGCCTGCCTGCCTGCCTGAATGAATGAATGGATGAATGAATGAGGCACATAATGGGTCTGGAGAGGCTAGCAGAGCTGAGCCCTGGGATAAGGGGTTTGGATTTGATTTCAAGAGCAATGGGAAGTCACCGGAGGGTGTTGAGCCTAGAGCATCAGCCTGGACCCGCTCTGTCACGCGGAGGGATCTAGCCGCCCCTTCACAAACTGAAGGGGTGAGTGTGGAAAGAGGGCTTAGCTTGTTAACACAATGATGGACCTGACGCCAGATGCAATTGTTTCCAAGTCCCAGGAGCTCCCAGACAGACATCTGAGGGGTCAGCCCATTAAGATAACTTCCTCCTGACAAGCCAGACACGACTGCTAACAAAGCCGTTTTGGACCTTCAGAAAGACTCCCTCGGCTCTCAGCAGCAGTATCTGCCAAAACGGGGGCGAGAAAACACTCGACCAAAAACAGCCTTCTGCCACCTCCTAACTGGGTCATCCCCCTTCCCAGCTACATCTGAGAGATGAGGTGTCACATGGCGCTCCTGCCTTGAGAGCCAGTTTTAAACAGCTCGGCCCCTGCTGTGCCCACCCTCCCCCTCCAGCCTCCTATAGCTCCTCCCTGACCGGCCTCCTTTTTCCCCACCTGGGCCGGGGCGCACATGAAGGGGGCTTGGGCTCCTGTGCCCAGGGTGTTGCTTTATTCGATAGGCGCTCCTTAGGCCGTAGTGTCCGGACTGGAACCCTGTGTCTCAGCTGTGTGAGCTTGGCAAGCCACCTTACCCTCTCTGAGCCTCATTAACTTTATCTGTAAAATGAGGCTAATAATAGAACCTCACACCTCTGAGGGTTGTTATGAGGCTTAGGTGGAATCACTCAGGCAAAGTTCTTGGCGCAGTGCCTGGCACACGGTAAGGACTCAGCCAAAACCACAGTTATCAGGTTTATCATGAGCTCCTACTATGGGCAAGGGACGGTGAGAAGGACGGAACTGATAGAGATAAATACAGCCAGTGGTAAATGTTGTTAATACAAGGGCCTGATGGAGTGCCAGGAGGGGGCAACCAAGGAGGGCTTACTAGAGGAGGTGACCTGGGAGAAGGAGCAGCATTTGAAGAGGTTGAAAATGTAGAAGAGGAAAGGGAGGGTAGTTCCTGTTGAGAGACCCAGACTGGGGAGGCAGGGTGTGTGCTTGAATGCACCTGCTAAGGACGAGAAGAGATGGTCAGAGGTACCGATGGTCACTGAGCACCTACTCTGCCAGGCTCAGGGATCTAGGTACCATTGCTTCAAGGTGCAATCCTATTGTGATCCTTATGTTACAGCGGAAGAATAGGAAGCTCGGAGAAATGATCCAAATTAGCTTTCCTGATGCTCACACAGCTTCTAACAGAAATTCATTCACAGTTAAGGCTCAGATCTTAACTGTTGCAAATAAGCATCTCTTCTCTGGGCAAACCAGTGGGAGAGTAGCTTCAATAGTGGGTTGGGGGCCAGTTCTCAAAAGGGCTTCAAATGGCACAAAAATGGGGCTGGATTTTACAGCAACGAAATGGCATAAAACGCAATGGCGATTCCATGGCAGTGGGGAGCTATGCAATGCTCTTGAGCGGGGGATGTGTCTGGAAGAGGTAAATCTGTTAATGGTTTAGAAGGCAGCTGGGGCATCAGAGAGGCTGGAGTTGCGAGGCCAGTGTGGAGGCTGTGGCAATGGGCCCGGGGGAGGGTCTGGAATGTGGTGGGGAAAGGAGTGGCTCACCCCTCCATGGACCTCAGTTTCTCCATCGGAAAGCTGAAGGGGTTGGACCAAGATCTACACCCTGTTGCAGCCGTCTCATCATCTGAGTGAACATCTCCCTGGTTGTGTGGGACCTCAGCCACCCTCATGGGTCGTTAACCCGTGAAGCCCTGTTTATTTGACAGAAGGCTGAAGTAGGACCCTCTTGGTGAAAACGCTGGTATTTATAGATGCCAAGGGGGAAGGCAAACAAATAGAACCCCTTGTAGTCACTTCCTACCCTGGCCTCAATCGGGTGACAATAATCACTTGGAACTGTTCAATATTTTGATTGTGGAATGAAGGCCAACAGCCTCTCCCTTAGCTTCCCCATTTTCACGGGCACCTCCTTAGAATAAGGCCAGGACTTAGTCCCAGCCTTAGCCATGCCAATTCCCAGGTGAGGTTGGCACCTCACTGTCCCAGCAGGGAGAGAAGAGCAACCATTGGCATGAACTGCTTGCCTGGGCAGCCATAGGTCCCATCTCCAGGGTCGGGACCTCAGAAATCTATGTTAAAGCCAAGATTTCACACTTGCCCTGTTCATTCATTCAACAACATGTATTGAGCACCTGTTAAATGCCATACACAGAGCTGGGTGTCTGGAATGTAGTGATAGGCCAAATAGACATGGCTCTAGACCTCATAGGTGTTTATCTTGGTGTCTGGATAGGGGAACAGACCACACACAAACACACCAATAAGTGAATACATTGCAGTTGGGGTTAGTGCTCTAAAGGAAACATGGTAAAGATTATTGGTGGGTATAGGGGGAGTCTTCCTTGAGAAATCATGGAGGACATCTCTGAGGAGGTGACCATTAAGCAGAGACCTGAAGGGTGAGAAGGAGATAGGCCTGCCAAAAGTCAAGGAAACGAGGTTTCTGGAAAAAAGGAACAACATATGCACAAGACCTGCAGTAGGACATGGCATGTCTGAAAAGCTAAAGGAAGGCTGGAGCGGCTAGTTTGGTGGCTGAAGGGAGAGTGGCGTAGGTTGAGGTCAGGATGGCAGGAAGGGACCAGGTGCTGATGCTCTACAGTCTCAGAGCTCTCAGGAAGGAGTGAAGATTTTGCCCTAAAAATGATGGAAAACCTTTGGAAAAATTTTAACTGACTCATCCAGCATCTATTCTAGTCCAACTTCCACTTGTGTGAAACTAGAACATTCCTTCCAGACTCTGGGCTTCAGTTCTCCATCTGTATGTCTGGTCTCTAAATGTCCAGTTCAGATATTGTAGAATGCTAGAGCCTCACAAGGGAGGGAAAATGGGCTGGCCCACATGGACCAGGAGACAGGTGACCAGGGAGCCACATTTGCAGGAGATCCAGCGGGGGCAGGGGGTGGGGGGGGGGGGAGTGGTGCGGGGGGAGAGGCAGGGGGGAGCCTGATGCATGAACTTCCCTCTGCCATCTGAGACAACAGCATGGACACAGCAAACACCCCTGAGAGAGCCTGTATCTTCCTTGCCCAGAAGGAAAAACTGAGGCCAAATAGGGGAGGAACTTGGCCTCTTTCTCAGGGAGGGTCTGTAACCCCACCCCAATTCTGCCTGAATCTCGGAAGCACTGGTCAAGAGCCAGATGCCCCCTGAGCCGATGGGCAGAGTGTCCAGCTTTCAGAAGGCCAAGGCTCTTGCCTCCTTGGCAGAATGGGTCCTACCTGACTCCTCAGGGCAGCCACTTTCCTTGGGAGCCCCCTTGCCTCCCTTGGCCCTTCCTTCTACTGTCTGGGAGCAAAGGAAGAACAGTGGTTTGCCTTCAGGCAGAGTTACTCCTAGGCCCCTTTTCGCCTGGAAACAACTGTGTCCAAATGACTTTTGAGGCCAGAGGCTGGGTTGGGCTCTCGGCTCCTGTCCGAGAGAAGAGGTGATTTACCTGACTGACATCTCACAGCCTGCAAGCTCCCCCAGGCCTCTGACCCCCACTGGCCCACTCTCTCCGCTTCACACAGTGAGGGCCTCTCTGCAAGTCCCGCCCCTACAGAGCCTCCCCATCCATCTCCAAAGCCACCCAATCAGCAGGAAGCAACAACAGGAATAGTGGAGCAGGAAATGCGGGCTTCCTTCTCCAGGGAACACACACAGAACTGCAGGACCCTGAGGGTGTGGCCCCACAACCCTCTCTCATATAATCTAATGCAAGGATCTCAACAGGGGTTTATGGATAAAGCTTCTGGGGCCCCTCGAACTCCTGAAACTGTCTACCAAATTAGGCAACACTCTTTTCTAGAGAGAAGAATTGTACTTTCCATTAATTTTTCAAAGAGGTCCTTTTGTAACTCAAACAAAGATACAAGGCCCTTCCCTTTCCTGTCAATGGTAAAACTGAGACTCAGAAAAAGATGACTGACTTAAGAGAAGCTGTTTAGAGAATTAGCCCAGAGGCTTGGTGGTCAGTCTGCCAGGTTTCAAGCCCCAGCCTCACCATTTGCCGGTTGTACCGCTTTGTGCAAGTATTTAACCTCTCTGTGCCATTCTTTCTTCATCCTAACACTGGGGGTGATAACAGTACCTACTATGGTGTAAGAATTAAATGAGTTAACACATGCAAGACCTTGGGTCAGTGCCTGGTCCATTAGTAAGTGTTCTATAAATGTTAGCCAAGGTCACTGAGACAAGGGGCAAAGCTGGGCCTTCAGTCCCAGTCCTCTGAGGCCTCTGGAGGCAGCTAGGAGGTTATGTGTCCCTGAGCCTCCCAAGAAGGTGGTCTGATTGCAGCCAGACCTGTAGCTACCGATCAAGCCTTCCCCAGCATCTGCCCCCTGGGTGAGCTGGGCATGTGTGGAGACTTGGGGGTGAAGAGAGAGAGGAGGTGGGGAAGTCCCAGGCTCCCTCCCAGCTGGGGGAAGGGGAGGAGGGGCTGGACATCAAAGGGTGGGCAGGCCAACTTCCCGCCCACCAGGCCAGGTGGCCTTTGTCAGGACAGGCCCGACACAGTCAGGACAATGGGGTATCGTGTTCACGTTCCGGCCAACAGGAGTCACTACGGAGCCAAGGCGCAGCCTGTTACATGACAAAGGGGGGGCCTATAAAGGAGGTCAGGCCGCCCCTCATTAAAGCTGGGCCTTTGTCCTGCCCCCTCCCCTGCCTTTGAAGAGGGTGGATCAGAGAGGCCTGCCTGGGGGCAGGAGGTTCACAGGCTCAGGAGCCAAACAGCAGCCACCTTCCCAACTGCTCCTGCTTTCCCCTCCCCCAGGGTCAAGAGTTCAGAAAGGACCCTGGATGGGAAGGTAGGGAGCCCCCCAAGCGCCAATCTAACCAAAGAGACTCTTTTTCAGTCCAGATGACATGACCCACCCATCTCTTCACTGTCGGGGGGATTGAGACCGGGAAAGGGAAGTGCCTGGCCGCATCCTTACCATCGGGGCACCTTCCCTTCTGGGGTGGGGTGGAGCCTCCGCTTGGGGTTGGGATGGGGGTGGAAGAAACCGGTGTGGCTAAAAGAGCCCTGGGATAAAAGTCTGGGGCAGCGTTCTAGTTCCAGCCTTGCCAGTACCCACACTGCACGCACCTCTGCTTCTCAGGGCTCAGTTTCCCTATCTAGACAGACAGGCTGTGCTTTCGCAGGCTGGGATTCGGAAGGGAAGCTGAGAGAGCAGTCCCCAGCGCCAGGGTGGACGGAGGCTGCACTCCAGGAACCCCAGCAGGGCCAGAGCAGAGGTCAGCTGGGGGCAGACAGGGGGTCAGACAGGGGGCAGCCGGGCCTCGCCCTAGCACCTGCCGGTGCCCAGGGGAGCCGTTCGTTGGAGGCGCACGGCCAGGGAGGGGTCCTTACCGCTGCCACCGCTGCCTCCGGCCGCCACGCTGCGCCGCATCCACTCGTAGGGAGTCCGCCTTTGCGCTCCGGGCGAGGACGGTGCGCCCGGGCCGCCAAGGGGCTGCGCCAGGAGGCCCGGGCCAGGCCCAGGGGGCGCGGGCACCGCGCTAAAGTCCGGAGGGGGCCCGAAAGCCAGCGGGACCGGGCTGGCAGCCGGGGCCGCGGGGCCCGGGCCATAGGCGGCGGCCCAGTCGTCCTTGGGCACCGAAAAGGGCGCGCTCCAGGCCGCAGGCGGCGCGGGGGCCGGTTCCACATGCGAGTAGCCGGTGAAGTCGGGGTACTGCGGGGGCCCCGGGGGTGGGGGCCCGTAGGCTTGCGGGCCCAGGCCGAGACTCGGGGGCCTGGCGGGGCCGGGGTACACGGGCGAGTCCTTGTCCAGCACATAGCCCACGTACATGGTGGCCGCAGGGACCCCCGCGCATGCTGGGCCCGGGAGCCGCGGCTGCGGGCCGCCCCGGCGAGCACAGCGCACCTGAACTCGCCGCCCGCGGCCGACGCCCCACCCAGCCTTTTATAGCCCCGGGCCCGCGGCCCCAGCTGGGGCGGGTTTGCATTTCAAAGCGGGGGTAGCCTCAGGGCCGCGAATCAAAGGGGGAAACCCGTGGGGGGCGGGGGGTTCAAAAGGAGACAAATTGCCACCCCAAGCGGGAGGCGGACGGGCCGGGGCCTGAAGAGGTGGGGACGCGGAGGCGCCTCCCGGGTCCGTCGAGGCGCGCGAAGCGGAGGAGCCTCCGGAGAGGCCGGCGGCCCAGCGGCTGGCCTGGCACCTCCATCTCCCCGAGGAGGACAGGGATCCGGGGCTGCACCGGGACCCCAGGCCCGGGGCACACAGCCACCAGGCCTGCGGCACACTCCGCAGTGACCAGCCCGAGGGGAGGGCGCAGCCTGACTTCAAACGGGGCTCCTGTCTGGAAGGTAGTGGAATTCTTCATCTTTGGGGGGCAGGGGTCACGACCCTTCTGAGTCTCCGATGAAAGCTGTGGATGTTTTTGCCGGGAAAATGCACATATGCACATACACAAGTTCTTTCAAGAGGTGGGGTAGGGGCATCTTCGGGAGGGACGTTCTAAGGAACTTCTCACAATTCTCTTGGCGATCCCCTGCCCCCTTTGTTTTAATGAGAGGTTATGCGAACATAGAATGGTATAGTGAACCGCTAGATACCCGTCACCCAGCTCCAGCCATTATCAAGATTCCTTTCATCTCCTCCCCTTCTTTTTTTTTTTTTTTTTTGCTAACGTATTTTAAAACAAATTTTAAACAGCCTGTCATTTTACCCCCACATACTTCAGCCTGCAACACATGGGCATTTTCTTACATAATTTGCCATTGTCACATCTAATAAAATTAACACAAACTCCTGGGTATTATCTAGCACCCACCACTCCCAGACTGGCAAGCATTTCACCGCAACCCAAGTGGAGGGGCGGGTGGGCAGTTGAGGGGCCATGAGTGAGCTGGGAGTGGGGAACAAGGCTGAGGGGTCGGAGGAAGAACTCCTGAAGGGCAGGGCTTTGGGTCGGAAAGGCTGCAGGAGGGTCAGAGCCAAAGAGCTGCTGAGAAGCCCCCTATGGGGTTTGACCTCTGACATTTCTTGGGGCCCCCAAATGTGCAGGGACATGTGGCCCCCAGAAGTAGACAGAATGAGACAGTCTTATCTATGCAGCCCATCTCCCATGAGTCACCACATGGGCCTGGGGTATGCAGCCTGTCTCTCCCGTGAGTTACCACATGGGCCTGGGGCAGGTCGGCACATCTCAGGGCTAGACAGACGTGTCAGGATCAGGACACCATTGACGGGGCCCAGTGAAAAGTAACAATATGAGATCCCGCATTCAAAAATTATTAAGGGGGAGAGATCAACCAAAGGACTTGTCTGCAGGCATATAAGCCTAACCAATGGACACAGACACCAGGGCAGTGAAGGCATGAGTCAGGGGGAGGCAATGGGGGGATAAGGACACGTATGTAATACCTTAATCAATAAAGAAAAAAAGTATTATTTAAAACAAAGAAAGAAAAGTATTAAGAATTTCAAGATGGCAAAAGCAGAGAGTTCAACCAAGCACAGGGCCCTTCTAAACACCGGGCCCTGTATGACTGCACAGGTGACCCACCCATGAAGCTGGCCCCAGTCAGGATCTTGTTCTTCTGGGGCTCGGATGGACACAGAGCAGGGACAGCAGGCCCAGGGCTCCCCTTCCTGCTCAGAGGAACCCTTTCCCTTATACAGGTGGAAACACTGAGGTCTAGAAAGGAAAGAGGCTGTGCCCAAGTTTATGTGCTAAAATGAAGGTTGCTCTTGGAGAGGGGAGCAGAGACTGCCTGGGTTGTGGCTGACATGGATGCAGACATGCCTGCCTCAGCAGGGAAGGCCCCCTTCCCGTGTCAGGAATTGGATGTGTTGGTAACATTTTACTCAGAAGTCATGTAAAATCTTTCACAGGGTCAGTGAGAAACTGGAAAGGTACAGAGAAAGGAGGACTGGGCTCGCCTCTCTGATCTGAGGTAACTGGGACTGCTGCGGCTGGAGGAAGACAAAACCTGGAGTGGGACTTGAAGGTCTGAGTGTGGGGAATGGGACAGGGCAGAACTGGGACCTAAGAAAGAAGGAAAGAAAGAAAGAAAGAAAGAAAGAAAGAAAGAAAGAAAGAAAGAAAGAAAGAAAGAAAGAAAGAAAGAAAGAAAGAAAGAAAGAAAGAAAGAAAGAAAGAAAGAAAGGAGGGAGGGAGGGAGGGAGGGAGGGAGGGAGGGAGGGAGGGAGGGAGGGAGGGAGGGAGGGAGGAAGGAAGGAAGGAAGGAAGGAAGGAAGGAAGGAAGGAAGGAAGGAAGGAAGGAAGGAAAAGCTGCAGGCACAGACGTAGATTTCAACCCACCCATAATAAAGTGTTCTCTAAAGGGCCATCCATCAGGAAATGGGTTGTCATGAAAAAGAGAGTGAGCTCACCATCACAGGACATATGTAAGTGACTGCTGGAAGTCCCTGGTCAGGGATGCTGCAGAAAAGATGCCTATCCGGGGGGTGGGAGGTGGGGTGGGAAGGTTAGTGCCATCTGACTCCAAGAATATGCTAAATCAGATCTAAATGGAAGGCTTAAAGGTTGGGAAAAGGTATTCATCTGTGTTCATTCATTTGACAACTATGTATTAACACTCCTCCTTTGTGCTGACTCTGTTAGGTACAGGATGAGGCCCTGCCTCAGGGTGCTTACAGAATGGGAAGGGGAGATGCAGAGATGAATCAAATAATCACAAATAAAGGTAAAATTACATCTTGGTGAGGGCCAGGAATCCACAGTTTTGGCCCAATTGGAGGAGACAGGACAGTCTTGCAAGAGAAAGTGACATGTGAGTCAAGGCCCTGGGAGTAGGGAAAGACGTTGTGAGCAGAAGGACAGTGTTGAGGCCCAAGGGGACACATAGTCCCTGGAACTGAAACACCAGTTTGGTGTTAGTGATGGGGGCAGGAGATGGGGGACAGGAGATGAGTCCGGAGAGGGGTGGGTGGAGCAAGGCCCAGCAGACCAGGCATGATGAAGGATGTTATCAAGGGTGAGAGTGGGACGATGGCTGTGGCTGGTGTGTGGAGAGTGAGCCAGAGGAGGGCTGAGAGGGCAGAGAGCAGCATGGACACGGGGCAGGACTCAGGAGTGAGGAAGATGGTGTCCAGGACTTGGGAAGTGGCTGCGAAATGGGGGACTTCTCAGCAAAGCAGGGACTAGTTCCCTGATCAGGGAGAATGCGGAGCCAGGGAGCCCTGAGGTCTAGGGGAGCCACCCCAGTTGCTCCGTGGTCCCCTCAGTGCTGTCCTCTCTCAGAGTGAAGGCTGGACTTCCCTCGTTTCTACACACACCCCTAGGGTGAGCCTCCCCACCCCCTGCTCCCCAGGCTGCTCTTTCCTGAGCCCTGGGTGTAGGGAAGGATGGAGCAAATTCATTCCATTTGCTGGGTGATGAAAGGAAGCACAGAGAGGTCCAGGTACCTGGCCAAGGTCACACAGGTGCAGGGCTGCGTAGAGAAGCTGGGTTTCCTGACCTCACTGGCCATTCTCAATGCCCAGATTACCTGAGGGGTCCCCTGCGGATCCTCCAATCCACCTAGGGTGGCAGAGCAGGGGCGGCCTGGATCCAGAGCATCCTGACCATGGAAGACCCTCAGAGAGCCAACCCGCTCACTTGACAGCAACATGAAGGCCCAGAAGCTTACACTAAGGTGGGTTTTCCTATGTCCCCACAGCAGGTCAGTGCTGTATTGGAAACAGACCCAGGTATTCTGACCCCCAGCACAGTGCCCCTCCACGGCATCTCTGAGATTGCAGAGTTGGACCCTTTACCTGTGCTGGGCAATAATAACAATAGAATGACTATTTATTGAGCATCAGTAAGTGCCAGGCAACATACCAAGTAGTTTGCATGCACAGGTATCCCCCACTTTTTGAAAGTTCACTTCACACCACTTTGCTTTTAGGAAAGACCTACATTAGTACCTGGTTTTGCTAAGGGACAGATAGAGGATTTTCGCTTTTATGAAAAAGGCAAAGAATCAAGTAGCTTTCAGCATTTGTTTTGCCATGAGCCCTTAGAGGGGCAGTGTGTACCCTGAGCAGGGAGGGTGGCCTCACCAAGCTCCTTCCCCAGGACTATGCTCAGCATCTCAGCATCAAGCCATCGCAGCTTTGCTCTGCGTCTTAAGTACCTGTGCTTCATCCCAATCTATTTTGTGCATCCGTTAGTAAGATGCGTCCTAAGTAATTGTTTCTCTGCTTTAAGCTACTTCTGCTTAAGAAATGTTTCATAGGAACGTTCTACTTTCCGATGGGGGTGGGGACCTGTATTATCTCAGTTCTTCCTCCATGCGGTAGAGTTGGATTGTTATCTCTATTTTGCAGATGAAGCACCTGCAGCTCAGAGAAGTGAAGTCACCTGCCTGAGGCCGCCCAGCAAGGCAGCAGCCTGCGGGCCTGTGGGCCTGCGTGGAAGTTCTTTGCTCTCCAGCTGGGCCAACCTGGGAGGATAGTGAGCCTGTGTGTGCCTCACAACACCCCCACCCCCATCCCAGGGTTTTGCTTAAACAAATAGCTGTTTCTTCTTCTTTCTCTGGCTTCATCGTGCAAAAGACCCTCAGGAATCCCTTATGACCACTTCTGGGTGGATCACCCCCCATCAGGGACCCGTGCCAGCCCTGATGTGACACCCCCAGCTTCTTCCCAAGGACACTGAGACCTTGTTTGAAAGTCCCAGGCTGAGTGGCTGAAATCGCAGGTCCTCCCCTCTGACTTGCCCTTACCTCCCAGGGCCTCAGTGTTCCCAGGTGACCATTAGGCACGGGGTGGTTTAGAGGGTGGTCCAGCGATGGCACTGTGACCACGTGTGGGTGGGGAAGCACCACCCCCCTCCGTCCACCACGTCTCGCTGGCGCAGCCTCTTCCTCTCTGACAGCCCCTTATCTCTGGGAGCGGCTGTTTATTGGACCTC
This sequence comes from Myotis daubentonii, assembly GCF_963259705.1. Lineage (NCBI taxonomy): Eukaryota > Metazoa > Chordata > Mammalia > Chiroptera > Vespertilionidae > Myotis > Myotis daubentonii. Next base: position 90,610,961 of record NC_081844.1, on the reverse strand, counting down.
TCCTTCCTGCTGGCTCCGGGTGGGCCCCTCTTCCCTCTGGAAGTCCTCCCTCTGGGCTGCTCCCACACACCCCACCACACACCCCACCGGGGCCTCCTGGGTGGGGTGCTGAGAGGATGGCCTCATAAAGATCTTGGTGATAACTTGGTTTTTAAATCAGGTTTATGGTCCTGGGAGAGAAAAGGTTCTGGGCTCAGCTTTCTGTTGGAAGTGGTTTACTTAAGAGTAGCTGGTCGGCACCAGGGCCAGCATTAGGCCCACCTGGACTGCGGGCTAGGCCCAACCATGCCTCCACCTCGTTCCGTGACCTTGGGCAAGGAAATCTCCCTCTCTCAGCTGTGCCTGAGGTGCAAGCAGGGGTGGTAGTTCCCACCTTGTTCACCTTCAGGGGGCAGATGCGAGGCTTCTGTCAGGTGTCTTTGCAGCCCCTCCCTTCCCCTGGAAGTACCTTTCCTTTTCTCTTCCTGCCCCTCCAGAGGCTGGGGCGCCATCTGCTGTCACTGCCAGGTACTACTGGAGGGCTCACTGGCTGCTTGGTCTCAGGGACCATGACTGATTCTCCTTCCGCTCCCCGTGGGGAAACAGTGCCCCCCAGAACACTGCCATTTAGGGAGCAGAGGGGACAGAATGTCCTTATCCGAAGGAGCACTGTGTCTGACCCTCTGTTCGAGGAGTTAGAGAAGTCAGGGGAGGAAAGGAAGGTTCCAAGGTGAGTCAGTGGGCAGCATGGGCTGGGGCCCAGAAGTCCCAACTCCCTGTCAGGTGCTTTCCTGCAGCCTCTCAGATGGTTGGGGGCAAGCAGCCAGCCCATGGTGAGAGAATAGGATGGCCTTGGAGTCAGAGTCAGAGGCCCCATTCTAGACTTGCTGTGTGCCATTGGAGCAGGTTCTGGCCCTCTCTGGGACCCAGTGTGTCTGATGTGGGGAGCTTTGTGGCCTCTGAGGATCCTGCTGTTCTGATGACCTTGAGACACCTGTGTAGGGCACACAGGACACACCCTTGTTCCCTGGGGCACTGGGGCTGAGGCTAGCTGAGAGGCTGAGGTAGGCAGGGTCTTTTTTTTATTATTATTAAGTATATTTTTATTGATTTCAGAGAGGAAGGGAGAAAGAGAAATATCAATGATGAGAGAGAATTATTGATCGGCTGCCTCCTGCATGCCTCCCACTGGGGATTGAGCCTGTAACCTGGACATGTACCCTGACTGGGAATCAAACCATGACCTCCTGGTTCATAAGTCGGCACTCAACCACTGAGCCACGCTAGCTTGGTGGCAGGGTCTTGAAGCTCTTATATCCTGGGACCCTGTCAGGCCTTGGTGGCTACAGTCTGGCCCAACAAGAGCAGTCCTAGGTGTCTAGGGCAGGAATGTGGCCTGAAGTCCCCACTGGTCCCTGCGCTCAACTAGACAGCCACCATGCTTACTGTCCAGGAGGGAAAGGGGCAGTTCCCCCTGCATGCCGCACCTGGCTCCCCAGCTGCAGGGATAAGGATCTTCCTGCTCAGGGTGTGCAGTGGGGAGCACACTGAGCTAGAGGTCAGGTGTCCTGCATTCCAGGCCCTTTCTCTCTCTGCTGACCTCATCCAAGTCCCCTCTGTGCACTGGGCCCCAGTTCCCATGCCTGTACAATGGACTCACTCTTAGGACTCTTGGGGCCCTGATAGCCATCCAAGATGACTGTGCTGAGGCCTGGGACATGTGCGCTGCTTCCTTGGCCCAGGAGGAGCCTGGGGTGGGGGGTGGGGGGCTCAGTGCTGGGAGCGTGGGAGAGACAGATGTGGTGGCCGCTGGCCCTGCCTGAATGAGTGCTGAGCAACCTCCTGGGAATTCTCCCACACAGGCGCCCTTTCCGGACCCCTTGTCCGCGCCCCCCCCCCAAAGCCCGCCCCACTGAGAACTGTGGCTTCCGGCTCTCACAGGGTGGGGGGGGGGGAGATTGAGGTGGGGGTCAGTTCAGCCTGGTTCCCTCCTTCAGGGAAGAGCATGGGCCTGTGAGTATAGACAAAACACTCATTTCCAGTCCTGGTCGCACACAGTCACTTGAGTCATTGGGCCTCAGTCATCCCGGCTGTAAAACAAGGGGTTGTCCCAGCTTCTGGAGGACTTCCATGACAGTAGCTACCTAAGAATCCGTTACCTTGTGTGGATTTTTCTTGCTTTTCTCTGTCCCTTGCATAAAGTGCTTTCTGTGCATCAGTTATTTAGGCCTCTCAACAACTCTGAAGTAGGCACTTGTGTCTCCATTTTACAGCTGAAAACACTGAGGCTGAGACAGCTCAGATCAGGTCATTTGTCCAGGCTCCCACGGCTAGGAAAAGGCAGAGCTGGGCTGGAACTGCCCACATCAGAGCTCCCCTTGAGCGTGCCACCGTGCAGTGGGGAGGGGAAGTACTGAACCTTAAAGCTCAGAGCTCCTCTCTCCCTCCGCTCCACACCCCACTGCACCTCGGGCAGTGTTCCCCACACGCTATGCTCACCCACTGTCAGCCCAGCTTCCCCCAAGACAGGGCTCCTAGCATCTGGGCAGATGGGATACTACTAATGGCTCCTCCTGTTCACAGTGGGGCTGGGGCCATGCTGACCACCCCAGAATGTCAGTATTGTATGGCCCATGGGCACTGCCCACTGCCCACCCTTCAGAGTGCACAGAGGAAACAGAGGCCCAGTGAAGGAGAGCTCAGCCCAGAGCACACAGTGATGGGCTGCAGCCAGAATGAGGGAAACCCACTATTTCAATCGTAACACTTCCAGACACTGTATTAAGCCCTTTAAATGCATTGCTGTTGCTTCACTTTCCGGAGGAGCAAACTAAGGCTCAGGAATCTAAACGACTTGCCTAAGACCATGCAGCTTGGCACTGCAGAAGCTGGGATGTGAACCCAGCTCAATCTCTAGTTTCTGAACCTGCCCTGTCAGTCATGACCCTTCTGCCTCAACTGTCCAGCCCTCAGAGAGCGTCCTATGGTGTTCTGTGTGACTCTGCACCCCCCAACCCCATCTCAGCTGAGAGGAGGTGTAACCGCCCTGATGCCTGCCAAGGGTTAATGGTAATAGGGGCTAAGTGATTCCAGATGGGCCAGCCGGACGGCTGGGCTGGCCGGAAACTGGCGGCCGCCAGCTTCCCAGGGGAGGCACCACCAGCCACCCCCTCCCCTCTGTGCTGCATCTCTGGTCCCCAGCTGTCCCCTTGCCCTGGGGCCCACGAACCTCCTCTCTTTAGCCAGAGTCCAACTCCAAGGAAGTTGCAGACAGAGCATCCCAGGGGCCTACCAGCGCAGTGAGTGCCCTGTACAGTTGGGGAAACTGAGGCTCAGGGAGGACAAGGTACAGGCCACAAGACAAGTCCTCGGCTAGGTCTCCTGACTCCCAGACTAGTTTGGGGGGACTAGGGATTGAAACACCTCCTACTGCCCCTGAGCTAAGCTGTCCCAGCAGATGGACCAAGACTTCAGAGGTGAATGACCAAGGCAAATGCCAGCAGGGGGGGTTGTAAAGACTGATGGAGTTTTGGGCACAAGAAATCCCTGTGGTCTTTAAAGTGCCCTGTATTCCCCTATGACCCCGAGGCCACAAAGCTGGGCGAGGCCCCCTCTCTTGGAGGCTGTCTTGGCCCCCACCCTGCAGCCTGGGGTCAGTCTGAGACCCCTCTCCCTGTGTGGCCCAGCCCAGATGCTCTGTTGGGCAACCCCCACTGGGACAAGACCAAGCAATGACTGTCCTGCCTTCTTTCTAGGTTATCCCTTCCGCTGTCCTGTAGTTGGCACAAAATCCCAGCTCAAGCAACCCCCTGCCCCGTGAGCAGGGCTCGAGTGAGTCCCAGGATGGGATGAGGGTAGGCAGAGGAACAGGCTCTGTCTAGTGTGACCGGGGACACTTTCTTCCCCTCTCCGGACTCAGTGTCCTTGTGTATAGTAGTGCGGTGGGGGTGATTCAGATCAACTCTCTAAGCCAGTGATGGCGAACCTATGACACGCGTGTCAGAGGTGACACGCGAACTCATTTTTTTGGTTGATTTTTCTTTGTTAAATGGCATTTAAATATAGAAAATAAATATCAAAATATAAATCTTTGTTTTACTCTGGTTGCAAATATCAAAAAATTTCTATATGAGACACGGCACCAGAGCTAAGTTAGGGTTTTTCAAAATGCTGACACGCCGAGCTCAAAAGGTTCGCCATCACTGCTCTAAGCCCTTGTAAAATGGTGCCCGGCTGGCCGGCATGGCTCAGTGGTTGAGCGTCAACCTATGGACCAGGAGGCCACGGTTCAATTCCCAGTCAGGCCATATGCCTGGGTTGCGAGTTTGATCCCCAGTGTGGGGTGTGCAGGAAGCAGCCAATCAATGATTCTCATCATTGATGCTTTTATCTCTCTCGCCCTCTCCCTTTCTCTCTGAAATCAATAAAAATATTTTTTTAAAAAATTAAATGATGCCCTTTGGCATCTAAGGGCCAGGCATTTGTGACTAGAGTCATCTTATCTGAGGAGGTGAGGCTGGGAGAAGTGAGGGGACGAGGACCCCCAGCAGTGATCCTGGAGGAGACCCTGGTGGGGGGGAGGGGAAGGCAGGAGGATGGAAATGGAATATAACAGGTACTCGACATACCTGTTGAGTGACTGAATGAGAGACAGAGGAAGGGATAACCTAGAAAGAAGGCAGGGCAGGAGAGCTGGTCTACACGGCAGTGTGGGTCTTCCGCTGGGTCAGGTCCCTGTGTCTGTCCCAGCGTGTCCCTCAGGAGACCTGATTTTGCTCCAGTTCTGCCACTGCGGTGTGAGCTTGGGAAGCTCATTTCTCTCCTCTGGGCTTCAGTTTCCTCGTCTATCAAACGGGGAAAGAATCCTTCCCTGGAACTCCAGGAGCTTTGACATAATAGAAAGAAATATGTCTTGAGATCTGAAGTATGCTGGTGACCTTAGACAAGTATTTCTCCCTTTCTTCACCAGTTCACCCCTGGGCCTTGGTTTCTTCTTTTGAGAAGTGATTGATAATCTTGGAAGATCTTTTCATCTTTTCCAAGTCACCCCTTCTCAGAAGCCCTCTCTGATTTCCTCCAAGCTCAGTTAGATGCCCCTCTCAGCCCCCTGCCCTCCCTTGGAGTCCCTGCCTGTACATTGTCTCTCTCCCAGCAGCCTGGGCGCCCCTGAGGTCAAGGACTGTATCCTACTGGCTGCTGCATTTCCAGCACTCAGCACAGTGTCTGGCACATAGTAGGTGTTCAACATACTGGTTCAATGAATGGATGTTGAGTGAATCAACTGTATAAGTGATCGGAGCTCTCTTTATAGATGGGGAAACTGAGGCACAGAGAAAGGACCGGCCCCCAGGTGCTATGGCAAGGGGAGGCTGCCACCCGAGACAGGCATTAGGCTAGTGGGGCTGGGGCACTCTTTAATAAAAGTGACTCAGCGGCTGGCGTGGGCTGTGGAATTTCTAAACATCCCCTCACATCCTGAGAGAGCAGGCGGCGGGAGGGAGAAAGCAGAGGGAAAAGAGGAAGAAAAACAAGAAACTTGGGGGAAAAGAAAGAGAGGAGGAAAAAAAACTAAAATTGAAAACAGACACACGCGGCGTCCACCCTCCCAGCTCCACCCCCCCACCCCCCCTTCTCCAGCTGGGCCAATCAGAGGCCGCCCTGCAGCCTTTCCCCCTAAGTGGGGAGGGCAGGGAAGCCCACAATGGTGTGAGCTCTGGGGGCTGCCAGCCACCCGCAGTCCCCGCCCGCCCCCGTCTGGGACCCAGGATCGCTCAGTGAGGAACTTGGACTGGGAGAGGAGGAGGACAAGGAGAGAGCTGGGCCTTTCTGACCAGCTCCCCCCCGGGGCAGCAGCCTGTGTGGAGCGACACAGACAGCCAGACCCAGGGCGGCCCCTCCTGGCTACCCTGCTCCTCCCAAAGGATGCTTTGGGCGTGAGGCCACTCCTCACCCCGCAGCCCCCCACTCTCTCCCCTCTCCAGAGGCTCCCAGAGCCCACAACGGTCCTTTCTGCCCTCCTACCCAGCGGCTTCCCCGCTTCTGGCCAGCAAAGACTTTCTGATAACAGGAGAGGGCAGTGAGGAGGACTTCCTGGAAGGGGTGACAGCCCCAGAGCCTGGACCTGGCCCACACCAGAAGGCATCAACAGCAAGGTAAGTGCTCATACAGGGGGGAACCCCAACTCCTTGTCCTGTCCCCCTACCCCAGCCTGTGCCTTCTCAAGTAGGTCAAAAATGGAAAATATTTTTAACAAAACCAGATGGGAGGAGCCTGGAGGCTGTGGGCAACATCAGGGATGGAGGAACCAGCTTTCTCCTCTCTCCTGCTTAGGCTGCTTCTGCGGGAGAGTGGCCCAGGCCTCCTCAATCCTGCTGCCCCCTGACCTCATCAAATAAACCCCAGAAGTTTCTCGGTGCCATGCTGAGTGGGGGTCTCCAAAGCACAGCAGCGCCTGTTGGAAGTGGGGGCTGCCGGGAGGGGAGTGAGAAGGAAATTGGGAGATGGCAAGCAGGGCACACGGAAAGGGGACCTAGAAGGGGACAGGGGACCTCAAAGCCATAGCCCTATCCCTTGGCCCAAGCCTTGTCCCTAAGAATCTGTCTGGCTTTAGGCCAGTAGGGCGCCAGGCAAACTCTGGGGATTTAAGTGGATTTGCAAATTTTCCAGATTCCTAAGATGTCCTTCCAAACCCCCAGTGGCTGGGAAAGTTCGAAAGCGAGGGGGCTGGGGCTTGGCAGGCCGTGTTCACGCAGCTGGGGCTGGGGGTCAGGGACCGGGCCCTCAGATCTGGGGGCCCCTCTGTTGAAAAGGGGGATCGGCTGCTGGGCCCTTTCCCCTTGGTCCCAGGCAGCTGCTCAGGCCTCCGGGCCAGCTGCCTCCTTCCACGGCTTCTCCACTCTATCCTAAAACAAAAATTGGATCACAATTCCGCTGTGCATCTTCGTGTAGAAAGGGCCTGTGGAAAGCCCAGCCTCCTAACGGTGCTGCCCCTGATGGACACTCACTGCAGGCCAGGACTATGCGGAGTACTCTATAAGTGTGATCTCGTGCAGTGCTAACCAGCAGCTCCCGCCTTACGTGCGGGGAAACTGAGGCTCACAGCAGCAACACGACTACCACACAGCAAGTAAGTGGCAGAGAGCTGGCACGTAGTAAGCTCCCTGCGCTGTCACTGCAAACTTTGTCCTCGTGTTCCCGTTCCTTCCAGTCAGACCCCAGGATTTCCCCAAGGAACTGGCACAATCTTGCCTGTGGACACGTCCTGCACTTTCCCTTCAAGGAGCCTTCCCACTCCACCTCCTCCAGGCAGCCTTCCCAGGTTCTTCCAGTCTTCCAAGTGCTCGCCATGCCCTCCTCACTGGTGACTTGTTGCTTGGCCCTTTCTTCCCCTTTGTGTTCTGTTTGCATATCAGAGATCCTTCAGGCCCTGGGCTTCCCCATCTTGTGTCCTGTCCCTCATGTCCTCCTGTCAGCAATGGGGCTAAGAAAATGTCCTGGTGAAAGGGAGGAGGGACTGGCTAAGGAGCCTCTGTTCTCAAGTGTGAGACCGGAACCCCAGGCCTCCTGCCCTCCCTCAGGTAGCCTTCCAGAACACCGTGCAGTTCCCCCAGGCTGCGTTTGTCTATGTCAAACCAGGAGGGGTGTCCCTGCCCGCATCTGTGATCCCACAGCGCACAGAGGCCTCTAGCGACATCATCTGAAGTCATATAGCCATCCCGGCCTCCACAGCACTCGGGGGCAGGAGGACCGTGTCGGTCACTGTCATTAAGCGCCAACCCCATCCAGGCACAGAGCAGGTCTTTGGATCAGTATTGTTCTCCCTGCTTTGCCGACAAGGGAGCCAAGGCTGAGAGAAGCTGAGTGACTTGCCCAGGGTCACACATTAGAGTTGGTCTTGAGACCACGGTCTGTCTGAATCCAAAGACTTAAGCCCCTCGCTACCCTGGTCAGGGGGGAGCGTTGCCCTCTTCCCACAGAGCCTCTCCTGGCTCCGGCGCCAACAGCAGCAGAAAGTTCTGCATCGGGCCTGACCTGCTCCCAGGCCCACCTGGCCCTGGCTTGGTCCTGAATGAGGGCCATCTGGTCAACACCCTCCCTTCAGCAGTGCTCAGGCAGCCCTCCCTCCTCTGTGGGAAGAAGAGCTGAGACTTGTAATTGCCCACAGATGTGGGGCAGCGGGAAGCACCATGGATTCAGAGTCAGGAGACCTGGCGCTTGCCCTGGCTCAACTTAGATCCATTGTGCGGCCAACCTCAGGCCCGTGTCTTCTTTCTGGGCTGCGTCCGCACCTGGAAGGCAGTGGGCACCGTGGGTAAACAGCGCCAGGTTTGGGCATCCGCTGACCATGCATCATCCCCCACTCGGCTTCTGGCTGACTGTGTGACCCTGGGCCAGTTCTCTGCCCCTCTGGCATTGGTCCCCAACTCTGTGAGCAGCAAGGCAGTGTGTGAGCTCCATGAGCTAACAGTGTAGGTAAGACTGTCAGCACGGTCCCTGCACTTCATGGGCTGGACCCAATGCCATTGTCTGGGCAAGGGCCACGCTCTCCTGCCTCCTGCACAGAACAACTTGGCTATGAATTTCTTCTGCAGTCTGCAAAGGGCTATGCCCGTGGGAGGGACCTGGCCACCAGTGGCATTCTAAAGGCTCATGCCATCTTCCAGGCACAGCCTGTCTGAGACCAGCTGCCTCTCAGCTGAGGCAAGGGACTCTGGGTGTTTTGCTCGGGATAGGCAACTGAGTCTGGTAAAGAGAGAGGAAGGAATGAGAGGGTCCCCAGACATCCCTGAAATACACCCCCTGCCTGGTTCAGACCCTGCAGTCAGTGGACCTGGGAATGGAGGAGACCTTCCTCCACTGCTTTCTGCCATCCCCCACCCCCACACACACCCCACGAACCTCCCCAGAGGCTCCTTGGCTGGAAAGCAGTGTGCACAGGAGGATAGGACGGACCAGCCCTTTCTGAGCACTTCCATCATGTTTTACATCCATTCCCTCGAAGGTCACTGCCGTCTTTCTCAGCTCTCAGAACAGGCCGGCATTCAGTAAGTGCTTAAATATTTGCTGAACTAATTTAATCATGACATCAACCTCCAGGAGTAGATCTAAACATTCTCTGGGTTACAGATGAGGACATGCCCAGAGAGGTTAAGTCAGTTGCCCCAAATCCCACCATGAGGAAGTTGTGGAGCCGGAACTTGCACCTGGGTGTTTCTCACTCGCGCCCTGAGGAGAGGCTGGGTGGGGCTTGGGTCCCCGCTACAGACAGCATAAACTCAGAATGTGCCTCAGCCGTGGGGGTGGTCACCAGACCCTGAAACTCACCTCGGATGCCAGTGGGGGAGTCAGTCCCTCTCTGGGCCTTCGTTTTCCCAATAGTAAAATAAGGAAGTTGACCTAGACGATATCTAAGCTCCTTCCAGCCCTAAAACAATTCCAGGATTCCGGGCCAATGCAGCCCAGGTTGGCAGCCGCACCGGCCCTGTTGTGTACTCAGGGATCATGCATATTTAACTTCACAGTGGAAGCGTTTTTTCTTACTCTTTTTCTCCATGTTACAGAAAGTGGTCGGGATCGATGACCACTAATGGAAAACTGTTACCTGCAATAACTAGGAGAACTTTCAGACAGTTAAGAGCAGCCTGTTAATGCACTCAGTTTCCCAGGGAGCAGAGCCCGCGTGCCCATTTTCCCGGGATACTGAGGAGGGAGGGTTGGAGGTGCGCCTGTTAGGGTGTGTGTGTGGTGCTGTGACCTCATATGCTCTGATTTCAAGCGGAAGTAAGGCTGTGGCACCTGGTGGGGTCCAGAGGCGAGGGAATGGATGCTGAGACGCACCTCTGGTGTGAGGATGGCAGAACTCACACACTTGTTGATTCCAGTGTAGAAGTCCACCTCAAGTCCCTCCTAAGACGTCAGGTCCACCTCACGTCTTGGGAGGTGGGGGCAGGAGAAGTCTCAGGCAAAGGGCTTCCTGAACCCTCAGGCCCAGGTCTCAGGCCCGTCCCCGCTTCCCAGATGCTTTCTGGGCACCCCGCCTCCAGTCTAAGCAATCAAAGTGTATTGCTTGAGCTGCATTGATACCTTCTCTTCGCCTCACTTCAGATCAGCGCTATTTGATGTCTCAGGTACCTTTCATCTGGAGGCACCAGCTTCTCCGCCCTCTGATGGGAAGGGCTGTCCCTTGGGAGGTGGGGGCAGCAGGGCCAGGGGGTCAGACAGTTCCTGAAGGTCAGAGATGAAAAGGATGTTTGTGGCCACTGTTCAACTTCCTTATTGTATGGGTGGGAAACTGAAGCCCAGAGAGGGGGAATGCGCCTCAGGTTATAGGATTGCAGCATAGCACTGAGCCTAGGGCCCAGGCTGCAGGCATGGCCTTTGCTCTGCCACCGAGAATGCTCAGGCTGCAGCTCTCCCCGGCCACGGCCACAGGCAGAGCTTGGGTTGAAGAGGAGCAAGGCCATCCTGACAAGAGGTGGGAATCGCCCTGGGTAGTTTCTGAGCCACACAGCCTTTCCTTACGTGGCTTCTCCATTCTGGCCATAATTTCCTTTTATGTTAAATTGGGGGAGGGCCAGGGAGTAGCGAGGTGACCCCAGAGGTTCCATCCAGCTCTGCCCTTGGCCCCTGAGAGCCCCTGGCAGGCACAGAGAGAGAGATAAGCAGACTGGTGGGTGGATGGAAGGCCTGATGGACAGACGGCCTTCCCTGTAGTCCAGGGAGCAGGGGTGACTTCACGAGCAACCCACCAGCGCAGTCACAGAGGCCTCCATGCTTAGGAGGGTCCTGCACGTGAAATCCTTCATCCTTTCTTAACAAGGGGCCCTGCATTTTTGTTTTGCTCTTGGCCCCCACAAATTACATAGCTGGCCCTGCCAGGAAGTTCAGGCTGGGTCTGAGGTGGCTTCATCCCCACACTTGGTCTCACTGCCTCCTGTCCCTATTCTATCCATGCCCTCTCACAAAATGCCAACCTGTGCCTGCCTCTCTCCTAGGGGAGCCCCCCCCCCCCATAGTACTTGGAGTTGCACCGTTATGGCTGCCCAGCCAGCAGCTAGCCCCCACCTTCACTATCAATGTCCTGAAAATTGGCTTCCTTGTACATTCAGGCAAAGCTCAAATCCTGGCTTGGCACCCTAAATCTTTCCCAAAGTGACCTCTGTCCTCTTCCCTGCCTGTCACCTACCTCTTCATGGAGAAGCCCCAGTTTCTAGCCTAACAGATACCTTTCTGCCATTTCTCCCAGATGCCTTGAGATCGCCCACTTCCCTCACCCCTGTGGAATGCCCTTCCCTGGCATCATCCCCCCCAAAACCTAAACCTGAAGGCCACCCCCTTCTCCATTGCAGTCATCATAATCATGCTAGTTACCATCTACCGAGCACCCGTTATGTGTCAGGAGCATTTCATCACCGTCTTTAGCTCTCACAGCAACGGGAAGGGGATCTCTTCTGCCATTTTCAGGGAAATTGGAACTCGGGGAAGTTAAAGTCGGAGGTCACACAGTTGTGAGGGAGCAGGACTGGCACTTGGTCCTGGGTTAAGTGGCTTCAAGCTGGGGCTGCTGCCCTGACCGGGCTGGGGTCCCATGCACTTCAGTGTCCTGGGTGGCATCAGGCACAGCATGCTGGCATCAGGGCTCCATTTGTCTGTTCTGCCCCCTCACCAGCCTGTCCCATCACCTCCCTGGAGGAGGAAGGTCACCCTCACCTGCCCACCCCAGTTCCCCAGCCTGGTGAGTTCTGACTGATCAGGGCAGCTGCGGCCCCAGGCATGAGAACCAGAAGAGCTGACCCTGCGTAGCCATTTGACCTTTCCTGCTGTATAAGCATCGACTGAGCACCTACTGTAACCCTAATCCCTTCTTAGGAACTTGGAGACATCCCAACAAATTGTGAAGTAGGTTTCCTCATTTGTGAGAAATCAAATGAAGGGACTAAGACAAAAATACAGGAAAGAGCTTGCTGACAGACAGTGGGTTGGAAGGTCGTTCGACGCGGGTTCTGGTCCTGGCCCGGCCTCTAAGCCCCTGAATACCTAGGAGGACTACCCTGCCCCCACCCGGCCGCGCCTGCTGACAACACCAATAACAACAGCAGCGCCCCTTCCTGAGGAGCCCTTCTGGGAGGGGTTTCCTGCGTCTCATTTATCACATGTATCCCTTTGCTGACAAGCCTAACCAGCAGGGTCTCGGCCGTGCACTCGGTGCCAAGTGAGTGAGTGAGTGAGTGAGTGCCTCTCCCCTGAGTGGATAAAGAATAATAATATCGTGACCACTGACTGCAGAGGGCTGTACGCCAGGCCCTGCTCTAAGCATTTTTCTTGTATTAACTCATTCGAGGCCTCCACAAGCTCCCACTTTCAGATCAGAAAACCGAGGCACAGAGAGGCTGAGGACGAGTGAATGGGAGAACTGGGGTGAATGACTGAAGAGCAGGGGGCAGGAACAGATGCCGCCGAGATGACGAGAAGGAAGTGAAACATGGGAGCTTTCTCCTCTCCGGCTCTGCTGCCCAGGAGGGCTCTGAGGGGAATCTCAATGCTCTATAATTGGCACCAATTAATAGCTAGCTACCCGGGACCGTTTGCGGGCTCTGGGCTGGTGGGGGAAGGCCGCGTGCTGGTGGGTCAGTCCCAATGGCCTGAGGCCTGCCTGCCCCTGCCCACTTGGCTCTGAGAACCCATTCTATTTGTGGCCCCCACCCCTGCCCAGGGCTGATCCGGGGCTGGCAGCAGCCCGGGGAACAGAAGGTTTGCTTGTCTGTGCCTGCTGCACCCCCACCTCCTCCCCAGCCTCAGCCTGGGACCCCTCTCAGGGGCTCCTTTGGCTGCCAGGGCCTGGCGCTCTCTGTTGCCATGGCACCGCCGGAGATGAGGCTCTGGGGGTGGGGTGTGAGGCAGGGCAACCGAGGGATGGCAGAGGCCTGGAACTCTGGAGCTACAGAGAGAGGCCCAGGCCCCCTGTGAACAGTGGTAAGGAGTGCTGGGGCCCAGCAGGGGCAGGCCTGGACCCCAGCACAGAGGGCCTATGGCAGAGCTGGCCACACACCCTGCCCAACTACTGGGTGCTCCAGCTCAGAGGCCCTTGGAACAGGCCTCAAGGCAGGCCAGGGCCCCACCGGCCCTGCCCCTGCACCCCAGGCTGTCCTCAGGGAGGACTCCTCTCCTGCACCCGTGGGCTGACCCTCAGGCTCTGTGGTGAAGTTGCAGAAAGGTTCTGAGCTCTATCCCAGCTTGACTTTCACATTCCCGGGTGAGCTGGAGCAGGCCCCTGGTCGCTCTGCACTGCAGTGAGGGGAGGGACAGGGCTCCGAACTCAGGGTCCTTCCATCCCTGAGAGCCTGGTTGAGGTTGAACCCACATGGGAATGTTTCTCGGGACACAGACCTGCTTCTGGGTGGGAGACACGCAGGCTAGCATGGCAGTTAAGCATACAGGCTTGGAGTCAGACAGGCCTGAGTTTGCATCCCAGCTCCATTGCTTATTGGCTGTGTGACCTTGGGCAAGTTACCAAACCTTTCTGAGAGTCTGTTTCCTTCTCTGTGGAATGGGAACAATGATTGTACCCACCTCACAGAATTGCTGTGAAGATAAAACAGAACCGCTGGGCCATCTCATTTAGCAGAGTGCTCCGTCCCAAATTAGTAGGGGCTTCGGTTTGTTTTCAGATTGTGGGGCATCAGGACAATGAATGAGAAGAAAGATGTCCTGGGTTGGTGGGGTGGTTGGTGGACAGAAGCAGGACCCGTGAGTAGAAGATACAAAGAGATAAATTGCGCTCAATGTAATGACCATTTCTGAATAGCCTAGCATCTGAGGACCCTGAGCTGGCCAAGAATGGAACGGGCCTCAGGTGAGGTGGTGAGATTCCTGTCACGGGGAGATGTGCAAGTGTGAGATGGACAACCTCTTTGTTTGCAGAGAGGGTGGGGGAGATGTGAATGGGGAGTACTTATGGCCCTCCCAGTTCTAAGGCTGTGGGGCTCTATGAAAGATGGCATGGCTGTCTCCCCGCCTGCCTGCCAGCGTTAGCCTCACTCAGCTGAAAACAGGGTTAAAGGACAGGGCTGCTGACTCGTGTATTGAGCTGGGACTGTGTGCTGGTCATCTTTGCCTCCTGCCTTAGAGAGGCTGTCCCCTGGGCGTTGCACCTGTGTGCTCTGAGGTCAGTCTGCTCAGGATCGAGCACTGGCTTCATCACTGGCCAGCTCCGCGACCTTGGGCGAATGATTTAACCTCTGTGTGCCTCACTTTCCTCATCTGTAAAATGGAGAGGCAACACTGACCTCATGGATTGCTCTGCAATCATTCCCTTAAAGGGCCCAGCCCAGGGGTGGGTGAGATGAACTAAGTCAGCGGTAGCTATTATTATTCTTGTGGTTATTGTCAAGGCCTTTAAGTCCTTATTCTTTTTTGAAGGACCTGTTGGGGGCCTAGAGGGGATCCAGAGGACTCTGATCCAGGGATCCACTGGGCCCGGGAAGAGCCAGGCCATTTGGCCTGGAGGGTGGCCGCGGGGACGAGCAGGGAGGCCAGCGAGGCGCCTGAGGAGGCAGGAAGTGCTTGCTCTGCAGCAGGTGGACAGGGGCGTGCAGCTGGCCTCACTTCCTCACGGACCTCCTTCTCAGGCTGGTTCCCAGCCTGTGTGGGAACCCAGGTCCCCTCCTCTGGGTCACCAGCGACCGTGAGGCACACACTGAGTGCTTTCCCACGAACCGTTCCAAGTAGCGGGGGCCCGCACAGCTCCCCTACCCCCAGCGCTCACACTCTAGCAGTTGAGGGGGTGTGCAGCAGGAGGAGGGGGCTCAGGCTGGGGGGATCAGTCCGTTCTTTATCAGCCTGGCTCCGATCCAGACAGATGTTTCATTTTATTCTGAACTTCCAGAAAATAGGTCATTTTTTTCCATTGTCTCCCTGGGGAGGCCTCCCGGGGAGAGGAGCACGGAGTGAGTGACGAGTGTGGGGGCCTCACATGGGCCCTGGGGAGCTGGGAGGGCAGCAACCTCCCTCCCTCAGTCATGATGAGCTGTCTGCAGGGCCAGGGTGTGAAGGTTCCTAAAGGCTGGGCTAAGAAGCCGGCCTCTAACAGTGGTCCCCGTTACCCACGGGGGATGCATTCCAAGCCCTCAAGTGGATGCCTGAGACCCTGGATAGTACCGAACCCTCTCTATGCTATGTTTTTCCCTGTACATGTGTACCTATGAAGAGGTAATTTATCAATTAGGCACAGTGAGAGAGTAACAACAATAACTAACAGTAAAGTAGAACAACTGTAATAATACACTGCAATGCAAGCTCTGTGACTGTGGTCTCTCTCTGATAACTGATCTGAGGATAACAGAGGCAGCTCCTCAGTGACTAGTGGGCAGGGAGCACGTCCAGTGTGGATGCGCTGGACAAAGCGATGATTCACGTCCTGAGTGGGATGGAGGGGGGGAGGTGCAGGATTTCATCGTGTTACTCAGAACGGTGTGCGATTTAAAACTTGGGAATTGCTTATTTCTGGAATTTTTCATTGAATATTTTCAGACTGTGGGTAACAAGCCGCGGCAAGAAAAACTGCGAATAAGGGAGGCCAACTGCACCTGGGGGTGATGGAGCGCCAGAGGAGGGCCAGGGAAGGGCATGGTCAGAGGGTGTTTCAGAAAGGCTGAGAGGTGAGAAGAGGTGGGAGGGGACGAACTGGAGGTGAGAAGAGGAGTGCAGTGGGGCAGCCAGAAGCCACCGCGCTTATGCTGGAAGGGGTAGGGGTAGGGGGTCAGAATGATGGTCCACGAAACTGGCACCGTCCTTATACCCACTTGGACTTCCAGGACAGCTAGAGTCCGTGCCAGGCTCCAACTTACCGATTTCTGCCACTTTGTTTGGGGGACCTGGCAGGTACCTGGCAACGTGAAGGGCCTCTGGCCCAGCCGCAGCGGGCAGGTCAAGCCTGGGTGGCCGAGCTGCATCACTGTGACTGGGCCACGCTGCTCTCCCTCTCTGGCTTCAATGTGATCCTGGGGCCTGTGGGGAGATTCATGTGTAAGGGTGGAATGCTGAGCCTTCCCTACAGATAGAAGTGGGGCATAGGATTGAGGGGGGCAGGTGGGAGCCCCACAACCTCAGCCCCTTCCCAGGTTTCTACCTCCCACCTGTCACCGACCCTGCTCTCCTGCCTGGCTCCCATGCTGCAGGCTCACACCTACATCTCAGCCAACTCCGGGTAAAGCCACATGGGCCGCACGCTGCCGTGTCCAGCCTGTGCCGCCGTCACTCCCGCACTCTCCCAACTGCTGGCGGGAGGACTCCATCTCTGGCTCCAGATGCCTCTTGCCCCCACACACTCCCAGGCCTGGAGCTGGCTGCCTTCTCGGAGCTGAGTCATGACATCCTGGCTAGGGCCCCTCCCCAGCACCCCACCCCCACCCCCACCCAGCATTCCAACTCAGCACAGCTGCCTTCTAGAGCAGGGTCCTGAGAAGTGCTCCCAGGACAGCCCTGCCCATCCCATGTACAGATGGGGAAACTGAGGCCCAGAGAGGGGCAGGTCCACACTACAGGTGGGTGACAGAGCAGAGACTAGAACCCACGTCCCCTTACTCCCAGCCAGGGATCTGTCCCCTAAAGTTTGTCCCAGAGGCTGTGAAGTGCCCCTGGCGTGGAGGAGAGAGGACTAGCCTGCTGGTCAGGAGGCCGAGTCTATCCCGTTTCTGCCAGCATCTTCACAAGCCACTCCTCTGACACGTCTCCAATCCCCGCCTGGCTGGGATGGTGCAAGAAACGTGACTTTGATATAAAGGTCTGTGCATAGCAGAGCAGGGGGGGATCCTGTGTGGAAGGAAGGGGCAGCCGCTGTCATCTGAGCCCTGGGGCCTTGAGCCATCAGACTCACATCTGAGGCAGGGCTGGAGCAAGGGCTACCCAGTCAGGTGAGCTTCGGCTCCCCACCGGCCACCTGAGCCGTCAGAACACTGGGACCTGCTGCTGTCCTGCTCTCAGGCTCAGTTTCCCCATCTGTACAATGGGGCTGAGGAAGGGGGCTGGATTGGCAGATGATCCCCGAGGGCGTGGAGCTCTGACATTCCAAGACTAACCCCACGACCCCATGCCAGGCCTCCTCCTCCCTCTGGCATCTTATTTATTCAGAGCATCCCTGGCACCCCCTTCCTCCTCAAGGCAGGGCTCCCCCCACCCCCATCTCAAAGCTATTTCTGCCCAGCCTGTGTCCTGCTGCCGGAGTGAGTGTCCTTCTGTCCCCTCAGGTGGCCACAGCCCCTTCGTAACTTTAACCAGCTCAGTGGCAGCTCTTCATCCTGCTCCTCCGTTCATTCTCATCTTAGCATTGCCCCAGCATGCACCCACCAAGCCAGCAGCAGGGGTGGGGCTCCTTTATGACACCTCTCTCTCCAGCCCCCCAATATCTAATCAGCAGGTCCTGCCGTTCTCAGCTAGATGAACCTCAAACCCATTTGTTTCTATCCGTCTCCCCCCCCGCCCCCCGCCCCCCGCCGGCTCAAACTAAGTCAATAGAGAAATGCTGGTAGAGCTCTCACCCTGGCTCAGTCTCTGCTCTCTGTTCCTAGGCAAGTTCCTTAAGTGCTCTCTGCCTCAGTTTCCCATCTAAAACCGGAATGATCACTGTATCTAGCTCATGGAGTCGGCCGAGGAGCAAGTGAGTCAAACGCATGTTGGGTGCAGCAAATTCACAACACCCTGGCTTTGTGGCCCGTCTGCACACATATGGATGTGTGTTCAGAGGAGTTCAGGGTCCCGTGTGCACATGTCCTGTGTGCATGTTGTATGTGCACAGGTTGTTTGTACGTATTTGATTGATGTGCCACACACGTGTGCACTGGGAGAGCACACAGGCAGTCGTCTGCTATGTGTGCATGTGCTGGGCACAGTGGGAGCTGTATGCATGCGTGTTTTGTGTGGCCGTTGCGTGCACATGTTGAGGGTCTGCATGAGGGCGGGCACACACATGGTCCGCTGTGCACGGATGTGTTTCTGAGGAGTGTGTGAACGAGTGCGTAGGCAGGAGTCTGTGCTGTGTGCGCACGTGCGCGCGGTGCGCAGGCCTCTGCCACTGGCAGCCGTGCAGGCCCCCCTCCCCCCGCCCCCCCCCCCCCGCCCCCGCCCTGCCTGTGTCGTGGGAGCCTCAGGACCCCGAGGGAGAGAAGCTGCTGTCGGCGGATGTGGCCAAGATGGACTGGATTTATTTAGATTAAGGCGGTGGGAAAGGAGTGGAGACTCATGTGTGCAGGAAGGAAAGAAGGCTAGGGCTCTGAGAAAGGCTCCCCAAGCTTGCTTGCTCCCCTGGACTTGGGGTCCTCACTTTGCTCCCCCAGGGGGTCCCTCTGATTCACTGTGAGGAGCTGGGAAGTTACTGACTCCATCCTTGGACTTCTGACCCCCAACCTGGCTAAAATAAAAGAGATCATGAGGGCTCCCTGGCACACGGCATTCTTCTCATGGGCAAAGGGGGCTCCCTCTCTCTGTTTCAGGGGCCTCCCTGGGCATGAGAGTTCGGCAAGTAGGGGGATGTCTGTTCCCTGACTGGGACTCCCACCTTGTCCCAGGTATCCCTCCCCCTGAAGAAGGGAATTATTGCAGGCAAGCCCCCCTCTCCCTCAAATCAGCTCTCTGACTCTCTCTGGGTAGCTGGACCCATGGCAGCCTCTGGGAAGCCCGACGAGGTCCACAAGGCGTTGGGTAGACAGCTAGGGGTGTCAGGGGCTCATCTGAGATGGCCCAGGAGGTCATGTCCATGTGCCTCAGGCCACACTCTGGTCCGTCCCAGGCCTGTGGCCTGTGGTCCATCCCACCCTTCCCCTGCCGCCTCCTGGATTTCCATGTCACCAGTTTATCTGTCTGAAAAAATCAAGCCCAGAGAGGGAAACAACTTGTCAAACCTCACACAGCAAGCTTGTGACTGAGTGGTCGGGGAAAGCAGTCCTTGAAGAGATGGTTACGAATTCTCACATGACTCCAGCCTCAGAAATGCAGCCCCTCCTTCTCCTCAGCCCCCAAACCACCCAGCTGCGGGAATTACAGTGACAGGAGCCTCCTCCTGGCAGCTTTAGAGCAGGATGGCTCTTGGAGATGGGCCTTTGTGAGGGCTGCTGGCTCCTTGTATGGATGGAGAAACAGAGTCGCAGAGCGAGCTAGAGACTTGCTCCGTCTCAGGGGGGTCTGAGGTCCCTGTGACCAGAGCCAAATGCCCATTTCATGAAGAGAGAAGCCAGTCCCAGATCCCCAGGAATCCACACTCTCTCTAAGGTGTCTCCACTTTCCCGAGCTCCTCTGACCAGCCTATCTAGCCTCTCCCCAGCGTCCAATTCTTCCGCCTTTTTGCTGTGTGACCGGGCCATGATTCTGTCCATCTTTGAACCTCTGCTGCTGGTTCAAGAAGACCCTTCCCAGCTGAGTCTCAGAAACTCTAAGCCGCCCCCAGCCCAGGCCCAGCAGGAGAGGAGCCAGGGTCAGGGGCTGCTGGCCCAGGGGGCCCAGCCCACACAGCCCAGGCTTCCAGAGCCAGGCCAGCCCCAACTGCAGTGACCTCCCATCTCCAGGCCAGCCGACCAAATTCCTCCTTTAGAATAATAAACAGTGCGGCCAGCCAAGGAGGCTGAGAGGGGAGGGGCAGGGAGGCTGAACTGACTCCCTCCCCCAGCCTCGGCTGCTAATGATTTTCTTTGGCTGAGATCTCTGGCAGGAAGGGGGGAGTCAGAGGGGCACCCACCGAGGGGCAGATGGGCCTCTGTGGGGGCTGCTGGCTCCACCATGGCGCTGCTCCCTCCCGTTGGAGGAGGCCTGGCATCCAGCTGGAGGGGCTGGGGCAGGAGGGATGGGGGAAGGAGGGGGTGCATCAGAAGGGCTGGGTTTTCAGCCTGGAACAATTGGGAGAGGGGAGCAATGAGGAGACCCTTAGGCAGGCTGCTCTGAAGGGATCAGGAGAAGGAGGAGATGAGTAGATTCACTCACAGAGCTTATCAGGGTGCTGGGCAGAGCGGAGACTGGGTGTCCACAGGCCAGGATGCTTGCCTCTGCCCCACCATCGAGTAACCGCAGCTTTGTAAGTGGTACACTCAGCATCACCTCATGTTGGGAGCTGGAGACGAAGGCCACAGAGAGAGTGATGGTGCAGAAGGTAGCCCTGCTGGGGCTCAGACCCGGACCCCAGCCTTGGACTGGAAACTGAAGGGGTGAGGGTGGGGGTGGGGGTGCAGCGGGGATGACCTGGGTGTGGGCTGGGGAGCAGGCCGGGCTGGGCAGCCACTCAGAGAAGTCAGCAGACCCACAGCCCCGGGAGGCTCCTTGTTGCCTCGTCATGTGGCTACTGCCCACATTTCTCGCTGTGACTCCCATCTGCTTCTGGGCTCCTTCCCGCCCATGCTGCAGGCGGACCCCTGCAAGCCTGGCTCTTGGTGGTTGTTTGGGATCCTTGGAGGCGGCGGCCACAGGAAGAGACAGAACAAAGACGCTCCCAATTCAGCCTGTCTTTCAGGGAGTGCCCCTGGTGCTGTCGCTTTCTGTCTCCATCACTGTCTCCCCTCTCTCCGCCGCTCTGCGTCTTCGTCTCTCTCCACCTCTATCAGTCCAGGTCTCTCTGTCTCTCTCTCAGACAAGCTCTGCTGTGTGACCTCGGGCAAACTTCTTTTTCTCTCAGAGCCTCAGTTTCCCCATCTGGACACTAGGGGTGGGGTGGGTTCAGCAGTCTCCACAGACCTAGCAGGGCTTACTGTGCAGTGGGGCCTCCCCGGGCCCCAGCCCCCGGCCCCTCTCCCCTGGGACTCCCTGCGCAGCTCAGGACCGAGGGTAGGGGGCCAGGTGTGGGGGGACTCCCCCCGCATTCCACAGCCCTGACTCCCCCGCTTCCCTTCCCACAGCCACCTCCACTTCCTGTTGTGCTTGTGGGGCTGTGGGAGTTCTCTGGGTTCTGGCTTACCCCCTCCTTCTCCTCCAGGCCTTTCATCACACTTTCCCAAATATTTGTCCTGGCAGATAAGAGCCTGGTATTGGAACTGTCACCAGGAGGACAGGCTGTTAGAGCTGGTGGGCCCCTGGACACCATCCAGTCCAAGCCCTCCTGCCCCGTGCTCCCCCGCCCCTGCCCCCCCCCAGTATACATAGAGACACTAAGGCCCAAAGAGAGGTGGGGGCTCAGCCAGGGTCACCATGGAGCCAAAGAAGGGTCCAGGCCCCTTGAGGCTGCGCCTCGTGCAGCGGGAGGGGACCTATGGGCAGGGGAGACCCCTCGCCGTGGAACACGAGTAGCCTTTGATTTCGGCACCTTGGACACGAAGGCTCGGTGGCCCAGGCTGGGGCTCACTCTGCAGGGCCCAGGTGCGAAGATGCCTCTGCCCGCCCCGGGCTCTGACTGGTCCCTGTTTAACTCTGCAGGACACCATGCTGCTTCTGAGTGCCATGCCAGCTCCTATCCTCAAAGGTAGGTAGACGGGGGCCTGGGAGGGGCCAGGGGGAGTCACTAAGCAGGACCCTGGAGCTGGCAGGGTAGAACATCAGAGCCTGGGAACCCAGGGGCACTGCTGTGCTCTCAGCCTCAACGTCCTGCCTTTCCACTGCCCACCCCTCAGCTCACTAACCCCAGTGGGTGCCCTGCTTGCCCAGAGCCTTTGGCTCAAATCCTTGCTTGGCCTTCCACCCCCATGCCCCTTCACCAGCTTTCTCACCCAACTCACTAAGAGTCACCCAGCCTCCCATCTCTTCTCAGCACTTGCTGGTATTGGTCTGGCATCGGTCTGGCAGGCCTGCTTCCGGTCTGGGACTCCCCACCCTGCCTGGACCCCTCATTGGCTGTGCACTCCCAAGTCCTGGCTGGGCTTCTCTCAGCACACCCTTCCCTCACTGCCCAGTACATGTCCTCGGCTCTCCAGGGGCTGGGCAGCTGACCAAGCAATCAATGGGCATTGGCCATCGATGACTAGGTGACAGCTTACTGAGGATGGCTGACTGGCTGGGGGGTGTAGGGTGGCTGACAGAATCCTTCCAGGGGATGTCAGCATGGGAAGTGGAGCCAGTCACTTGGCAGCCCCCAACTCCCATCCGCCTGAGTTCCCAGGGGTCTCAGCATCTCTCCTGCCTCAGTCTGCCCCACTCTGAGCTACCTTGCCCCACCCTCCCCAAGCAGAGCCACCTCTGGGCTTTGGGCAGAACCTGGGCAGCTGAGGCAGCTGTAGGGAAGAGGCTCCGAAAGTGACCTGGGAAATAATGCAGGAACTGGAGGCTGGGAACGACTTCCCAAGGATTTCCTGCCGCCTTTGTGAGAACGGGCCCACAGCCTGAGGCTGCCTGCTGAGGGACTCCGAGGCTGGGGGTGGACAGGCACTGAGGTCAGGAGGCCAGGAGGCCCTGGGCCCGCGCGCTGAGCGAGCAGGCCTCCGCGCCGTGGGTTCCCGGCTATGTTTGGATTCGGGAGGTGTGGTGGTCAAGGGCTGTGCGTATGTGTCAGCTCTGGGGAGAGGTGCGGAGGCTCCTGGCCTCTGACATCTTACCGGACGCCTCCTCTCCCCAAGGCCGGGCGCTGCTGCTGCCCCTGCTGCTGTTGCTGGGACCGCAGGCTTCCCGAGGTCTGGTCATCACCCCTCCGGGGCCAGAGCTCGTCCTCAATGTCTCCAGCACCTTGGTTCTGACCTGCTCGGGCCCAGACCCGGTGGTGTGGAAACGGATGTCCAAGCAGCCTCCGCAAGAAATGGGCAGGACCCAGGATGGCAATTTCTCCAGCATCCTGACGCTGACCAATGTCACTGGGACAGACACGGGAGAATACTTTTGTGCCTATAATAGCTCCCATGAGCTGGAGGCTGGTGAGCAAAAACGGCTCTACATCTTTGTGCCAGGTAAGGCCCCGGCCTGCGCTCCCGCCCTTCCTCCTCAACTGCAGGCATCTGGGGAGCTCAGGGGGTGCTTCAGTGACGCGGGGACATGCAGCCGCCTTAGAAATGCAGACGAATCGTGGAATCCAGCCTGGCTCAGCCCAGGAGTATGTTCATTCCCACCCCTTGGTCTGAGTATCCATCTGCTCCCTGGCAGCCCACCCCATTCCCGGCTCCCAAGGACTCTGCATTCTCAGCTGGTTCCAATACACTCCCTCTGGGCCTCTACGTCCCATCGCCCCCATTCCCCACGCGCCAGGTACCAGCTGCCCTTCAACTGGGGGCTTCCCCACCCTGGTACTGTCCACATCAAATGTTAAAGCTCGAAGGGACTTCCGAGAGCATCCTGATTCTGTAATGGGAAAACTGGGGGCCAGAAAGGGAAATAGGCCTGCTCAAGGTCACACAGCAATTCTGGGGCTAGCCAGAAACCCAGCTCCCCCTGACCCTCCTTTTTAACCCCACCCCCACCCCTGGCAGATCCCACCATGGGCTTCCTCCCGATCTCCCCCGAGGAGTTTTTCATCTTTCTCACGGAAGTAACCGAGACCACCATCCCATGCCGAGTGACGGACCCACAGCTGGTGGTGACACTGCATGAGAAGAAGGTGGATGACCCACTGCCCATCCCCTACGACCACCAACGTGGCTTCTCTGGGACCTTTGAGGACAAGACCTATGTCTGCAAAACCACCATTGGGGACAAGGAGGTGGATTCCGAGCCCTACTACGTCTACAGCCTCCAGGGTGAGCCCCCTTTAGGCCTGGTGCTCAGCAGACGCAAGTAGGACCGTTCACAGAGGTATAGCCCTTCCCAACGTGTGTGGCTCCGTTTTCCACTGGATTATAGTTACAGCCTGTGAAGGCAGGTCCCGTTTCTCCGTTGTACAGATGAGGAAGCGGAGGCTCAGGAAGAGGATGGAATTTGCCCAAGGTCCCTGGGATGTGTTAGTGGCAGAGCTGGGTGGCATATAGTTGTGGGCAAAGGCACAGGCTTAGGAGCCTGTGGGGTTTGAATCCCAGCTCTGCCACTTCCTGCCTCAGTGACTGTGCCCAGAGCACACCATCTCTCCGAGCCTGCTTCTCTTCTCCTGCTGTAAACGGGATGATTGGAAAGATGGAATAGCCGAGACCGGTTTGGCTCAGTGGATAGAGCGTCGGCCTGTGGACTGAAGGGTCCCGGGTTCGATTCCAGTCAAGGGCATGTACCTGGGTTGCGGGCACATCCCCAGTGGGAGATGTGCAGGAGGCAGCTGATCGATGTTTCTCTCTCATCGATGTTTCTAACTCTCTATCTCTCTCCCTTCCTCTCTGTAAAAAATCAATAAAATATATATTTTAAAAAAAAGAAAGATGGAATAAAACAGAAAATGGAGGGGATCTGGTACGCAGTAAATTGCCTGGGAAGACTTTGATTTCCAGACTTATCCCTTCTGGAATGTCAGCTCCGCAAGGACAGGAATTTTGTCTGTTGTGTTTACTGCTAAAGCCCCAGTGCCTGGAATAGTACTTGGCATAGAGCAGATATTTAATAAATGTTTGCTGAATAAATGAATCTTCCATATCAATCATCCCTTCCCTCTCTGGACCCTGACCCCATCCCCAAGCTGAAGTGCCGGGAGCCGGCTGGGGGTGACTTCCTCAGACCTAAGCCCGTCTCTCTCCACCAGCGTCATCCATCAACGTCTCAATGAGTGCAGCGCAGACTGTGGTCCGCCAGGGCGAGAACATCACCATCACGTGCATTGTGACTGGGAACGAGGTGGTCAACTTCGAGTGGACGTACCCCCGCGAGGAGGTAATGCTGGGCCAGGGGTTGAAGGAAGGGCCAGGCAGGGATGGCTACCTTGACTGGCAGCCTGCCTTCTTGGACGCTTCCTGACTTGGGGGACCTGTCCTACCTGTCCCTACAGAGTGGGCGGCTAGTGGAGCCAGTGACCGACTTTGACATTCCCCACATCCGCTCCACCCTGCACATCCCCAGTGCCGAGCTGGGCGACTCGGGGACCTACATCTGCAATGTATCCGAGAGTGTGTACGACAATCAGGATGAAAAAGCCATCAACGTCACCGTGGTTGGTGCGTTCCTTGGGCTCAGCCCGGCCCTCGTTCTGAGCTGGATCCACACCCTGTCACAGCCCCGGGATACCTTCAGCCCAGCTCTAGCCACATTTCAAACCAAAGCTCCATTTCCAGGAGAAACCCAAATCAAGACGCAGTGCCAACCCCAACTCTAACCCTAATCCCACCTAGACTCTCCTCCTCGCCAGAAGCCTGGCCCCACCCCAGTGTCTAATCCCAGACTCCATCCCAGGCCCAGGCAGCCCCATCCCTGAATCCAACCAGGCTGCAACTCATCTCAGCCCCCAGCCCGGGTGAGAACTACAACGCCAGCCTCCATCTGAAACCTGGTCTCCAAACCAGTGTCAGCCCTAAATCTGACTCAATTCCAGCCCCAGCCCCAACTTCAATCCCAGCTCAGGTAGTTCCTAAAGCTGAGGCCCTGCCTCCAGAAGCCCCGCCCCCAGAGACACGGTCCTATTGGTGGCTGGGCACAGCCCTGCCCTGACAGCCGCCCCTTGCAGAGAGTGGCTATGTGCGCCTGCTGAGGGAGCTGGACGCTGTACAGTTCGCGGAATTGCACCGGAGCCGGACCCTGCAGGTGGTGTTCGAGGCCTACCCGCCGCCCACTGTCATGTGGTTGAAGGACAACCACACCCTGGGTGACTCCAGCGCCGGCGAGATCGCCCTGTCCACGCGCAATGTGTCCGAGACTCGGTGAGCAGCCGGCTGCCTGCTCCATTCTGGAAGTTAGGGTCTGCAGCTGCCAGACAGCCCACAGCCTTCAGCTACTCCACACACCTAGGCCCATCCTTCAGCTACTCCACAAACCTGGGCCCATCCTTCCTGAGGGCCCACTATGTGTCAGGCACCCCGCCAGGTGCTGTGCTAGGCCCTGGGGATGCTGTGGAGAACAGGACACACAGTTCCATGCCTCCTAGAGTTTCCGGTCTAGTGGGGAAACAGACACTGGTCAGATGGTCTCCCAGATGTGTAGTTGTCCTTGTGATGGGTGGAGCCATCAGGGGGCAGCTGAGGAGAAAAAAGCAGGATGGCTGAGGAAGAGGGTGCCAGGCAGGCCCCTGCCACCTATGCATGGTGGGAGCCCTGAGGCTGGGGATCAGCAGGCTGGCCTGAGCTACCAATGTTGGGATAAAGCAGTGTCAGACCCTTCTGTAAGACAAGAGATGCAGAGGAGGGCAATGGTGCTAGCCCTTCATCCCCAACCCTCCTAGCCTCCCTCTTGGCTCAGTGGAACTGCCTATGGGTGGGGAGCCAGGAGACTAATTCTGTGGGTGATCCGCAAGCCCCTCCCCCCCCAGCCATGTCTGTACAAGGAGGGTGGGGAGGGCTGTATGCATTATTGCAGCGCTGACAGCTGGGTCTCCTGGCCTGGCCTGCCCCCCAGGTATGTGTCAGAACTGACCCTGGTGCGGGTGAAGGTGGCTGAGGCTGGTCACTACACCATGCGGGCCTTCCATGAGGACGCCGAGGCCCTGGTCTCCTTCCAGCTGCAAATCAATGGTGAGGAGCCCTGCACCCCCCTTCCCCTCCCCTCCCACCCCCATTTCCTCTCCCTCCCTACACTGTCACCCACCCCTAGGAGGAGCAGGAGAGGGAGCCTCAGGAGACAGGGTTCCAGTGTTAGCTCCAACGCTGACCTGCTGCTCTGTGCACACCCCCTCTCTGGGGCTCAGTTTCCCCAGCTGTACAAGTTGGCCATTGGGCTAGACTGGTGTTTCAAAACCTCAGGCATTCATGTGCCAATGCCACGATTTTCCCTTCTCACATGCCCCTTAAACTACACTACTCATGAAATAGGTATTTATTGAACAACTCCAGTATGCCCGTCTCTTCAAGGTTCTTGAGGCCCTGCCTTTGTGTGGCTGGTGGGGGAAGACAACCATTCAACAGTAGGGCTAAAATCCCCAGCAAATTATGTGGAAGGTTAGAAGGTAACAAGCACTGTGAAAGGAATAGCAAACGCTGCCGGGTGGGGTGTGGGGGAGGATTGAGAGCTCTGGGGGGCAGGGTTGCCCTTTTAAATAGCAGTGATGGGGCTGGCCTCACGGAGGTGACAGTTGCGTGAAGACTTGAAGAAGGTGAGGGCATTAGCCGAGTGGCTATTTGAGGAAAGGGCATACCAGGCAGTGTAGACAGGAGTCACGGCAGAAAGGCCTGAGCGGCCGGAACAGTGTGGTGGGGAGAGTGGTGGGAGACGAGGTCAGAGCTGGGACGGGGCAGTGGTGGGGTGGACGGGACAGATTGTGCAGGTCCTCATGGGCTCTTGGGTGGACTTGGGCTTTTTCTGTGACTAAAATGAAGAGTCACTGCAGGGTTTTGAGCAGAGGAATGACATGATAGTGACTTAATGTTTTGCCCATTGACTTTCTAAAAACGTGTTTTGAAAGAGAATTTAACCTCTCAGTTGTGGATGGGAAACACTGTTAAGCATCATAAATATAAAGCACCACTAAATCGACTCCAAGACAACAAAGCGATGCTATTAAGCTATTAAACTCGAGCTCCCTGCTCTTGCCTTCCCAGGGCCCTGAGGCCTGCTCTCTCTTTGTTAAAAGGGGAGATTAGCAAGTCTCTGAGAGGTGTTAAAGACAGACTAGCACCCTGCCGGGGCTTCCCCTTTGAAGTACCCCGAAGGGGAATCCGCCAGAAGGGGAATCCGCCAGTTTTCACACGGGGATTCCTAGTATTTAACGTTCACCTGCAGTCTGCAGCTCCCCTCCCCCAGGGAGACTCTGGACCATGTCCTGCCTCCCAGAGGATCTTGCTCACTACCTGCCTGCTCTGACCTTCCCTCCGCCTGGCCCCATGCCTTCTCCATGCAGTGCCTGTCCATGTGCTGGAGCTGAGTGAGAGCCATCCTGCCGACGGGGAGCAGACAGTCCGCTGTCGCGGCCGGGGCATGCCTCAGCCGCACCTCACCTGGTCTATCTGCAGTGACCTCAAAAGGTGAGCAGAACACCTGCCTCAGTCTCCCAGGGAACCCACAGCTGGCTGGAAGGACCCACCGAAGGTCATCTAGTCCAGCCCCTTCCTCCGGGCACATTGTTCCGGGCTAGAGTCACATCCTAGAAGATGTGGCTTCGTGGAGATGCCCTGCACGACCTAAATTGCCCCCTTTTCCTTAACTTTATTCTGAGGGTCAAACGAAGGGAATGGAATTTGTGAATCAGGCTTCTCAGTTCTGGGGGAGGAGCGCCCCCTGCTGGTCAGTCAGTCGAGGGACCGCAGAAGAGCCGGCTCAGGGTCAGGAAGCGGGAAGTAGCCTAGAGGCTCCTGCGGAGGGCAGGGCCTGCCAGCTGACCTGGCTGGCTCCCTGGGCAGGTGTCCGCGCGAGTTGCCACCCACGCCGCTGGGGAACAGTTCGGAGGAGGCGAGCCAGCTGGAGACTAACGTGACGTACTGGGCGGAGGAGCAGCAGTTCGAGGTGGTGAGCACGCTGCGCCTGCGCCGCGTGGATCAGCCGCTATCTGTGCGCTGCACGCTGCGAAACCTGCTGGGCGATGATGTGCAGGAGGTCACCCTGGTGCCCCAGTGTGAGTCACCCAGCCTTAGTGGCCCCCCAATGACCCCTCACCCCCACC
Organism: Myotis daubentonii; assembly: GCF_963259705.1. Taxonomy (NCBI): domain Eukaryota; kingdom Metazoa; phylum Chordata; class Mammalia; order Chiroptera; family Vespertilionidae; genus Myotis; species Myotis daubentonii. Next base: position 90,582,439 of record NC_081844.1, on the reverse strand, counting down.
TCCAGCCTGCCACACTTGTGACTGTGCCCGTGTGCCCGAGTCAGCATGTCCACGGGCACTCCGCTCACCGGAGTATGTTCCTACGCTCACACAACAGCACAGTATTGCCACATGTGTACATCCACAAGCATATGTCTGAAAACCATGGCTATGAATAACCGTGTCTCCTTATGCCCAGTGTGTGTACACTATGTGTGTCGTAAGCCATGTACATGAGCATGCCTGACCCTTAGACATGGGCACAAACCCTCCAAATGTAGGTTTGTAAACATGTATTGAAGAATGCACCCAGATCCATGTGTAAACCCACGAGTGTTGGTCTATGCATGTCCTTGTGGGTGCACAGTCCCATACAAGTGTGTAAGCATGCATGTACAATTCCTGTGCATGTGGGCAACTGGCATGGTGCATGTCTGTGAGCATGGAGAGGAAAGGTGAGCCACAGCCTGGCCGCCAGGAGCTTGCATCTGATCTGGAGCCATGGCAGACAGGCCACACTGACCCCTGCAAGGGCTGAAGGGATAGGGAGGCCGTAGCGATCTGAACAGTGGGTAGTTACTGAAGGGCATGGGTATTTATGGGAGAAGCTGAAGGTGTGGCCCAGAGGGAGAGGCTGAGGGTCTGACATTATAGCCTGTGGGAGGGAATGAGAGGGGGCTTCTGTTCTGGGCAGGGTGGGCAGAGAGGGATCTGTGGTATTGGAGGTGGGGTGAGAAAGGTAGCTGCCAAGTGCCCTGTTGGCTTATGGCCAGCTCTTGTCTCTACCTCCAGCCCTGCCCTTCAAGGTGGTGGTGATCTCGGCCATCCTGGCTTTGGTGGTCCTCACGATCATCTCCCTCATCATCCTCATCATGCTCTGGCAGAAGGTAAGCCCCGCCCTTGCCTAAGGGATACAGATTGGCACACGATTATATTGTATGGACACCCCCCACCCCCACCCCCCGCCGTCCTTGAATCCCGCAGGATCTGGCCACATCTGGGGCCCAGCACGGGATTCAGGTGTAAAATGACGTAGAGAGATGCTGGAAGTCTGAGCTACCTCTATCCCCAGCAGCCCGGTCTTAGGCCATCAGGGTTCCCTGTCTCTATTGCTCCCCTGTCCGGGTCCTGCTCGGACATCACTCCTGCCCCTCCCAGACACAGGGTATGGGACCTGCTGGGTAGACTGCATGGGCCCCAGGATCCTTCCAGCTCTTACCCACAGAGACTCCAGGATCCTGCTGAACTGCATTCTAATCCTGTTACTCTGCAATTTCCATGTTCTGTTCTGAGATTTCATCATTCCATGCTTCAGACATTTTAAGATTCCTGAGTTAGGATTACAGTGCCACACAGTCTATCTTTCTAAGATTCCAGTCCAGTGATTTCAACACTTCATGGTTTCAAGATCCCACTGTTACATCTTTCTGAGATTCCTGCTGTGACTGACCCAGTGTGGAGACGGCTGTCCACATCCAGCAGAGTACCCCTGCCTGGTGTCACGTTCTGGGGCCGTGTGCTCCTTTATTCCCATCTGAGGAGCAGCTGAGGCCCTGAGAGAAGCTGGGGAGGAGGTTCTGATGAGCTGGGCCCTTGGCTGTCAGCTACTCCTCAGCCACTTCTCAGCCCCTTGGCATCAGTTCCCACTGAACCCATGAAGGCCTTGGCTCTATCCATAACTTGCTGTGTGACTTCAGCTATGCCCCTGCCCCTCTCTGGGCCTCTGGGTCTCCTGCCCCATCCGTTCCATAAGGGGCTGGACCTAGGGGGCCTCAAGACCTCCTCTCATGACCCATCCCCGGTCTTGGTCCTGCAGAAGCCCCGCTATGAGATCCGATGGAAGGTGATTGAATCTGTGAGCTCCGATGGCCATGAGTACATCTACGTGGACCCTATGCAGCTGCCCTACGACTCCACCTGGGAGCTGCCCCGGGACCAGCTTGTGCTTGGTCAGTTCGAGGAGCCCTCACCGGCACTGTGTGGACATGGGGCGGGTGGGAAGATGACCCGAGGTCTGGTCCCAGCTTGGCCGTGACTAGCTTTGAGACTTAGGGCCGATGGATGTCTTGCCCTCTCAGCCCTCAGTCCCTTGTTTGTACAATGGGGACAAGACAATCCCCCAGGGACCATCCAGCATGGAGGTCCTATGATCCTATGACTGTGAGATGGGACCCTTTGTGACGAGAAAGGAAGTATTAATTGAGGACAGGCCTGTGCTTAGTCTAGCTGGGAGGCTGAGGGGTGCAGAGGAGCTGTGCTCCCCTCTGAGGAGGGAGGAAGGCTTCCAGGGACTAAGATGGGCCAGAAAGCAGACAGGACTTCGGTGAGACACCAGGAAGGACCGTGAAGCGCTGTGGTTTTAGGAGCCTCATTGGGGGGAACATCTTAAGTCCATGGTAGTTGAGGGCGGGGATGCAGCTTCCTGGTGGGTCAGGAGCTGAGGGATCATCTTTTTCCAGGACGTACCCTCGGCTCTGGGGCCTTTGGGCAGGTGGTGGAGGCCACGGCTCACGGCCTGAGCCATTCTCAGGCCACTATGAAAGTGGCCGTCAAGATGCTGAAATGTGAGTCCTGGGAGCTTCCCCCACTTCTCTCCTGCCCGTCCCTGCATACCAGGCACTCCCAGAGCAGGCCAGGCCTGATTCAGATTCGGAATCGGATTCACTGGGCACGAGGAGTACCGTCACTCTGCGTGCGGCCAGCCCCACTCTGAGGAAAGAGGCTTCCAAACCCCGCTCCCACCTCTGGCAGCCTCTTCCCTCCCCTGCTCCCTCCCCCCACCTCTTCCCCTCTCCTCGCATGTGGGTCCTTGCCACCCTTGGCCACCTGTGTCTTACAGCACAGACTTGGGCCAGAATAGGCCCCAGTGGGGCCTTCGTGGGGCCCCCGTGACGGGGCCAGGCCTGAGGCCCCCTCTCTCCCTCAGCCACAGCCCGCAGCAGTGAGAAGCAAGCCCTCATGTCAGAGCTGAAGATCATGAGTCACCTCGGGCCCCACCTGAACGTGGTCAATCTGCTGGGAGCCTGCACCAAAGGAGGTACAGACCCAATTGCCCAGAGGATTCTGGGAAATGCCAGTGGCCAACGCCTGGCCCTCTCCACCGCTCCTCAGTCCAGGGACATCAGGACACTCGAGTTGGAGCGTCCAACCCCCTCACTTTCCAGAGCCAGATGGATATGGGATTTAGAAACGCACAGCATCACAGCACTGACAAGGCCAGAGGGCTGTTCAGGCCATCAGTCCATGGTTCCCAAATTAGGGGATCCTCTGATATTTTTAAATTTTTTCAATATATTTTATAATTGAATTTATTGGGGTGACATCTATCTATACAAAACCCTAATTTGCAAATCAACCAAATGGTGGAATGACCAGTCACTATGACACGCACTGACCACCAGGGGGAAGACGCTCAATGCAGGATCTGCCCCCAGCCTGCAGGTCCCGACTAGCGGTGGTGGGGGGGGGTGGGACCGGCAAGTGGGTGGCGCCAGGCCAGCCAAGGCAGTTGTGAGCAGGGGCCCCGATCACTCCGCTTGTCACCCCACAGATTGGCCCTGATCGCCAGCCAGGCCTAGGAACCTTACCCGTGCACGAATTTCATGCACTGGGCCTCTAGTTGGTTAATAAAACCATACAGGTTTCAAGTGTGCCACTCAACAAAACACCACCTACACACTGCATTATATGCTCACCACCAAAGTCAAATCTCTTTCCACCACCGTTCATCCCCCCTTTTTCCTCATCCACCTCTCCCTTCCCCCCTTTTCCCTCTGGCAATCACCATACTGTTGTCTGTGTCTGTATTTTTGTTTTATTTTTTTCTTGATACATTTTAACAACTGTAATAAAGGATAGCTCGTGCGACACTGAGATGAGTTGTGTCCCCACTACTGGAGACCACCAGCCTGCTAACTGGGAGCTGCCTTCATTCAGGTCATAGAATCAAGCCTTTCTGGCTAAGCATGTTTATTTGAAACTGTGATTACAAGTTAGGCTGTCAGGCTGCAAAAATAATGTTATTGCCATTTACAGTTGCTTATTGTGAGGTTTGGGATTTTCCTCAATATTACACAACCAAAAAAATACAGAAGTACATTGCACACACAGGCCAGTTTATGTCTGCAGTGACCACCCCATTTCACAACTTTTGTCCCCATTAATATCTTCAAGTTCCCACAGATTGACTTTAAGTAAGTGTACTGTATTTAAATTTGAGCAGTAACCTGATAGTAAATAATTGCCACTATTTGCTTTATAAACTAGGGTCCAAAATAAGCTTCAGTTTGAAAACCTATCAACAACAGCTGGCCCCATTTAACAGATGGGGAAGGTGAGGCTCAGGGAAACTATGTACCTTGCTCATGGTTACAGAGGCAGGAAAAGAACCCAGGTTTGCCTGGAGCCAAAGCCTCTTCGCCTTTTTACCAAGCCGCCTCTCCCACGGGCAGCCTGTCATTACTCTCATGGCCCTTAACGGAAGCCGAGGCCTCCCTGGGGACTGTCCCTGAGCCTGTCCCTCCGCAGGGCCCATCTACATCATCACCGAGTACTGCCGCTACGGGGACCTGGTGGACTACCTGCACCGCAACAAGCACACCTTCCTGCAGCACTGCTCCGACAAGCGCCACCAGCCCGGCACCGAGCTCTACAGCAACGCTCTGCCGGTCGGGCTCCCGCTGCCCAGGTACCTGGAGGAAGGTGGGGAGGCCCGAGGAGCACCTGCTTGCTCCCTCCTTGTCCAGTACAGGAAACTGAGGCTGGGGAGGGTAGAGTGGGCCCGGGTCTTGGCCACCCCAGAAGACATGACAAGAACACTGATGATAATGGTGGGAACTGCTGCCACCTACTGGCTGTCTGCAGTGTGCTAGGCCCTGTGCTAAGCACTGCAGATGTGACCCCTTGGTCCCTCCCATGGTCCCCAGGCCTGACTCCACGCCCTACTCCTCGCTTAGCTCCCACACCCTCTGCACACCAGCCTCTCTGTGCCCTGAGGTCAACCTAGCCCCTTCCTTCTTCTTTTCCAAAAATAACACCTTCGTTCTCTTGCTGGTTACAAAAGCAATATGTAGTTATTGCAGAGACAAGAGTAACTTTAGAAAAGCATTAAAAGACAGTAAAACTCATCCCTGTCCTCCCCAACATTTTGATCCATTTTCTTCCAGTCTTTTTTCCACCTATAGAGACACGTGTCTGTAGTTCCCCAGCTCTTCAGGGAGCTGATGCTGCAGGCAGAGGCTTCATTCAGATCATAGCTTGGCCTGAGCTCTCTGAGGACACACACTGGGTCCTATGTCATCTTGGCAGGCCCGGGGCCCAACTCAGGGCCCCACAGGTTGGTTAAAAGGGCTCTCGAGCTCACTCACATGACCGTGACAGACTGGAGGAGGAGGACTGAGTGAGGTTGAGAAGAAACACCTGAGTGATGGGGCCTTGAGGCCCCAGTGGTGAGCAGAGGGGCAGGAGGGGGACAAGAAGGGAAAGCCTGTGACCTCTCCTTCTGTGACACTCCTCTCGCCCTCAGCCACATGTCTCCCGGGGAGAGTGACGGTGGCTACATGGACATGAGCAAGGACGAATCGGTGGACTACGTGCCCATGCTGGACATGAAAGGAGACATCAAATATGCAGACATCGAGTCCTCCAATTACATGGCTCCTTATGATAACTACGTCCCCTCTGGTGGGTGCGCGGGGTCCTCTCACCTGTATGGCCCTCGCACCTGCACAATGACACATTCTTTTCAAAGCCTTTCACATGTCCCGCTGGAGAACAGCCCTGGGAGGGAGCTGGCCTTGTGCCCATTTCATAGATGCAGAAACTGAGGGCAGCCACCTGCCCAAAGCTGCTGTGGTGGAGCCCCAATATGAACTCCAGTTTCTGGGTCCAGACTTATACATGCAGCCTACATGGAGGGGAAGCTACGGTCGGGGAGTACCTGGCCTCCTGGGCCTTGGGGAAGAGGGATCAGCTCAGAGTAGGCCCCAGGCTGAGCTGGCGCCCCTGTAAAGGGCAGGCCAGGCCGAGTGGTCTGGGGAAAATTTGCTGAGTTTTTCTGGACAAGAAAGGCTCTGGTAAAGTAGGAGAGGTTAGATATTTAGAAACTGCTTTCCTTTGGGGGAGATGTAGAGGATCAGTAGCCCCTGTCTCGGACAGTTAGCCTCCAGGAGCCAAAGAGCAGAGGCCCGTGGGCCATGGGAACAAGACGTACTGACCTTCTGCTCTCCTCTAGCGCCCGAGAGGACCTGTCGAGCGACCCTGATCAACGAGTCCCCGGTGCTTAGCTACACGGATCTTGTGGGTTTCAGCTACCAGGTGGCCAATGGCATGGAGTTCCTGGCCTCCAAGAATGTACGTGTGGTCCCAGTGGGCAGATGGAGGTCCTGGGGAGGTGGGTCACCCAGCCACCCAGGTCCTCCAGGTACACTGCTCTACACAGTAGCTTTGCCCCGTCGGGTGGATGAGGACAGTGAATGCCCTCACCACGTGGCCCCTCTCCCCTGTGTGGTCCCCACCCCACGTGGCCCCTCTCCCCTGTGTGGTCCCCACCCCACGTGGCCCCTCCCCCCTGTGTGGTCCCCACCCCACGTGGCCCCTCTCCCCTGTGTGGTCCCTCACACCACGTGGCCCCTCTCCCCTGTGTGGTCCCCACCCCACGTGGCCCCTCCCCCCTGTGTGGTCCCCCACCCCACATGGCCCCTCTCCCCTGTGTGGTCTCCACCCCATGTGGCCCCTCTCACCTGTGTGGTCCCCACACCACATGGCCCCTCTCCCCTGTGTGGTCCCCCACACCACATGGCCCCTCTCCCCTGTGTGGTCCCCACACCACATGGCCCCTCTCACCTGTGTGGTCCCCCACACCACGTGGCCCCTCTCCCCTGTGTGGTCCCCACACCACATGGCCCCTCTCCCCTGTGTGGTCCCCCACACCACATGGTCCCTCTCCCCTGTGTGGTCCCCCACACCACATGGCCCCTCTCACCTGTGTGGTCCCCCACACCACGTGGCCCCTCCCCCCTGTGTGGTCCCCCACACCACATGGTCCCTCTCCCCTGTGTGGTCCCCCACACCACATGGCCCCTCTCCCCTGTGTGGTCCCCACACCACATGGCCCCTCTCACCTGTGTGGTCCCCCACACCACGTGGCCCCTCCCCCCTCTGTGGTCCCCCACACCACGTGGCCCCTCCCCCCTCTGTGGTCCCTCACACCACGTGGCCCCTCTCATCTGGACATGATGCATTTTTCCCAAAGCACTTGACACAGAGGGTCTTTCCCCACAATTGCCCAAGGCCTAGCTCCCATCCTCCCCTCCCCCAGTGTGTCCACCGAGACCTGGCAGCCAGGAATGTGCTCATCTGTGAAGGCAAGCTGGTCAAAATCTGTGACTTCGGCCTTGCTCGTGACATCATGCGCGACTCTAACTACATCTCCAAAGGCAGCGTGAGTACCTTCCCCACCCCCTGCGTCTCTGCCCCTCCCGGTCAGCCTGGCTGCGGCTCAGAGGGGATCAGGTCAGGGCTCCTCATGGTCTGACCTGCCCAGCAGTGACGGCTCTGCCTGCCCAGCCATGTGTGCAGGGACAGGAAGGGAGCCACGAGCTGGGCATGGGGTGGGAGCAGGCAGAGATGCTGAGGCTTGCAGGGTGAGCTCGGGCTCAGATTTGCTGGTCATGACAGGGGGCAAGGGACCAGCTGTAATGGGTCCCGGGGAGTTTGGAGGGGGAGCAGGCCAAATGTGTTGTCCCAACGGTGGCTGGAGGCAGAGGAGGAAGCCGAGGTGTCAGCTGAGACAGGTGGATAGGTGGCAGGCAGGATCTGGTTAAAATATGACCACCAGCCTCCCATTCATATCCCCACTTTCTACACTGGGACAGTGAACCCCAGAGCTGGAGGGACGCTAGGCCGCGGAGATCGGAGGCAGCCAGGATCAGAGCCGGGTGGACCTTGGCATGTCCCTGGCTCCCACGCTGCCCTGCTAGCTCAGTCAGGGGCTCTCCAGGTCAGGGAGGAAGCCTGCTCCGTGAGGAGCCTCAGACCCTGGGGTGACCATGACCGCAGCTGCGGGAAAAGGAACTCAGCTGCCTGACCCTCTGGCCAGCACTGGGATGGACATGGGAACCGTGTGCCAGCAGATAGGCCCTCAGGGCCAGGGAGGGAGAGGAGCTGGGTGGGAACTGCCAGGTCTCCCCCCTTCCCCCCCCCTGCCCCCGCCGCCTCCCGTCCAGGTGCAGGGTGGGGCTCAGCTCCTCCTCGCCCTCAGACGGACCCGCCCTCCCGCAGACCTTCCTGCCGCTGAAGTGGATGGCCCCCGAGAGCATCTTCAACAGCCTCTACACCACCCTGAGCGACGTGTGGTCCTTTGGGATCCTTCTCTGGGAGATCTTCACCCTGGGTATGCCTCCTTCTCCCCACGGTCCTCAGCGGCCTGGCGGGGCACCCTCCCTGACCACTCACACCTCCAGCCTGGCAGGGCTGTGATCAGACTCTGGGACAGTGATCAGGGCTCAGGCTCAGGCTCAGGGCCCAGCTCTGCTGCTTTCTTCCTGCTGTGTGTCCTTGGCAAGGCTCTAGCCCGCTCTGGACCTCTTTACCTCCCCATCTGAGTGTCCAGGGGTTTGGACAGTGACGTCCGAAAGCCTGCCTGGCTCTGGGAGGGTTGCAGCCTGTCCAGAGCCATGAAGGAGCCACAGTTCTCAATCCCAAGGTCACCTTCCCCACCACCCAGCCCTGGCACGAAGGTTTCTCACTACTTTTCAACACGCCTGAGCCCGTGTATCTCCTCTCTTGTCTTTGCTCCCTGGCAGGTGGCACCCCTTACCCAGAGCTGCCCATGAATGAGCAGTTTTACAATGCCATCAAGCGGGGCTACCGCATGGCCCAGCCTGCCCACGCCTCCGACGAGATGTGAGTGGCGCATTTGGGAAAACGTTTTGGGTGCAAACCATAGATACCCCACTTTACCAGCTTAAGCCAACAGTAGCTTGATTGGTGCAGAGATCTAGAAAAACCGAGGTCTAGCTGGATCCAGGTGTGCAGCTGAGGTCATCGGCGATCTCTCCTTCTACCCCGGGCTCCGCTCTCTCTGCCGGCTTCCTATTCAGGCTGGCACTGCCCAGTGGCTGCATCCTGGCTGCTTTCACCTCAGTTCCAGCAAAAGACCAGAGCTGATTGTTGTGGCTCAGCTGGGGTCATGTGCCCATCCAGAACCAGCCACTGAGCTGAGGGGATGCAAACTCCTACTGGTCAGGCCTGGGTCACATGCTCACCCAGGCATGGCCAACCCCATTGAACCACTGAGCCAGGGCTGGAGGGAGGGCTTCCCAAGGGGATATCCAGGCGCGACTACGGGAAAACAACACCTATCCACCCCCCTTCCCCAATCCTTCATGGCTCACCTTTCCGGGGTGGCAGCCGCCTCACCACCCCTCCCCCCCGCCCGTGCCCTGTGTCAGAGACCCTGACCCCTTGTGCCTCTCCCCAGCTACGAGATCATGCAGAAGTGCTGGGAAGAGAAGTTTGAGATCCGCCCCCCCTTCTCCCAGCTGGTGCTGCTTCTGGAGAGGCTGCTGGGCGAGGGTTACAAAAAGGTATGTCGAGGCAGCGTTGGGGAGGGACGGAGAGTTCTGGTCCAGAAGTCAGACACCGGCACAAGGCTGCTGTAACATGCCGGTATTTGGGAGGCCACCCTGTACCCTCACCTGACCTCAGTTTCCCTGCTGGAACCAATAAGGGATGGGCTGGAGACAGGAGTTTATTTTAGCAGCACAGAGAGTTCTGAAATGAAACCCACGTGGAAGCTGATGGGTTTAAAGTAGAGAAGGGAGCCCAGCGCGCCCGTCATCCTGCATCCTGCCTCACGCCGTCTCACCTGGGCCAAATCTTGCGTCTCCATCAGAGGCCTGCACTTCCTGAGGCTAGATGACTGCTGAGGGCCTGGCCACTTGGGCCCCATCCGGGCTCAGACACGGCAGATGGAGCCAGCTGGTCCACACCTCCCTGCCCACAGCAGGAACTAGAGCAGGGAGATGCCCGTCTCCTTTGGCCCAGACACAGCCCCTTCCCTAGGCCCATTCCTAACCCCGCTCCTGCCCCGGGTCTGGTTACACTCAGGGACCCGTGAGCTGGAGTCGGGTGGTCCCCATTCGGAAGTTTGGGAAACGGGACCCACTGAAGGAGGTTGAGGCAGGATGAGACAGCACCTGTCTGGTCTGAAGTGGGCGACGTGTTAGCGTCTCGGGTGCTGGTCCCCTGGCAGCCCCCTCCCTGGGTGGCCCTAAGCTCACCTTGTCTTGTGAGACTTTGGACAATTGTGCTTCCCCTCTGAGCACCAGTTGCCGAATTTCCACAAGACGCGAGTGACTGGGTCAGAATCTAACTGTTGGACGACCCCTAAAGGCTTTCCTGACCCGGCCTTCCCTGTCTCTTGGGTGCCCCCTGCCCCTCGGAGCAGAAGTACCAGCAGGTGGACGAGGAGTTTCTGAGGAGCGACCACCCGGCTGTCCTTCGGTCCCAAGCCCGCTTCCCCGGCTTCCCTGGCCTCCGATCCCCGCTGGACACCAGCTCAGTCCTCTATACGGCTGTGCAGCCCAACGAGGGGGACAATGACTATATCATCCCCCTGCCCGACCCCAAACCCGAGGCTGCTGATGAGGGCCCATTGGAGGGCTCCCCCAGCCTTGCCAGGTAATCACTGTGGCCCAGGGTGTGCAATACTGTGCACAGTGTGTGTGTGTGTGTCTATGGCATCAGGCTTGCCTTAGAAGTAAGTTCCTAGAGTGAGCACTTATTCCTGCCAGTGAATTGAACTCATTTGACCTCTGATGCCCTCAAGTGGAAAGGGCAGGTTGGTGAGAGAAAGAATGGGCTGGGATTTATCTGCAAAGTAGTTGTTTCCTTTAAAGGAGCCCTCATAGGCCCAGCCAGCATGGCTCAGTGGTTGAGTGTCAACCTTTGAACCAGGAGGTCACATTGTGATCCTGGTCAGGGCACATGCCCGGGTTGCAGGCTCAATCCCAAGGGAGGGCATGCAGGAGGCAGCCAACCAGTGATTCTCTCATTATTGATGTTTCTCTCTCGTGCCCTTCCTCTCTGAAATCAATAAAAGTCTATTTTAAGTTGACTGATTGATTTCAGAGAGAAAGAGAGAGAGAGAGAGAGAGAGAGAGAGAGAGAGAGAGAGAGAGAGAGAGAGAGAGAACTTGCAACCTGAGCAAGTGCCCTGACCAGGAATCCGACTTGACTTCCTGGTTCATAGGTCAATGCTCAGCCACGAAGCCACACCAGAGTCAGGCTCTCTCTATATATTTAAACAACAAATAGGCCATCTGCTCTCTCCCCTCTAGGCCCTGTCCTAGCCATAAGGAGGAGAGGAAGAAACCTAATTATCACCCCAGCTCCCATGTGTTCCCATGGGGCATTGCCAGCCCCAGGCCTGAGGTCTGTCCTTAGAACCACGCCTTGGGGGCTCTGGGGAGCTGGCGTGGTTGTAGGAGGCAGAGGTGCCTACAGTTCAGGCCAGAATTCAGACTGGGAAGCAGGTTCGTGCTTTCCTTGCCTTGGGATGTGGTGAAGTTAGAGAATGGGGAGGGCTTTGGAGGAAGTCCCAGCTATTGCCTGGACTTGCTGTTCAGACAGTGTTCCCCCTTGGCTGGAGAGAAGGGTTCCCCATGAGGCCAGACCCAGCCCACAGTGAAGTGGCAGGAGCCCCACCTGGGTCCCAGCTCTGCTTGGAGACCTGCAGGTGCCTGCTCTCTCTGAGCACGAGGAGCACACAGGACTTAGAAGGCCCCCGGCCTGTGGAAGCAGCTAACAGTCCAAGGCTCCGGTAGACAGTGTGCAGAGGACTTAAGCTCAGGGTTCAAACAGCTTGGGGTGCGAATGCCACCCCCCACCCCCGCCATGTGTGCCCTCAGGCAAGCTGCTTGCCGTCTCTGAACTTCATTTTCCTCATCTGTAAAATGAAAACCATCAGCCCTTCAGTTTGGAGGTTGCTGTGAGGGTTACATGAGGCAGTATACACCTTCAGGGGTGCAGGAGATGGCGACACTGATGAGTGAGGAGTAGGCTTTGGAGGAGCCGGATCGGCTATGAAGCGCTGTGTGGTGCCGAACAATGACCGAACCTCTCTGAGCGGCACTTTCCTCACGGTGCCTGCCCTGCATAGTCCTTACAAGGATTAATGAGCCAAAGGGCATAACGCGCACAGTGCCAGGCCGGACACAGAAAGCTCTTGAACGCCATTGTTGTTTTACTGTGCTTTCCTTCAGCCTCTCGCTCACTGGCCTTCTCCCTCTAGCTCCACCCTGAATGAAGTCAACACCTCCTCGACCATCTCCTGTGACAGCCCCCTGGAGCCCCAAGAGGAACCAGAACCAGAGCCCCAGCCTGAGTCCCAGGCGCAGCCAGAAGCAGAGCCGGAGTGGCTGCCGGAGTCAAGCTGCCCCGGGCACCAGGCTGAGGCAGAGGACAGCTTCCTGTAGGGGGCTGGCCCCCACCCTGCCCTGCCCGAAGCTCCCCCTCTACCTCCCAGCACCCCGCGCCTGCTGGCCTGGCCTGCCGGGCCTCCCATCGCTGTCCCATCAGCTTTTGCTCCTGACATGTTGTACCCCAACCCCTGGGGCTGGCTTAGGAGGCAGGAGCCCTGCAGCGGCCACGACCAGCCCTCTGTTCTGGGGAGGCCATGTGACTCTGAGCCAGAGTTCTCCCAAAGGACTCAGTTGGCCCATCTGTAAGATGGGGAAGTCAGACTTGGTGACCCACAATCTGGGGTTCTCCCCCTGGCTGACGGGGGGAAAGCTGGAATCCTGGGAGATTCTCAAGGTTCATGAGGTGGTAGAGGAACTGTTTTCTGTTCTGCCAGCCACCCCGCAAGGAGCTCAGCTCTCTCCTTGTACTTTATCTGCCCCAAAGCTGGGGAGGGGACCTGGTGTCTCTGGCTCCTGGCTTAGCTGGGACCTGGCCTTGGACAGTGTTGCCTCCTCCCTCAACGCCAGTCTTCACTCTCCCAGGCCCGAGCTGGTCTGGGGCCGTCCATGCTTAATGAGAGCTAGGGGCTGAGCCAAAGCCAGGACATTCGGGCTGGTAGCCCCTGCCCCAGGCACATGGAGCCACCTCCCCATGGCTCCTGTGTCCTCATCACTGCCAGTCTTATCCATCACCAGTCTCCAGGGCCGGCCGGACCCACATCTGTGATGAGTGTGTGACGTGCCTGTGCGACGTATCCACACGTGAGGACCAGTTTGTGGACCGTATGCGCACTGGACCCGCCGAGAGGCCGTGCAGGAATCCCTGGCCCTCTCTGGGCCCGCTTTCCCGGTTGAAATGAGCAGGTTGAACTCATTGACTTCTGGTGCCTGCCAGCACGAACATTCTGAAATATTCCTAGGGTGCACACTTGCCCGGATAAAGCAAAGCCAAACACCCCAAACCTCCATCCTGGGGGTCAGCTGGGATCTGAGATTCCAGTCCACATACACACTCCAGGCATTCAGCAACGTGCCCCTTCCCCAGGCCCCGGCAAGTCCCAAAAGGCCAGCTGCCCAGGCCTGGACTCGAGGGACAGCAGGGACACGGGAAGACCACGGGAGCCCTTTCAGCACCCACAATGACCTCTGGAGCTGCCCGGGGCCACGGAGGCGGAGAGGGCCAATCAGAGCGCCCGGTGTGCCTCCCGCTCCAGCACCTGCTGTCCAGGTCTGTGCTGAAGACAGTGCACAGTTAGGGGCCCCAGGGGCTCTGGAAACGACAAGAAGACTTGGAAGGGAACCTGGGAAAGGGGTACAAGAGGTGGGTACTCTGAGGGTTGCCTTCTCGCCTGAGGTCTGGCTTGTCACTGCCCAGGCCCACTCACCGCACTGTCTCTGCCAGCCACCCAGCCCAGTGGGCATTGAAGTGCTCAAGGAGTGAGGGCTGTGGCCAAGACGGCAGGGGGTGAAGGGGGTGGCACCACCCCCTATGCTGTTGGCACCTCCCTGCCCTGGGCCCCTAGGAGAGGGACTGGGCCCTCACTACGGTACCAAAGATGTAATCACCTAGGTTTACAAGTATTTTTAGGACTCACATTAACTCACATTTATACCACAGAAGTGCTATTTTATATGCCAGCAAAATTTCCTATCCGTGTACGTTTTTGTAAGGGAAAGATTTTAATATTAAACTGGTGCTTCTCACAGACTTGGTGATCTCTGGCGGCTTTGGGAACCTGTGTCTGGCTGGTGGCGGGAGTGGAATGGGGCCAACAGGCCTCACCCCAGCCACAGGGACCCCACCCAGGTCCCTTCAGCACTGAGTCTGGTTCCATGGAAGATGGGCATTTTCACACCCCACCCCACCCGACCCCACCCCTTGCTAGTAGCTGGGTGACCTGGACACTGGGCTTCGGTTTTCCAAGCTGGGAAATGGGAGGGCTCCCCTGGCTCTGCAGGTGCCTGGCCCCAGGGTGGGCAGGACTGTTCACAGGCTCAGAAGCCTGAGGCCCTCCTGCCGTCCCACCCCACCCACCCCACGCCACCATGTGCTTTGGCTTTGGCTATTAAGCTTCCCCCCGCCCCGCCCTCCCCATCCACTCTGCCTGGGGCCAGGTTGTGTCCGCAGTGACTCCTGAGAGGCGCGGCGTCCACTACAGCCCAGGATCCAGGCCCCATGAGCAATGGGGTCCCAGGTAGGAGGAGGGCAGACAGAGCACCCAAGGGGACAGAGCGGGAAGAAGTGAGGAGACAGGGTGAAGGGGAAAGGAAGAGGAATGAAGAAGGATGTTGGGGCGTGCAGCCAGGGCAAGGCCAGGGAGGGAGAGGGGCTGGCTGTGGCTCTGAGGGCAGGCTCGCCAGGCTGGGCAGAGGGGTGCACACCTGGTAGGCCCCCGCCCCTCACGACTGCAGGAGTTCAGGGGTGTGGGGCTGCCGTGAGCCAGGCATCCTGGTACCTGTTGGTCAGCTCGGTTCCTCCCATTGACTCCACTGCCCGGTCCAGCTGGGAGACCCTGGCAGGAGCAGGGGCCAGAGGCCACCGAGCTACCAGGGGCAGGGGGCCAACTGCAGGGGTCCTGGGCCCAGGTTGGACCTTCCTGGGCCTCCCACCTGGGCCCTTTGGGAGAGGTCATCTGAGGTGGAACCAGGTTTGTCACAGCTCACGGTGTGACCTTGGCCATCCCTTGCTCTCTCTGAGCTGGGGAGGGGCATCTTGCTGGGGGAGGGCACCTTGTTTTGGAGCCTTTCCCTCAACTGCCTCCAGGAGTCTGGGGCTGTGGCTGCTCTGGGGAAAGGAAGGGAGACGGGGCAGCTCTGACTCACGTCCCAGCCCAGCCGCCAACTCAGGAGCAGCTGAGCCAGGCCAGGGGAAACCCCGCCAGAGGCAGGGCCCAGCCAGGCCAAGCCCACCCTCCCGGGGTCCTGACTTCAGAAAACAACAGAGCCCGTGACCCTTCTCTGCTGGCTGTGGTAGCCGATGAATAAGCCAATCCCGTATCCACCCTGTGACCCTGTGAAGAGAATAAACAAGCACATTCCAGACGGGGATTCTCCTCCCTCACGGAAAAAGCCTCCGTCTGGAGGGCAGGAGGCTTGCTCCTGCCGCCTCAGGCTGCTCCATACTGGACCTGGTGGATCACCACGCCGGCCTCCATTGCCCCAGCAGTAAGTGGAGCTAATGCGGCTGTGCAGAGAGCAGGGATGATAAAACGCAGCTGAGCACCGCTGAGCCGTTACTAGGTGCCAGGGCTGTCCAGCTTCACACACGTTTTCTCATTTGACCCAAACAAGAACCTTATGAGCCAGGTACCACTATTATTCTCATACTAGTGACCCAGTGCATGGATCCGTTGAAAGGAAATTAATTAGAAGAAATATTTTAATATCGCTATTCGCCCTTTCTCTATAATAGAAGCGTCAACCAAATTCACGATCGACCATGACAGATGGAAACACACGTGTGCGATTGGCGCCAGCGAGAACTTTATATGTATCGCGCATGTGTGAGTCAACTTGGCCTTTTATAGATATAGAATAAACTCGCTTAATTAGACCTGCTTTCTGACTTAGCTAAACTTTTTCCAGCCCAGTGGAGCTGGAAATTAATTCTCTTTCAGGTCATTGTTAGCAACACAGCAGTAAATATCAACACAAAGCACATTATTATTGTAGGTCACACAGGGAGAACAAAGGGTAAAATATTTAACTGCAGCAGTGTTTGACTATATTCTGTGCAGTGAGAAAACCTGAAGTCATTTTCAATATCTACTATTTCTTCTTTTCAGTTGGGTCAAGTTTCTAAACTTTCTAAATCTCCGTTTTCTGGCTAATGAAAAGAAAATAGGATTCTACCGAGTCTCCTATCTACCTGCTCCAAGACTTCTGTGAGGATCAAATGAGATGAGGCACGGGAAAATGCTTCACAGACATTTGGTTAAAGTGTAAAATGTTTGCACCTGGCTATAAAGTAAGTCGTGTTCCTGGGCTGAAGAAACTGCAAGGAGGCTCGTTGCTAGGGAGAGGAAGCCCGGCATTGCTATGTGACGTTATTACCCAGTGCCCACAGCCACCATTTCTGGGTTAGGCTGAGCTGTGGGCCGCATTTTGCGCCATGGGGTCTCGGCAGCGTTGGCTGCGATTTGGTGGGGTGTCACTCCAGGGTGGTGGCAGGGCCTATGTCCCACTTGGGGGAAGCTGAGTGTTGCTTTGTGGGCGCCAGGTCCACAGTGCTGTTTCTTTGTAAATGGCCAGTGCACATCACGGCAGCTTCTGCATTGAGCATCTGCCCCCTGGTGGCCAGTGGATGGTCAGAGGGACACTTAGCATATTAGTCTTTTATATATATAGACTAGAGGCCTGATGCACGAAATTAGTGCAAGAGTGGGCCCTCACAGCTGCAGCAGCTGCCTCGGCCCTCGCAGCTCCGGCTTCCTCTGGAAGATAGTCCGGATGGTGGTTCCGCTGTTTGGACATTTGGTTGATTTGCATGTTATGCTTTTATTATAGATTACAAAGGAGAAACCAGTTGAGGGAGGTTGTGAAGTGTCTTTCCAAGGTCATCTGGTCAATATGACAGAGATGGGATAGGGGCCTGGTCCCGGCCAAGTCCCACGTCATTGCTCAGGGAGGGAAAGCACCCAGCCAAGGTTAGAGGGCTGGGGAGTGGGGAAGCCTGGGTCCCAACCCATCTCCTGACTCCAGGCCTTCCTGGTGCTGTGTCCCCAAGAGAGAGGTAGGAATGTGCTGATAAGAGGAAGAAGCTAAGTGAATCTGAGGGCTAGATGAAAAGAATAAAAAAGTGTTCACTGATGGGCTTGGACCTCACAGCCCTCTGTGCAGGTCCTGGGTGGGATGGGAGCCTGGGTGGGGGAAGGGGAAGGGTAACCATAGGTCAGCCCCGGCTGGCTCCTGCCTCCCCACCTCGCCACTCAGGCAGGCCCAAGGGAATGGGTGAGCTGGCATTTTCCTCCCAGACAGATGAGCCACCTGAACTACACTGTTCTTCCGCCGCCCTATTCACAGCCAGGGCCCTTGTTCCTGGAAAAAGAGGGAAAGAAACTGCTGCTCCCAGGCCCTGACCTTCAGTGGATAAGGTGCCTTACAACCTCCCATTCATGTCCCTCCTTTGAATTAGGGCACTGTCTCTAAACATCCTCTTTTATTTTAGTTTCTTATTCAGCATCAAAATAATTAAAAGTTGTCTTTATGAAACGTGCAACATCTGCCTGCACTTAAAATATCCACTACCAAATACATACTAGAGAAAGAGAAAGTCTGTATTTTCTATTTTAAGCTCCAGTAACATTTCTAGCGCTTGTCTTCCTTATTCTGCAACTCTGTGTGTAGGACTTTATCTATGGAGACTCACTGTTAATCATTTAGTGATATTCTCCCAGTCGTCCCCCCATCCCTTATACCCATACTAATATTTGCATTTTGTATCTGTAGTTAGGTATACAGAGACATAATTACAATTTAAAACACAATCAGCACTACCGTTTTGCTGCTTTTCGATTTTCACTTAATACATCAGGAACACACTCCCAGGTCAGTGGTACATACAGATAGTCATTCATTCATTCATTCATTCATTCTGAAAGCTGCATGTAATTTAAAAACGTGCCTGTGCCATAAAATATTTCACCAACCCCCACTGATGCACATTTAGTGTTCCAAAGTTATAGCTTATGCTGGAATGGCCACTGTTTATGAAGTATATTTATAATTGCACTTTTTTTTTTTTCCCGTGGGACAAATACCCAGACACAGAGTTGCTGAGTAGAGAGAATAGACATTGAAAATGGTCCTGGAGCCTAAAAGTTCCCTTTTTAATAAAACACACACAAATTCATAAGAGTTTCTGGGAGGCTAAGAAAATCAAACACAAAAATGCTGAAAATGGCATTATTGAATTCTAGAGAGGTTCTGTGGCCTTCTGGAAGTCTGGAGCCTCTTCTGCCTGCTAAAAAAAAACACCCCAAAAAACAAAAAACCCGCAAGCAAGTGGTCGAGAAGATGGAAGGGCGCCTGGCGGAACCAGAGGGCTTCCCAGGCTTCAGAGGCGGGGCTTTCCCGAGAGTCAACTCTGGAAGGTGGGCTCCCAGAGAGGGCATCGCACCCACTGGGAACCCCAAAGTGCCCTCTGTACCCTGGACCCTCACTGTTTCAAACTTTAGAGTGCGTTGCCATGGGTGGCCCCAGGTGACACAATCAACCTACGAGACCAGCCAAGGGGAGATCAGTTCCCCTCTGAGGTGAGGAGGCTGCGGCTCAGAGCCATGGAGTGCTGGCCCTCGGTCACACACAGTCTGGTGTCCTGGCAACTGCCTCCCTTAGGGAGTCTCGGCGGAGAGCAGGAGGGGCCCTGGGGTCAGGGTGTCGGCTGCCTGCTCAGGGTGCGACTCCTGAATTCCTGTGTGTGGGGGGGGCGGGGGGGGTTCCTCCTGGAAGTAGGGCTCTGGGGTTCTCTGAGCTGTGACACATTCCCACAGCTTAGAACCGATCTGCCACTGCAGCTCAGGGACTTGATGAGGGGGCCGGCCTAGGCCAGGGACTGTCTCTTCTCAGGATCCAGCAGAGACGCAGGGACATCACAGATGCCAGGCGTCTCCCTGTGACCCCTCCCGCCGGCTCGGCCCCTGCCCTGCTCTCTGGGCCCCCTTTGCCTGCCCTGCCAAATGGTTCCCTGTGGGATCCTTTCCTCCTAGCGGCTTGGAGGTAGTCCCATAGTCTCTGGTTTGGGGTTTCAGGGTAATCACAGCAAGGAACTAAAAAGATACAAACGTAGGGAAGTAACAGCTTCTGTAAAATCACAGAGTTCTCAGAGGGCTTGTTCCCTTTCTGCGGGGACAAGATGGAAGCTCCCACACATGAGCATTTCTCTTCTTCGTTGCTGACCTTCCTGGAGCAATCGATGATCTTGGCCGTCCTCCCTTCAAACACTTTCGGTGGCCCGCCATGGCCCAACAAAGTCCAGACTCCCTCGTGTGGGCTTCAAAGCTTCCCTGACCCAACCCACACCTCTCCTGCTGCCTCTCCCACTGCCGGCCAAGGCCTGCCTACCCCTGTGTGGGCCGCAAGCTTGCCAACCCTCCAACGGAGCACAGGGGTCCGCTTCTCTCCACATCTCGCCAATCCTGTCTGGCTGGTGCAGCCGCCCTGACAGGTGTGAGGCGCTGTCTCATTGCGGGTTGGGATTTGCATCTCCCTGATGCTGTGCATCTCTTCATGTACCTGTTGGCCATTTGCATATCTTCTTTGGAAAAACGTCTATTCAGTTCCTCTGTCCATGTTTAATCTGATACGTTTTTGCTATCAAATTGTATAAGTTCCTTCTATATTTTGGATATTAACCCCTTGTCAGATATATGATTTGCCTATATTTTCTCCCATTCTGTAGGTTGCCTTTTCATTTTGTTGATCGTTTCTTTGGCTGTGCAGAAGTCCTACCTCTGCACTTCCGTTGGTGCTGTCCTTATTACTTAGAATGCCCAGCTCCCTATGGCTAAAGGGCAAACTCTTGCTCTAACTTCCAGGCCAGCACAAAGCCACCTCCTCCAAGAAGCCTTCCTGATCTCTCAGCTGGAACTGATTTCTCTGCCCAGTCCAGTATTTGTGCCTTTGATGGGCCCTTTTGTTTGACACCCTGAGTCCCTAGATGTCCTATGCACTCTCTCACCTCCAGGCTTCACCATGCGTCTCTCCTTCCTGGAATATCCCCCACTCCTCCCTGTACCTCCCCTCAGCTCCTCATTCTCCAGTCTTAGCTTAGGCAGGCTCTTCCTCGTCTCCCCTCTTCCGTGCTCCCAGGATGTCCTGCATCTCCCCCTGTCCTGGTTCCTCTCCTGGCTCTGGTATCAGGCTGTGAGCTCCAGAGGGGAGGGCCATGCCTGCCGCGTTCACCACTGTGTTTCTAGGGCCAAGCACAAAGTAAATGCTCAATCAATGTTTGTTGGCTGCGCGTCACCTGCATTATGGTCTCACTGGAACTGAGTCAATAACAGATGAAGAAACAGAGAGGCCAGGGACCTGGCTGGGGTCACACAGGTAGTGGGGAATGCAATTCCTGGTCTGTCTGGCTCCAAAGCCTAGGCCATCCCTCTCTACCTTGACCTTTGAGAGCCCTGGCCATTGCCAAAGGCAAGTGGTTAAACACATGGGCTCTGGGACTGGGATCCTGGATTCAAGTCCAGCTCTGTCACTTATCAGTTCTGTGGCTCTGAGCCTGTCTTTCATCACCTGGATCAGGGGATAATTATAGTGTCCCCTAAGGTGAGAACCAAGCGAGAGGATCTGTGCAAAGAGCTTAGTCCAGAGACTGGTGCACAGAGAGTGCCCAGTGGACAGGGTGGCTCAGAATGGTCCCTCTTTAGGCCCCGGAGTTAGTGCAATTATTAATAGCATCCATTTTGGCCTCAAAGGTCCCCATTTTGATGATAAATCATGCCAATATCAATCCACATCAGGGTTATCACCTGCAATCTAGTCCCACCACCGCGGTGCCTGTCTTACCTCCCAGCAGGACGGGGAGGGCCCTGCCAGCAGGGAAGAGCCCTGAGCCTTCTCCTTCCTGGGCTCCAAACAGGGCCCAACCCACAGAGCATTTGCCCAATGTTTTCTGAGAGCAAAGAATTCCTTCTACGTGTTCATCCGTTTGCCCATTTATTCAGGTGTCCAGCACTGACCGAGTTCCCATCTGCCAGGCATGGGCTGTCCCTAGGGCAGGGGCGGGGGCTAAGATTGAGGGATCAGAAGGGTGGGCCTAAGCTGGCCCTGCCATGGGGTCTGGAGTTACCAGGAGCCAGGCAGGGAGGTGAGGGCAGGCCTCAGTCTGTGCAGGAGCGTGACATGGCCCACGCAGTCGCCTCAGGATTTCCTAATCCTTGGGCTGACATGCAAACCCTTTTGGAGTTCCTCTGCCACAGGAAAGAGTGATGTCAATCTGGGGTCCCTGCTCGTCACTATCCCTATGGCATCGCTGTGGCTTCCTCTGGCAGGAGTCACTGGCCCCAGGGCACGTCCACCCATGTCGCCTGGTGGTCGTCATGCTTGCTGCTGGGGAAGATCCGGGTCACCCTGGACAGCGTGGTGGTTGTTAGCACAGGCCAGTTCTGTCATCTGCCAGCTCTGGGATTTGGGGGCAAGTGGCCTAAGCTCTCTGAGCCTTGGTTTCCTCGCCTGCAAAATGGGATAATTTATAGAACCAGCTTCATGGTGGACAGAAGTAGAGGAGCTAAATATGCAGAGAGTCCGGCATGGTGTCTGGCTCAGAAACAACACTGAGGCAATGTTGAGCCTCCGAATGCCATATGCCCAGGAGGACCGAGTACCTTCCTGCTCAGAGAGCTTTGCAATACAGCATTCATTTGTTCATTCATTCATTCATTCACTCATTCTCTCATTCATCCTTCAGACAGCTAACGTCAGTGGATCAGAACAATCAGGTACACCACATTCTCAGGAGGCAGAAACACCCTCCCCACCTGTGTGATCTCGGGGAAGTGACTTAACAGCTCTGAGCCTTGGAATAATAACCACACGTACCTCCAGGGTTGAGGATTCAATGAGAAATCTCCAAGGAGCATTTGGCACACTGCGTGGCACACAGTGAGGCTATGATCGACCTTTGAGGCCTGCCAAGTGAGAAACGTACTGGAATAGGGGTGAAGCTAGGAGGCCTGGGGTGCACAGGAAGGACACCTGTCATCTGCCAGAGGCAGGGAGGCCTCCTGGAGGTAGGGAGTCTGAGGAGCTCTAGGGTAGACAGGCATAACAGGGCGAGCAGCTTCCTCTAATCTTGGGGACAAAGGTGGGTTCTGCTGAGGTGGCCTGGGCCACCCCTCAGGGCCACTGTGGCCCCACCCTCCCCTTCCAACCACATCCTTTCTTCACCTCAGCACCCTCCGCCTGAGAGGGAGCTCTGCCAGCCTGGGTCAGGGACTTTGTGAGAATCCCATGAAAGCCAAGCATCCTGTCCTGAGATCAGACACAAACCTCACCTACATGTTAGAGATGAGCAGGTTTCCTCGGGGCCATTGGTGAGCTTTTAAGGGCAGTGGCCTCAGCCAAGAAATGAGCATCAGAGTCCCCTAGAGCCTGCTACCTGTGCAGGTTCCCACCTTCCAGCCCTAATTCAGCCAGCCTGGAATCTGCATTTTAGCAGTTTCCCCTGTGATTCTGAGGCTGGAATCTCTGGACTATACTTGGAGGTCCCCCCTCTAGAAGCTCCTATTAAGAACCACAGCCTACAGGATGCAGCCTGAGCTCCCAGCCAGGTGGAAGCCCTTGGAGCTCACCCCCTTCTCACCTCCACCGCTGTTCCATTCCTCTGGCTGGCCACAGGGAGCCCTGACTCTTCACCTTCTCTTGCTCCCACTCCAGTCTCTCTGCTGGATTTCTTTTTGACTAGAGGTCTCAGCCAAGGCCCAGCTCTAAAGCCGCTGCTCTGAAGCCCTGGCAGACTGTCCATCTCTGTCCCCCTGTGGCATCCAATGTACCCCTGTCACCACACAAAGGAGCTCCCTCCAAACGGGTTGGACTTGAAATAGTGAATGTCACATTGATGAGCCTGCACATTGCTGAAGATCTGATGAGAGTGATGATGACCAGATGTGTTTGGGAGACCATGTTCTAGGAGGACCTAAGAGATCAGAGTGCTCAACCTGGAGAGGTGGTGCCCTGCAGGGTGCCCCACATTGCTGCGGGCCTTTGGAGGGACAGGGAACAGAGTTGCCTGGGAGTCCAATGTGCAGCAGGCAGGTACCCCAGGGAAGCAGATCTGTCCCCCGCAGGGAAGCAAGGGCCCCAGCTCTCCAACGACAGGAGGCACGCAGGTGACCTGCCAGGAATGCTGTGGGGCTGTGGGGAATGGTATTGCCCAATGACCCAGGCAGCAGGAAGTAGTGACTTGGGTGTGAGACCCCAAGATTCCCAATTCAGCTCTGAGTCTTCCCCGAAGTAGCTGTGTGACACGAGATGTCACCCTCTCTGGCCTTCCCTTTTCTTATCTCTACAGTGGAGACAATATGTACTTCACTGAGTCCCAGGCCCATATGAAAAAATGAAAATGAAAATGCTGGATAAACAATAAAGGGCTCACTCCTCCTAAGCCAGTCACGAAATTCAGAAGCCAGAAATGAAAAGACAACAGATTTGACTACATGCAAAGTAAAATCCTCTATGTAAATAAAGACACCGAAAAAGAAAGGTAAAAGAGAGGTCATAGACTGATAGAAAATATTTCCAACACATATGATAATAGCGTTAATAGACATGATGCAGAATAGAAAAGATCCCAACAAATCAATAAAAGGCAAGAAACAAATAGAAAAATGGACAAAGGATATCTGCAGAAGAAATCCAAATAGCCAATACATACATGGAAAAAAAAAGTTCATTTCACCACTAATCTGGGAAATGCATATTCAAATATCAATGAAATAAAATTTTTTCTATCAGTTTAGGAAATACTGTAAAGGTCAATAATATCTGATATCAGCAAGAATATAGTGAAGCTAGGTTTCCCACACACTGTCTACATTCATACAGTCTCGTTTTTGGAGGGCAATTTAACCATGTTCCACATTTTAATGTACTGACCCTTTGACCCAAGAACCCCCCTTCTAGGGTTGGATCCTGCTCAAATGATGGCACATGTACACAGATTCATGTGTAAGGATGTTCACTGCAATATTGTTTACAAGGGGAGGAAATCTAAAATAACAAAGGCATCCATTCAGTAGAGGAATGGTGAAATAAATTATGATATGTTCATACCATGAATACAGTGCAGCAATTTAAAAAACAAGGTATATCTCTATGTACTGACATGAAAAGGTTTCTAAGATGTGTTGGTAAGTGATAAAACCCAAGCCCCAATGCGATAAATAGCATATGATAAAGTATGGATATGTGGGTGGATGGATGAATGCATGAGTGGATGCATGGATGAGCCTGCACATGCAGTGCAAACTTTGGGAAGGCTATATACATAACTTCTAGCAATGGTTGTTGCTGGGAAATGGGCTGTGGTTGGAAGGAGAAGCATTTGGGGGGGACTTCCATTTGGGGCCTAGATCCTCTTTATAGATGAGTATCTTACAGTGAGCATTCATGTAAAAAAAAGGGGGGGAATGTGAAAGCAAATAGTACTATAGAATGGTGTTTGCTGCTGCATCCTAAAAGAGTTTGTGTAGAATTGCTATTTCTTTCTCTTTTTTTTAAATGTATTTTATTGATTTTTTACAGAGAGAAAGGGAGACAGATAGAGAGTTAGAAACATCGATGAGAGAGAAACATCGATCAGCTGCCTCCTGCACATCTCCTACTGGGGATGTGCCCACAACCCAGGGACATGCCCTTGACCGGAATCAAACCTGGGACCTTTCAGTCCACAGGCCGACGCTCTATCCACTGAGCCAAACCGGTTTCGGCTATTTCTTAACTGTTTGGTAAAATTCACCAGCAACATCACTGGGCCTGGAATTTTGCGGGGCTATTTTTGTTAGAAGCTTTTTTATTATAAATTTGGTTACTTTAATAAATATAGGACTATTCATGTTATCTATTTCTTCTTGAGTGAGCTTTGGCAGTTTGTATCTTTCAAGGGATTTTTCCATTTTATCAAACTTGTTGGATTAATTGGGCTAGAGTTCTTCATAGTATTTCCTTATTATTCTTTTAGTGTCGGTAGGTTTGGTAGTTGTTAGGGTCGCAGAAGGAGGAATGCATGAGGCCAAAAGGGGTAAAGAATTATGAATTTGTTAGGTCATCTGAAAAATTAGATGACTGAGCCCCAAACTGGCACCAGCACCCAGGCACAGGGAGTCAGAGATTTTAAAGGACTCTAGGCGGGCTTTTTCTGGGCAGAGAATTCTCTGGGTGGGTCCGCAGGGGGAAGATAATGGTCTTAGCAAGTGGAATGTGGACTAAGCGAAAGGGAATGTCAGTTGTGAAGTGTTCTAAAGGTCCGTTCTCAGGGGAGGGAGTATTGATTCAATTATTTGGATTCAGTTATTTGATCAGACCTAACAGTAGTGATGTCAATTCTTTCATTCTTGGTATTTGTAATTTGTGTCTTTTAAATTTTTTCTTAGATATTTTCTGATTTTTTTTTAATGAAACAGGTTTTAGTTTTATTAATTTCTCTTTTTTTGTTTGTTATGGATTTCATTGATTTCTGCTCTTATCTTCATTTCTTTCCTTATAGTTGCTTTGGGTTTAATTTGTTCTTCACTTTTCTAGTTTCTTAAAGTAAAACTCAGATGATTACTTTTTCATTCAATTTAAAATATTTTCTAATTTTCCCTGCGATTTCCTCTTTGACTCAAGGTTTATAAGTTTAGTTTGTTCAATTTCCAAATATTTGAGATTTCTCAGATATCTTTCTGCCAATAATTTCTATTATGGTACAAGAAAAACTTTGTATAATTTAGTTATTTTAATTTTTTATGTTTTTTGGGGTTTTTTGTGTGTTTTTTTTATGGTCCAGAAATGGTCTTGTGGGGAGCCGATATAGGATTAAGCCTTGGACTGACCTGTTGGCAAAGTCACAAACAAGTCCCAGCTTAGAGGGCACAGTCCTTTTAGCATAACTAGGCTTGACCTTATAACAGTTCCCTAGATCTTACTTGGGAAGCTAATGGGCTGAGGGAAGTGCAACAAGAACAAAAACAAGTGCAACTCACAAGAACAATGTAAACAAGTGAAACTCACAAGAACAGTGTAAACAAGTGAAACTCACAAGAACAGTGTAACTTTGGTAACCACTACCTTGTTTACCTCTGACTATAAAATAAAGGCTCAGCTTGCCTCGGGATCTTTCTCTGTGGCCTCAGCCAGGCACAGGAAGATCCACGGAGACTAAAGAGAGCTAGAGAGTTCTGAACACTGTCTCCATGTAAAACATTCTTTGCCAACTCCGTCCACACCTTTGGGAACCCCTGGACCGCTGGGGCTGGGCCCCGGCATGGTCTATCTTGGTGAATGTCCATGTGTCCTTAATAAGAATGGGTATTCTGCAGTTGTTAAATGGGGTATTCTTTTGTAGAGATTTCTCCTGTTCTTCGTTTGGGATATGTTTCTCTCTCCCCCCATGTTGGCTGCCCCTCTCTATTTGTTTCTATGTACTAGGTAGATCTCTACGTCTCCCAGTCTTGGCTTGGTGACCTTATGTAGTAGGTATCCCGTGGGCCCCAGTGGCACAGTCACCTTGACCCCCTGAGCTGTGCGTTCCAGCAACGTCTCTTGTGTGAGTGGCATGTGCCCTCCTGTTGTAGTTGACCTTTGATTGCTGTTGTCACATCAGTGAGTGGGACTGTCTCTCAGGCTGACTGGCTCTGAGGATTGGCCGTCACCACAGTGTACGGTCTGCTGTGGGGGCGCAGACCCCATGGAGAGGGATTCGTCACAGCAGGGTCTGGTGCCTGCTAAGGCTACCCTTTGGTGTGCTGCCTGTGGGGCTGACCGGGTGGTGTTCTGTGGTGGTCTGAAGCTGGCCACCAGGTGTGTTGGTTTTGGGGGCACTGTTGGGGGGATCCGGTGCAGTTCAGTGTGATATACTGCCTGTGACTAGTTTGCGGCCACCTGCTGGGAGCTACAAAGCGATCCATGGTTGGTAGCTGCCTGTGCTGGGCCTGGACGTACATGGAAGAGGCCGTGTTGTGAACCAAGGCTGGCTGCCACCAGTACTGGGCCTGCAGCAGGTCAGCAAAAGGCCCAAGGCACTCCACAACCGGCCAGCTGCCAGCAAAACTCAGCTGCCTAAAGGGTATAAAGTGTTACACAAGTTGAGTGAGGCAACCTCTCAGGGAGTCGCCAGGGTGGGGTAAGTGGTATTTACATGGTTCATACAGACTTAAATTTGGCCCCAGTCCTGAGCCAGAGGCCACCCAGCAAAGGTCTCAGAGTACACTGAGCCCAGCCGCCACCTGCGTGCGGCCTGCAGACCTTGGCAGTGGGTCAGTGTCTCAAGGAGTCATGAGGGTGGAGCTAGGGGAGTTCACCAGGCGAATGCAGAATCAGATTGAATGTGTGGGGTGAGGGCTCCACACGGGGACAATGACAGTTGTCCCTCCTGCTCGTGCCCTAAAGTCACACAACTCAGTTTTTCCCTGTATGTTTCTGGAACCTCCAAACTTGACCAAAATTCCTTGAGATTTTTAAGAAAGATTGCAGAAATTCCTTGAGAGCTTTAAGAATGATGGCAACGCAGGCCCAGACTTGACTGTCGCTGGGAGAGCCTTGGGTCATGCAGGAGCAGTGACAGGTTTCAGATGGGGTCACGCGGAGGGAGGGCTCAACACAGGAAAACAGTGGGTATCCTCCCAGGCCTCACTCTGAAGCCGTACAACTCAGGTTCCCCCTACCTGTCTCTGGTGCCCCTGGAGTCACTGTTTCCTGCTGGAGCCCAAGGTGAGTGCCTGCAAGCGAGAATTTGTGCACTGGCCTTTTAAGAAGATGCCTGAGTTTCCAGCAACCTTCCGTCTTACCAGGACAGATGAAATACCTCTGATTTTCACAACCAGTTGTTATGGGGGCTCCTCTTCCTGGCACTGGTGTTCCAGGCTGGGGAGCCCGGCTTGGGGCTGGTCCCCTTGCTTCTAAGGGGGCCACTGCAGCTGAGATACCCCTTCAGATTCTCAACCGCCACACATGGGTATAGGGCCAGCTTGTTTTGCGTCTCAGCCCCGCCTACCGGTCTCTCCTGGCTTCTTTATATCCTTAGTTATAGGACTTCTGTTCAGCTCGTCTCCAGATGGTTATTCAGGTGATTGTTCTATAATGTAGTTGTAATTTTGGTGTGGTCATGGGAGGAGGTGAGTACAGTGTCCATCACTCCACTATCTTGACCAGAACCTTTTAACACCATTTGTTGAAAAGATGGTTCTTTTTATATTGAATGGTCTTGGCACCCTTGTTAAAACCAATTAACCATAGACATAAAGGTTTATTTCTGGACTTTCAATTTTATTTTGATGATCTATATATCTATCCTTATGCTGATACCACACTCTTTTGATTTCTGTAGTTTCGTAGTGAATTTCAAAATTGGAAAGTGTGACTCCAACTTTGTTCTTTTTCAAGATTGATTTGCTTTATTTGGGGGTCTCTTGAAATTTTATGTGTATGTGAGAATCAGCTTTTCCATTTTTCATTTTTTTAAAAAGGCCATTGGGATTGCATTGGCTCTGTAGATTTCTTTGGGGGAATATGCCATCTTTATAGTATTAAATCTTCCAATCCATGAATATAAAATGTCTTTCCATTATTTAGTCTTTTTAATTTCTCTCAGCATTGTTTTGGGGTGTTCAGTGTATATGTCTTACATCTGTTTGGTTAAATTTATTCCCAAGTATTTTATTCATTTAGATGTTATGGTAAACCAAAAAAAATTTTTTTGGATTGCTCATTGCTAGTATAAATACCACGTGGAGGTTTTTTGTGTGTTGATATTGTATCCTGCAATTTTGCTGAATTCATTTACTAGCTCTAGTAGGTAGGGTTTTTCTGATAGACTAAAGGCCTGGTGCACAAAAATTCATGCACTGGGAGGGGGGGTACTCAGCCTGTCCTGGGCCCTCTCACAGTCTGGGATCCCTCAGGGGATGTCCAACTGACAGCTTAGGACTGCTCCCTGTGACCTGCAGGGGGCGACCAGTGGGCCGATTGGGAGACAGCGCCAGCCGGGGAGTGGCCAGCCCCACCCCCCATTGCCGTGCCATTGCCGGTTGCTGCCCCCAATCGCTGTCCCCTCTCTCTGCCCACTGGCACCTGCCTTGGCTGGCCTGGTGCCTCCCACTTGCTGGCCTCATCCCCCACTGACCAGTCATTCTGCCGTTCAGTTGATTTGCATATTAGGCTTTTATTATATTGAACTAGAGGCCCAGTGCATGAAATTCGTGCACGTGGGGAGGTCCCTCAGCCCAGCATGCACCCTCTCGTAATCCAGGACCCCTCGGAGGATGTCCAACTGTCAGTTTAGGCCTGATCCCTGTGTGTGTGATCAGGCCTAAACTGGCAGTTGGACATCCCTCTTGCAATCTGGGACTGCTGGCTCCTAACTGCTCACCTGCCTGCCTGCCTGCCTGATTGCCCCTAACCATTCTGCCTGCCTGCCTGATCACCCCTAACTGCCTCTGCCTCAGCCGGAGCAGCTTTGTCCGGAAGGATGTCCGGAATGACATCCGGAAGGTCATTTGGCTGTCCAATCTAATTAGCATATTACACTTTTATTATTATAGATTCTTTAGAATATAGAATCATGTCATCTATAAATAGAGATAGTTTACATTTCCCTTTTTAATTTGGATGCCTTTTATTTCTTTTTCATTGTGATTGCTCTGTTTAGAACTTCCAGCACAATGTTAAATAGAAGTGGTGAAAATGTCTTCCTTGTCTTATTTCTGACCTAAGGAGGGGAAGCTTTCTATCTTTCACCATTGAGTTAGCTGTGCATATTTTATATACGCCCTTAATAATGTTAAGAATATTGCTCTTTTTTCTTAGTTTGTTTGCTGTTTTATCATGAAAGCATGTTAGAGTTTGTCAAAAACTTTTTGGCACCAATTGAGATGCTCATGCAGAATTTTTTTCTTTCTACTAATTTGGTGTATTAAATTGATTTTCATGTGTTGGGCTATCTTTGCATAAACCCCACTTGGTTATATGTATAATCTTTTAAATATGTTTTTGGATTTGGTTTGCTAATATTTTTTTCAAGTATGTTGCATCTATATTTAGAAGAGATATAGGTCTAGTTTTCTTTCCTGTGATGTTTTTGTCTGGCTTTAGTGTCATGGTAATACTGGTCTCATAGAATGAATTGAAAAGTAGTCCCTCATCTTCTATTTTTTGAAGGAGTTAGAAAATAATTTGGATTAATTCTTTTTTAATTGTTTGGTAGAACTCACCAAGGAAGCTATCTAGTCCTGGGCTTCTCTTTCTTGGGAGGTTTTTGATGACTGATTCAATCTCTTTGCTAGTTTTGGATCTATTCCAATTTTCTATTTCTTCTTGAGTCAGTTTTGCTTGCTATTCATGATTACCAAAGGTTCAAAACATGTTCTTGAAAAAAAATGTATATATGAAATATATTACATATATCTCAGTACATGGAAAGAATAATCATTTTCCTGAGTTAATGTTATATTGGAATTTTTTCAGTTTTAGGAAGTAACTTTACAGCCATGTTATTTAGAAATAAGAAAGGAAATACTAAGCAATCAACTAAAAGGGATAAAAGTAATTGCCTCCAGGAAAGGGAAGGGCAGAAGAATGCTATTTTTTCTTTTCTTTTTTAAAAAAAATAATATTTCTTTATTGATTTCAGAGAGGAAGGGAGAAGGAGAGAGAGAGAGATAGAAACATCAATGATGAGAGAGAATCATTGATTGGCTGCCTCCTTCACACCCCCACTGGGGATCGAGCCTGCAACCCAGGCATGTGCCCTTGACCGGAATTGATCCTGGGACCCTTCAGTCCGCAGGCCAACGCTCTATCCACTGAGCCAAGCCAGCTAGGGCGCTATTTTTTCTTAAGAAATATAGCAGCACAATTAGACTCTTTGCTAAAATAAGTAACTTAATGCATCCATGAAAAGGCAGTTCTACAAGCCAGGCTGCCTGGATCCCAATCCCACCTCCACCATTGGGAAGCTGTGTAAACACAGCAAGTTTCAGGTGTCTAGTCTCTCTGAACCTGCTTTTCTGTCTGTGAGATGATAATGATAACGGTGCCCACCACACAGAGTTTTTGTGGGGACCAAAGGTCTTGACTGTAAAGGGCTTGGCTGACGAGTGTCTTACAAGTTGAAGCTTCTTACTGCTGTTATCAGGTTC
Organism: Myotis daubentonii; assembly: GCF_963259705.1. Classification (NCBI taxonomy): domain Eukaryota; kingdom Metazoa; phylum Chordata; class Mammalia; order Chiroptera; family Vespertilionidae; genus Myotis; species Myotis daubentonii. The sequence continues at coordinate 90,551,160 of NC_081844.1, read as the reverse complement.
CCCCAAACCAACCTAACTTCCCTCATGTTTTAGCCAGAGCCACCTGGTCACCGTGGAAACACCTCTCTGTGCTACTGACTGGCTGACGGCTTGACCTTGGGGGTATCTCCTCCACCAGGACCCTTTGAAGGTGGCTTCGGAGGGCACCAACCTTCACCAGCTCCCTCACACTCCGGCTGGCCCTGCCCCAGACTCCAACCCCTCCCCCTGGGGGTCATGGCTTTGTTTTCTTCTAAAGACCCAAGATTTCCAAACTCTGTGGTTGCCTTGCCCAGCTAAAAGGGGAAGAAAAGGATGAGCCCAGGAGGAGGAGGAGGAAGAAGAGGGAAGCAAGACAAATAGCTGGTGCGTGAGAGGAACGTGTCCAGCCAGCGTTCCTGGTCCCTGCAGAGCTAGCAGCCGGGAGCCCAGGGCCTGCGCACCCCAGCCCTGCGTCAGCCTTCCGCCTCCCCGCAGAAGCCATGGGCCCAGGGCCTCTGCTGGTCCTGTTGGCGGCCACAACTTGGCATGGTAAGAGCAGAACTGAGGGCCCTGGGGGTGGGGGGCTGTGACAGAGAGGTTCCCTGCAGAAGGACTCTAACCCCCTGCCCCTCACTGGGTGTACCCACTCAGTGCTTCCATCTCCCCACCTGGGCTGCTGGTTTGGGGCTATCTGCTTTGGAAAGGTGCTGAAGGGGCAGAAGCAGCCTGGCCAGGGCGGTGGATCAGTCCCAGCTCAGATGTTGACTCTGTGTGTCCTGAGCAAGTCCCTGCTGCTCTCAGGGCTTCAGAGTCCACACCTATTGGATGGCAGGTGTCAGGGGCAGTGACGGGCTAGACTGAAGCAAAGCGTTTCAAACTTTACTGTGCATACAAATTACCCGGGAATCTTGTCACAACGCAGATCTGACTCAGTAGGTTTCCGGTGCTGCCTGAGACTGCATTGCTACCAAGCTCCTAGGAGACGCCAGAGCTGCTGGGCTGGACTGCACTGAGTGGGAGGCCCTGCAGAGCCCTGAGGGCTCAGCCCTGTGGGCCTGTGGCTCACTGACTGTAGGCAGGACCTGAGTTGGAAAGGCCCAGAGAGGCAGGGGCCCCTCCTTGAGAGGCTTGGGTAAAGGGTCAGAAGGAGACAGAAGAGGCGAGTGAGCAAGGCTGTGGGGTGCTGCTGCGAGGGAGTCGGGGGACGGGGTCAGAGCACCATAGATGGGGAGAGGGTTGCTATGACCCTGGGCTAGGGACAGTGTTCCAGGCCTTGGTGTGGTGTGTGTGTGTGTGTGTGTGTGTGTGTGTGTGTTAGGGAGAGGAGTGAGGTCGAGGGACATCCTGGGAGCAGATGATTTGGAGGGTCCTTCAAATAAGTGGGAGGAAGGGACTCTGGGGCATGGGGAGGACTGGGGAGCTGAGAAGAGAGGGGGAAGCCGGACAGGCGTAGAAGGGGGCCTCGGTCAGTGTTCACCGTGCCCAGCCTCCACCCTGGAGGACGGGGCCTGAGCAGGCCTTCCTGTCCCAGCTAAGCCAGCAGGAGGAGAATTGGGGAGGGGGCCAAGTGGAGGATGTCATCCCTGTCCTGCGTGAATGCCCAGGACAACAGGGCAGGACAACACAGGACAGATGCCTCTGTTTGACCGCATTTCCAGGAGACCAGGGCACCTGCTAGACTAGCGGGACAGGGCAGGGGAGAGGGAGAGGGAGAGGGAGGTGCCTGTGAACCAGATGAGATCACAGATTACAGTCTGACTCTGACCTTTAAAGGTTAAAAACTTGAGACATCAGTGTCAAAACCAGAAGGGAGGTTAGAAATGCAGCAATCGAGGCAGCGCCGGGACAGGAGCTGTAGCTCACTGAACTGTCCCAGAGGACAGAAGGGCGGCCTGAGGGGCAGACAGGGGATGGCACGTACCCAGCCTGTAAGGGAGGACCAAGTTTCCAATGCACCGTGGAACCCACAGTCTGAGCTCTTCCCTGCAAGAAGCCCCCAGCGGGGCCTGCGTCACTGAGCTGCTCCAGGGCAGCGCCAGCTCTGGGGGATTAGCGGACAGCCTGCCAGGGGTGACACTGCTGCCCTCCCCACACTGGTCACACGGCACAGGAGGGCTGGTCCCCACCGCCCCCATATTGGCCTTGGCAGTATCCACCAGTTCCTCAACCCCTGTGTTGTGTTGATCAGAAGCTCAGGCAGACCCGAGCCGGTTTGACTCAGTGGATAGAGCATCGGCCTGCAGACTGAAGGGTCCCGGGTTCAATTCCAGTCAGGGGCCCATGCCTGGGTTGTGGGCTCAATCCCCAGTAGGGGGTGTGCAGCAGGCAGCCGATCAATGATTCTCTCTCATCATTGATGTTTCTGTCTCTCCCTCTCCCTTCCTCTCTGACATCAATAAAAATATATTTTAAAAAAAGAAGCTCAGTCAGGGAGGCTGCCCACCTCTGATGGGTACAAACTCAAAATACAAATTAAACCCTTCTGAAGTCATCTTTTAAAATCCTCACCCGAGAATATGTTTTTCATTGTTTTTAGAGAGAGGAAGGGGGAGAGAGGGAGAGAGAGAGAGATACTGAGAGAGAGAAACATCAATCTGTTGCCTCCCACATGTGCCCCAACCTGGTATGTGCCCTGACTGGAAATCAAACCCATCACCTTTTGGTGCACAGGGCGACGTTCCAACCCACTGAGCCACACTGGCCAGGGCCAGGGCCTTCTGCAATCTTTGACAGAGAAGAACTTCCTGACTCTGGGGTTGATGGCAGGGGCGGGGTGGATAGATCCATTTAAGGTGCTTGCAGGAAGGACAGTGGAGACGCCCTGAATGCCCTCGGGGCTGAAGTGTCCAGCTTCCCACCGTCAGAGCCAAGGGGCTGCACTCACCAGGGACACCAGTGGGTCAGCGGCAGAGCCAGGCCCGAAGCCCAGGGTGCTCTGCCCCCCAGCAGGTGGCATTGCCTCTCCTGGAGTCTCTGCCCCGGAGAGGGGACAGTGGCCAGGAGGGTCAGGAAGCAGAAGTGAGAGCATCCCAGGGAGCCGGGCCACAGGTGGAGCGGAAACCGGGGGCCCAGCCGGGCGCCAGCAATGTGTTTCCGCCGGCGCAGGCCAGGGCGCCTGGCAGCCCCTCCGAGGCCTTAAATCAGCTCTCACTTCCCTCCTCCGCCCCTATTTTCGGCCCTGGAGAAACGCTGACCCTGCAGAGGCAACGGGCTTCTTCCCGGAGGGCCTGATACGGGCTTCAAGTTCTCTTTTCTCCTTCAAAACAGTTTCCTTAAAAGAGATTGGCTCTCCTGTAAACACAACGGTGCTGGGGGTCGGGTAGACTGGGTCATAAGCGCAATGCTGACTCTTCCTGAGTACTTATTTGGTGACCTTCTAAAGCAGCGGTCAGCACTCATTAGTCAACAGAGCCAAATATCAACAGTACAATGATTGAAATTTCTTTTGAGAGCCAAATTTTTTAAACTTCAACTATATAGGTAGGTACATTGTTATTAACTTAATTAGGGTACTCTTAAGGCTTAGGAAGGGCCACACTCAAGGGGCCAAAGAGCCGAATGTGGCTCGAGAGCCGAAGTTTGCCGACCACTGTTCTAAAGCAGTGGTTCTCAACCTGGGCCTCATCCTCCCGAAATTCTGTTTCTTTGTTACTAATGTTGTGGCCCCACCCCATAACAAAGAAACAGAATTTCCGGAGGATGAGGCCCAGAAATCAGGATTTTAAAAAGATTCCCAGATGATTCTAATGTGCAGCCAAGGTTGAGAACCATTGTTCTAAAGCAGCGGTTCTCAACCTGTGGGTCGCGACCCCTTTGGCGGTGGAACGACCCTTTCACAGGGGTCGCCTAAGACCATCCTGCATATCAGATATTTACATGACAATTCATAACAGTAGCAACATTACAGTTATGAAGTAGCAACGAAAATAATTTTATGGTTGGGTCACAACATGAGGAACTGTATTTCAAGGGCCAGAAGGTTGAGAACCACTGTTCTAAAGGCTTTCTATGCACTTAAACCTCCCGGCATCCCCAAAACATGGGTACAATTATTGTCCTCGTTTTAGAGGTGGGGAAACTGAGGCACGGAGCCTCTGAACCATCCCACTGTGCCGCAGACCAGACGTCCAGTGGTGGGAGCGGGCACACAGAAGAATTAAAACCTTTTACATTCTGCTGGGCCAAGATCCTGCACCTCTTCTTCTTCTTCCCCGTGTGAATTAAGTCGGAGGACTTGGCCGTGAACTTCCCATCCATCTGTCGTCTCCTGTCCCTGTTTGAGCCCCAGCTTTGAGCCAGGCCCTGCGTGTGGCACTAAGTGTGCAGCCCCCTCAGGAGGCAGGAGGACTCTGCTCCCGGGAGAAGAACAATGCAGTCGTAGCTGGGAAGTCCGAGCGAGGCAGGGGCTAGGGCCCCCGAGGGACAGCGGCTGGTGGAGGCCTAGAAAGTTTCCAGCCCTCCTTTCTCAGAGGAGGGGACTGCTGGGCGCCAGAGACATCAGAGACTTGACCAGAGAGGGGTAGAGACTTGTTCAAGGTGATCCTGCAAGTCACAGCTGATCCCCTGCCCCAGCACCACCCCTGCCAGGGCACCACCCATCTCAGAGGCAGGGAAAGGCCCAGGGGCTGTCACCTGAGGCCTCACTTCTGTCTGTTCTCTTCCCTCCACCAGCTCAAGGGGTCCCGGTGATAGAACCCAGTGTCCCTGAGCTGGTCGTGGAGCCAGGCGCGACCGTGACCCTGCGATGTGTGGGCAACGGCAGCGTGGAATGGGTCGGCCCCATCTCCTACCCCCACTGGACCCTGGACCCAGATGCCCCCAGCAGCATCCTGACCACAAACAATGCCACTTTCCAAAACACGGGGACCTATCGCTGCACAGAGGCTGGAGACTCCCTAGGGGGCAGCGCCAGCATTCACCTCTACGTCAAAGGTGAGGACTCTGGCCCACGCCCGAGAGGCCTGGCCCAGCAGCCCCAGCAGGAATGGGCAGGAGGGCTGGGCTGTAATGCTGCCCGTCATAAAAAACCAGCTCCGCCTCATCACGTGTCTGCCACAAACGAGGACCTGTGGCGGCACTTCTAATTTACTGTAGTCTTTACAATAACCCTGTCGGGTAGGTTCCATATGATGCCCACTTTTCAGAGCTCAGAGGGGCTGAGTCATGTTCTCGAGCTCACATGGCAGCAGGTAGTAGGGCTGGACTTGGCTCCAAACCCCCACTCCAAAGCATCAGCGAAGCTTCCCTGGTGTTGGGTGGCCTCAGGCTAATGCGCAGCGTCTCTGAGCCTCCCTGTCACCAAGGTCCAGAGACTGTTTGGCCTGGTAGAGGGAGAGCAGCTGTGACCCTGTATCCCACTGTACCCCAGACCCTGCTCGGCCCTGGAATTTGCTGTCCCAGGAAGTGAAGGTGTTCGAGGGCCAGGATGCCCTGCTGCCCTGCCTGCTCACCGACCCGGCGCTGGAGGCCGGTGTCACGCTGATGCGGGACCGTAACCGGCAGGTCTTGCGCCAAACCAACTACTCCTTCTCACCCCGGCACGGCTTCACGATCCACCAGGCCAAGTTCGTTGAGAGTCAGAATTACCAATGCAGCGCTCGAGTAGCCGGCAGGACGGTGACAACGCTCGCCATCCGTCTCAAAGTGCAGAAAGGTGCGTGGGCCGGGAGGGGCCGGCCAGGCCTGGTGGCCAGGGACGGAGGACTGGCCACCATGCTCGTGGGAGCTGGGCCGGGCCTGATGGGACGTACGGGTACCCCCCTTCTTTCGCTTCTTCCTTCCAATTGTGCCACAGTCACCTAGGGGCCACCCAGTGGGGCGAGACAAGCAAGGTGTGTTGGGCGGGAGACAGACCACACGCCAGTAAATAACTCAGTGGGCAGAACCGGCTCAGTCCAGGGAACATGCTGGGAAAGCCATTAACGAGGGGATGGAATCGGGTGTGTGGGGACGGGGGAGGGGAGCCCTGTTGAGAGGGTGACATTTCATTGGAGCAGAAATGTGAATGGTGAGAAGGAGGTGCCCTCACAGGGGTATCTTAGCAGAGGAAACCGCAGGCACAAAGTCATGAGGTGGGAAGAAGCTCCGAACGTTCCAGGAACGGAAGGAGGGCCCGAAGCTCTCCCACACACTCAGACGTGGATTCCCACTCAGCGCCAGCCCAGTGCTGGGCACTGGGCCAACGAAGGAGGGGTAGTGAGCGGGAGGTGGTGTGGGCAGGTAGGACAGCTTGGACTGGGGGGGAGGGGCGCTGGGGGCAGCGGTGGTGCGGGCTCACTGTTCCCCCTCGCCCCTGCTGGACTAGGGGGACGAGATTCTAGTTTCCGGAAGGACTGTGAGTAAGGAGGCCCAGGCTCAGGGTCAGAGCAGCATGGCTGGCCCAAGGCCCGGGGCTCAAGGCCACAGAACTGCCCAGGAAGTCAAAGGACCCCACTCTGCAGGCAGAGGCCATGAGGGTGTTTTCTCCCAACTTCATCTTGCAGAGCCCCAGGCTGCCCTGGATCCCGGTTGTCATGACCCCTTCAGGGACCTTTAGTATTTCTTAGGAAACTGGATTTGAACTCCTTTCAACAACAGCCACAGATATTAATTCAGTGCCTACGTTGTGCCAGGCACTGGGCTAGCGGCTGGGGATATCCACCAGAGAGAAAGTAAATAATGTACCAGTTGTGATGAACAAGAAACCCAGCTGGAGAAAGCTGGCTGTGTGTGTGTGGCAGGGGGGCGGGGGGGGGGGTGGGGTGGGAGAGGGAGGGTGTGGGAAGGTGTGAGGCTAACTGGTCACCGAAGTCCTTTCTGAGGAATTTTTGAGCTAAAGATCTGAAGGTTGAGAACAGGTGCCCATTCGGAGTGTGGGGGAGAGAGCATTCCCGGAGGGAGGGTCGGGCAGCAGGGTCTGCAGTGGGAAGGCCACTGTGACGGCAGTGTGAGCGCAGGGCGGGGGGTGGTCAGGAGCAGGGCCCGGGGGCCCTGGGCATGTGGGAAGGACGATGACTCTTATTCTGAGAGTGACAGGAAGCCACTGAATATTGGCACCGGAGAAAGGCCCGACCCAATTTCCCTTCTTCAGTGCTCACTGTGGCTGCTGTGAGGGTCGGAGGGGAAGAGGGAGACCTTCCGGGTGGCGGCTGCAGGGGTACAGAGCAGAGAGGGCGGTGAGGCTGGGGACAGGGGGTGATGGAGAGAAGTGACTCTTCAAAGTCTCTTTAGGAGATAAGACTTGGTGGCGGGGAAATTGAAGCATCAAGGGTGCCCCCCAGGATTTCAGATGGGAACGTGGTGGGGGCCCTGGCCAGTAGCCTGGCCCATGGCAGGGAGCAGAGCAACAGCTCTGGCCTGAGTGTTCATGGGTCGCTTCCCCGGCCTCAGTTGTTCCAGGACCCCCGACTGTGACACTGGAGCCTGCAGAGCTGGTGCGGATTCGAGGAGAGGCTGCCCAGATCGTGTGCTCAGCCAGTAACGTCGATATCAAGTTTGAGGTCTTCCTCCAACGCGGAAACACCAAGGTCAGCCCCCGGGGGGACAGCAGGGTGGAGCCTGCCCATCTTCCCAGTACCAGGCCCTGCAGGATGTAGCCCCGCCCCGCCACTAGCTGGCCCTCTGGGCTGAGCAGGTGGCCCCGGTCCAGAGAGGGGAGTGGACTCACCCAGGATGTCACTAGCGATCATCCAAAACCAGGACTCCGGCTCGTGCCGCTGAAGATTGTGGGGTGGCAGGGGAGGTGATACTCTACTCCCTTGACCCATGACCTCTGCCCCAGCGTGTAGACAAGAGCCAGATGTTGGTTCACTTCTGACTAGTAAGAGGTTCCTGGGCCGCCTGTGAAGCCCAGGGATGTAAGGGCTACTTCAGAAAGACTTTCTTCGGGAGAGAGGGAGGAGAGGGAGTGTTCCCAGCGGGAAATGGCACTGGGCTGCTTCTGAGAACTCCCTCCCATCCCGCTGTGCCTACCATGTGCCGGCGGGGACATTTGCATATAACATCTCCTTCCCTCTTCACTGCAGCCCTGGAAGCACGGGGCCAGTATTAGTCCCATTTTACACATGAAGAAACTGAGGCTCAGAGTTCAGTCCCTTGCCCAAGGAAAGGAAGATAATAACACTTAAAGGATGAGGATTTGAACCCAAATCTTCCTAACCCCTAAACAACCTTGGTATATACCATTTCCATTTCTTCTGGCTGCAGCTCAATATCTTTGAACACAATGACTTCCATGATGACCGTTACCAAAAAGTCCTGACCCTCAACCTCCATCAAGTAGACTTCGAAGATGCTGGCAACTACACCTGTGTGGCCACCAATGCCCAGGGCGTCCGCTCCACTTCCATGGTCTTCCGGGTGGTAGGTGAGCATCAGGAAGGTGGGGGAGGGTTAGCAGGGATCCTGGGGTGAGGGAGGCACATAAGGGATTGAGGAGGGAGCAGATGGCAGAGAAGAAGGCACTGTTCAGAATATCTCTGCTAGAATCCCCTTACCTTAGGCCTGGGACACTCACGAAACATAAACACGTGAACAGACAATGCTCACCCAGTGTGATCATGGGGGAAGTGCAGGGTGTCCTACAATACCGAGGGGACTTAAGGCCTCTGGAGCTCCCTCTCTCTTCTGCTTCTCCTTTCCTCCTCAGACTCCCAGAGTAGCTTGACTTTAATTTATGCAAGATTTAATTAGAACAAACTAGTTATGACTCTTTTAGGTACAGGGAGCAGAAACCAACTCAAACTGGCCTAATCAAAAGAGTGTTTTATAGGCCTTATAGCTAAAACGCCCATTGATATGAGCTTCAGGTACAGTTGGATCTAGGTGTTCAAATGATGCAGACAAGATTCTGTTCCTTCTCAACTCTCAGCTGTAATTTTTTTTTTTAGAACCCCAAAAAGCACCGGGGATGATAACCCCAGTAGAATGAGGTCTTCTCTTTTCCCAGAGTCCCAACAAACATCATGAAAATAAGTGTCATGAATTCATGGACTCACATGCCTACCCCAAACCAATCAATGGTCCAAAGGTGACACATTACTCTGATTGGCTGGCCTGAGTCACATGCTCACTTTAGAGCTGTATATGGAAGCCACATTGGCTTAATTATTACCAGAAGAAGGAGAAATGGATGGGGGCATGTGGGAAAAAAAAACAAAAACAGACTTTTTTTACTGCTATAATTTAAAAATATATATATATATATATATATATATATATATATATATATATATATATATATATATATATTTATTATTGATTTCAGAGAGGAAGGGAGAGGGAGAGATAGAAACATCAATGATGAAAGCGAATCATTGATTGGCTGCCTCCTGCATGCCCCACACAGGGGATGAAGCTCATAACCCAGTCATGTGCCCTGACCAGGAATCGAACCATGACCTCCTGGTTCAACCAATGAGCCACATCAGTTGGGCATTACTTGCTACAATTTTTTTCAAAAAGTGATAGCCACAGATATATTCAACCTCTTAATTATGAAAATAAGGAGAGAGGATAGGAGTTTTCCCAGGGACTCAGTGAGGAGAAGAGTTTGGAACCCTGGGCTTCTGTGGTGGGTGGTGGAAAGAGAGATGTCAGAGGGCAAGCACTGGTTAACGGGTTGGGGACTGTGGGCCTGATACGTTGTAGGCACACAGGAGGGTCCAGCTGAATGATTGGATCAATGGGCAGATGACCAAATGAACTAGCAAACCAGAGCATCATCCCACTAATGCCAGATCTCTATGTGTTCTGCTTTCCAGAGAGTGCCTACTTGAACTTGACCTCTAAGCAGAACCTCCTCCAGGAGGTGGCCTTGGGTGAGAAGCTCAATCTCCAAGTCACAGTGGAGGCCTACCCGGACCTACAAGGCTTTAACTGGACCTACGGGGGACCCTTCTATGACCATCAGCCCAAGCTCAGTTTTAACACCCACAAGGAAACATACAGGTACCAACTACAGCTCCCATCTGCATAGCCCCACAGCTGGATGGGGAATACTTCAGCCAGGAGTCAGGACATTTGGGTCATGTCTCAACCTTGCTGTGTGACCTGGAGTGAGTCCCTTCCCCTTTCTGTCTCTCACTTTCCCTGACTGTGTAGAAACTAAATGTCAGTCATCTATGTTTGAGATTTAGATCAAATTTGCATACCCCTCTGTTTAAGTCTTCCTCCAACACGGAAACACCACATGCTTGGGAAATGCCCTCAAGAATTCTACCATTTCTTGGGGGTGTGCATTCTCATGGTTATGCAAGGACTCCATCTCTTTCATCCTCCTCCTTCGTGGCTGATCCAAATGTGGAAGACAATGCCCGTGATTTCCACTCCTCGATATGTTCCTAATAATGACTGCACAGGGTATCTGCCAGATGCACAGGTTTCAGGGTGGGGCAGAGGGAATTCACACCACCCAATCACAGATACATCTAAAGTTCTTTAAAGGCCTGTGACTACCGAGCCCTGATCATTTCTCACAGGCCACTCCACAGCAGGCTCAAACTCTTCTCACAAAGTGCTATTTGACATCTTCTCTTCTCCAAGAATCCTGCTCTTCCCACATGCACAACATTCTAGGAATCTATTTGTCCTGTCTCTTTGTGGACTGTGTCCTCGGGTCTTATTTTCCCACCCAAAGTGGTCTAACCAGGTAGCTTTCTAAACAAGCGTTTCCTCCATAAGAGGAACACTAATACTCTTTAATGATTTTAAAAAAAGGTTAAATCAATATTTCTTTACCCAGATCTATTTGAATGAGAGCATACAGTTCGATCAAGGACAGCAAGTATATAGTGTGTGTGTGTGATAACATCCCCTTCCATACTCATGACAGATGTCCCTAAGCTGCTGCCTACAGAGTCTAGATGTAACCTCAGAGTCCTTCTCAACAGTTTCCAGGCAGTATTTCCATCACATTTGGCTCACGAGAGCAGACCTGTTTGCTATCCCTGGGCTAGATAATCCCTCAGACACCTTTCCAATCCCAAACTCTCTGGGTTCTTTCTAGCTCCTGAACCCAGACCTCATTGGTTCCTGGACTCTTGCTTGTCAGTCATTAGAATCTACAAGGATGTTCCCTTGTCCTCATCTTCTTCCTCCCAGTTCCTTTATCCTTTATGGCCAGAATTCCTAGCTTCCTCTCACCTAAAGCAGAAGTTCTGAATCTGGATTCTAAAGACCCCTGAGAAGGGGGTTTATGGACAGATTTCAGGGATCCATATGCAACAGGAACATTGCAGAAAGGAATCATGGGGAGCCCTCAAACAGTAGTCTGGGGCCATGCATCGCAAGGCAGTCAAGCCTGCGCACCAAACAGCCACGGCACTAGGCTCATGTGATGGGTGTGTTCCTAATGGTGACTTTGAGTCATCCATAGAAGTTTAATTCTTTCAGTTTAAGAGGTAAATGTTAGTTATCACAAAAAAATGACCCATGCAGAGAGGTTCAGCCAAAGGTCTGGGCGAGATTGTCTTTTGAATACCATCCTATATAATAATACTAAAAGCATAATATTCTAAGTGTACGACCGATCGGTCAACCATTTGGTTGACCCCTCAACCAGTCGCTATGACACACACTGACCATCAGGGGGCAGACACTCTGACCAGTAGGTTAGGTTGCTACTGGGATCCGGCCAATCGGGACTGGGCAAGAGGTCCAGACACACCCTGGAGTCTTCCCACGGTCCCTCCCCGGCAGGCCGGCCCCCATCGTCCCCGATCAGGACTGGGTGAGATGGCCCCAATGGGCCCCAATTGCCAGCCAGGCCAAGGGACCCTACCCATGCCTGAATTGGTGCACTGGGCCTCCAGTGTATTATAGTCGTGGTTCGTGATTACAGACATTTTATAAAGAAGAGCTGGTAATTTGCTATAATTTATTTTTTAAAACTTTTTCATGGCCTAAACAATACATGCCCATTGTGGATAAATTTTAAAGTAGAGAGTAAGAAAAAAAATTTACCTGCAATCAGCTGTTTAAATTTAGTGCATACAGTGAGTGTGTCAAGCACTCTGAATACATAGCCCTTTAATCCTCAGGCCGAGTCTGTGAATTAATTTCCATCAGTGTTGCCTCACAGAAAAGGAAGAGAAGGATCAGAGAGGTTAAGTACTTACCTAAGGTCACACAGCTGAGAAGTGGCAACACCAGGATTTGGCCCCTGGTCTCTATAGCCCCATAACTACATCCTGCTTCTCATTCCTCTCCCAGTTCCTCTGGGCAGGACTGGAGCCTCAGGAATGGCAGCTGGCCTGGTGCTAGCGTTCTCAGTAGGGATGGCTTAGCCCAGTGGTAGTGGCGGAAGCAGGTGCACTCAGTGGGGCCTGTGATGTGCCTCCCGGTGTCGGCACTTCACAGACCTCTCCTCTACTAAACCTTTGAAAAAACTGCTTTACACATAAGGGAGCTGATGAAGAAAATCGGGTTGATGGTTTTCCCGTGTCTCCTGGCACCCGGCCTGGGTTCCTGGCTCAGCCAAGGCTTCTGTGGCCTGGACACTTCACCAAAAATAAAACAACGCCTGTTAGGGTGGTTGTCTGAGCCCGCTGTCCTGTGGGGACCACACTGGGCTCACCCAGACGTCTGCCCCTCTCCTGCAGGTACACCTCCACCCTCTCCCTGCCTCGCCTGAAGCCCTCTGAGGCCGGCCGCTACTCCTTCCTGGCCAGGAACGCCGGAGGCGAGGATGCCCTGACCTTCGAGCTCACCCTTCTCTGTGAGTGATGGAGGGGGCTGGGACATGAGGTCCTGGAGAAACCAGCTGGGAGAGGAAGCTCAGAGCCAGGGGTCAGGCAACGGGACTTGGGGCTACTGGGCTGACCCCTCCCTCTTTCACACCTCCTTTCCTCCTCAGACCCCCCTGAGGTGAGGGTCACGTGGAGCCCTGTCAATGGCTCCGGTGCCATAATCTGTGACGCCTCTGGGTACCCCCAGCCCAACGTGACGTGGCTGCTGTGCAGGGGCCATACTGATAGGTAAGTGGACTCCTCTCGCCTTCTCGCCTGGAATGAGGGGTGGGCACCCTGCAACCCTGAACCACACTCTGCTCTTCCCAGATGCGATGAGGCCCAGGTGCTGCAGGTCTTCGAGAACCCACACACCAAGGTCCTGAGCCAGGAGCCCTTCCACAAGGTGACTGTCCAGAGCCAGCTGCCCGTGGGGACGCTGGAACACAACAGGACGTACGAGTGCAGGGCCCACAACCGTGCGGGGAACAGCTCCCACGCCTTCCAGCCCATCTCTGTAGGTGAGCCTTCGTCCGCCCCTCCGGGTGGGACAGGAGTGGGGCCCAGGAAACTGCCCGGCTCAGGGAGCCAGAGTTCTAACATGGAGCTCGTCCCAGCCGAACCGAGTCCTACCTCTGTGGGTTCCACTCCAGGCCCCTCCTGAAAGGGCCAGATGGGGAGTCCAGAACCCCCAGGACTGGAGGTAGGGGGAGAGGGGAGGGGAAGCCGAGAGATGTCCAGAGAGACAGCAGCCTGAAGCCAGCACACCCTAACCGGCCCCTCTGCTCATGCCCTGCGCTTGAACTCATGCATTACTTGGCGGGTGTGTATTTGGCATCTGCTGCGTCCCAGGCACTCAGGACGTGCAGGGAGCGTGCCTCCATGCAGCTTAGAGCCTGGCGAGGGAGACAGGCAACGGCAAGCCCACCCCAGGCCAGCCTTGGCGGCCTTCTCCACCCCTCCCCGAGCCCCTTCCTGCCAGTCACTGTCCCGTCCTTTGGGGCCCCTGTCTGAGTGTGGGCTGTCCGCCGTCCAGCCCCGGCTGACGCAGGCAGCCCCTGTAGAGAGGAAGGGATGCCTTTCTCTGGGTTGCTCAAAGGCTCCATGTGGGTAGCTCTCCGATCTGCGCAGAGGCCCACAGCACCCTCGGACTTCTGACAAGCAGGTCTTAGCACCCGTGTGCCAGGCCTAGCAAGCTCTCTGGGCCCAGAAAGGACAGAGCGGGAACCTCTGTCTGGCTCAGAGCTGGCCCCTGAGCAGGGCCGACTCCACACGCAGCTGCGGCGGCCGCCTTAGTCTCCCTGGGCCAGGCATTGTGCTAAGCTCTGTAGGCCTTGTCTCAGTGACACGGCTCGCCCCTAGGAGGTCAGCACTAATTTCCTTTGACTTTGGAGATGATGAACTTGAGGCTTAGGGAGAAGTCACAAGTTCAATGTCACACACCGCTACATAGCGGAGGTGAGATCTGGCTTCAGACCCATGCTGTTGATCTAGGCAAGGTGATGGGAATTACATTTTTCAAAACATGGAGAGAACTGGGGGGTTACTGACCTGAGAAGAGGAGACCCAGGGGCCATGAGCCTGGCTTTCAGACCCTCAGAAGGGCTGCGTGGTTCCACAGGGCACTCAGGGAAGCAGCAGGGGACAGCCAGGAAGGCGGATTTCAGTCTAAAGTCTAGGTCTTTCTGTTCGAGCTGCCCAGAGGTGTAAGTGGTGAACCCTGTCAGGAGGGGTGGTGTGTGCGTGTGCGTGTGCGTGTGCGTGTGCGTGTGTGTGTGTGTGCGTGTGCGTGTGTGTGTGTATGCGCGTGTGCAAGCCAAGGCTAGGCACTAGGCCAGGCTACGGCAGAGGGGATCCTTGCCCTGGCCGGGGGGCACTGTGTGATAAGGGGCTCCCCCAGACATGACAGGCTGTGACTCTGGGCATGAGCAGAGCTTGGGGCCCATCCTCCCTGCCCCTGGCTGGGGACGGTCTGCGAGAGGCTCCCCGAAGCTCGGCGGGCTTCCAGGTGACAGGACACTTTGTTCAAAGCATTTACTGAGAACCAGCTGTGTTCCAGGCCAGGCACCGACCTGTTCTCAGTGGAGTCAGGGGGTCACAGAGGCCCACTCACTCCTCTGCCCCCCGCCCTCCACTGCCCCCTGCAGGAGCCAGCATGCAGCTCCTGGGTGAGCCCCTCTTCACGCCTGTGCTGGTCGCCTGCATGTCCACCATGGCCTTGCTGCTGCTGCTGCTCTTGCTTCTTCTGTACAAGTACAAGCAGGTGAGTCTGTGCAGGGCGGGCAGCCAGGCCCCGAGTACGTGGACCTGAGGCAGCACCGCCAGGCCTCCTGCAGGCCGCCCGCGCCCCTTCAGCCCCCGAGCACCCACTCATTTTGCCCTCCAGTCATTTAGCCAGTAGCTCTTTAGTGGGCGCCTACTCTATACCAATGCAGGCTGGGTGCTGGGGTCCTCTGCCCTCTTGGGGTTCACTGTCTAGTGCAGGATGCGGTCGATCATCAATTCACCATGACGGGAGGACGAAAGATGCTCTGAGGAAAGGGACGGTGCGGCGGAAGACTAAGCACAGGGTCCTGTCCCAGCCAGGGGCTCTCCGGCACAGAGAGCACAACACGGGCGAGCCTGTGTCTCACCCTCAGGCAGGGAAGGTCTAGTGGAGGAGGACGGCCTGACCATCAGCAGCCTCTTCGTTATTTCATGTTATTATTCAAAGCTGCTATTTATCACACGTTGACGTTTAGTGCAGTGCCTGTCACCTTGAGTGCACAATCAGGAATGTGCTTTCGGGGGCATTTTTTATAGTGTGTTACCCACACCCTCTCACTCGATGCCCGCAGAGGCCACGCATGCAGGTAGTATCACTAACCCCACTTAGTCGGAGCTGAGGGTCCGAAAGGTGGAGACAGCTGCCCTGGTCTACTGCTGGTCAGTGGCAGAGGCTGGTCTGTAAAAAGCCAGTTTGTAACCGTTCTGTGAAACACTGAATCACCTCATTTTATCCTCACAACACCCCGAGGCAGGGACTATCGCAGTCAGCACTTCACAATAAGGAAACCGGGGCTCGGGAAGGCTGAGCAGCAGGAGAGGCAGACCCGGGAAAGGGGTGTCAGACTGGGGACGAGGGCAATGTGTGTAAAGGGTGGGGAAGCCCGAGGTGAGTTCTGGAGACATTGGCACCCAGAAGAGGAGGCAGTGGGGAACAGGTTGGGGGTCTGAGGGGTTGGACCTCATCCTGTAGGCTCGGGGCCGTCAGGGGGTTGAACAGGGTAGTGATATGACTTAGGGGTGAAACATTCCCCTGCACCTACCTTGTGAGAAGAGGACTTGAAGAAGATAGGCTGGATGGGATATGGGTTTGGCTCTCTCTGTCATGCCAGCACCAGCTCAGAGCAGAGCCCCCAAGAAACCAGGGCCCCAGGTCAAGACTTTGGGGATCTGGGTCCACCTCTGACACCGTTTTGTCATATGACCTCGGCTGACTCACTGCTCTCTCGGGCCTCCGTTTCCCCCCCTGTACCTTGGAACTGGGGGCCTTTCACAGCCCTCTTCCTCTGACATTCCACGAGCCTACTGATGGTCTAAGAGGGGCTGTGAATTGGACGGATCTGGGTCTGAATCCTCCTTCTGCCTGCGTCTCTGGCTGTGGGACTAGGAAAAAGTGTTGTCTCTAAGCCTCTGTTGTCTCCATCTGTGAAATGGAGTCAGTAATGGCAGCCACCCCCCAGCTGTCTCCACGGGACTCCACAGGGTGCTGGGCACAGACAGTGCTCAGAATGGGAGCTACACACCCTCGTCCCAGGAGGAAGTTGCCCGGGGACCCAACTGAGCTCATGGCTCTTGGGATGGGAGGGGCGTCTGAGGTTGGGCATCTCCTTGACTACACACCCGAAGTGGTGCTGGGCCTGCTCGCCCACCTCCAGGGGCAGGACCTCACTCACCCGTTCCCTGTGGCCACCCGTTCCCTGTCTGAGCAGCTCTGACTTCAAAGTTCTTCCTTATATGGAACTGAAACTGCCTCCCAGTGCCCCACAGAGCATCGTCCTCAGCCCAGGACAGGGGCAGAGATTCCAGAGAAGTGTCCAGTTCCCCCTCCAGCCCTTCTGCCTCGGGCTGCCTGCCCCCTTGGCTAGCCGTGGCTTCGGGACACATTATCCTCTCTCTGTGGGACCATTTTTGGAAGATGTACTCCCAGTCACCTCATTTCCCACCCAGGAAATGAAACTGCCCCCTGAGCCCACGCACGGCCAAGGAGGGCACCCCATGGGACAAGACCTTGAGGGGTCAAGATGGCCCATCGCCCGTCCCAGGGCCTGCAGCCCAGTTCTCCTGTTTTGCCCCCTGGGGATCTGAGACTTGCCCCTTCACTGGGGCCTCAGCCTGGTCAGTCCTCACTGCCTAGGCTGGGGGTGGTGGGGTGGCCCTGTCTGGAGGAAGGGCTGTTTCTGCCTCAGGCTGAGTCATCGCCTTTCTGGCCCCCAGAGAGACCACAGGGTAGGAGGGCTAAGGGGGAAGAGAAAGGCAGGAGTCAGCAGACAGGGAGGTGGGGCACAGGAGGAAAGGAGGAGGCAGGGAGGAGAGAAGGGGATGGGGAGGCTGCGGGAGAGGCCAGGATTCTGGGGGTCAGAACTGAGCTGTGGGGACCAGGGACAGATCGCGGTGAAAGAAGAGGGTCCTCTAGGTATCTGTGGGAGTTACGAGGTCTCTACCTTCCTGAGACCGAGACCATCCACCCACCCAGAACCAGCAGGCCTAGTGGGGAGGCCGTGGGCACTGCTGTGGCTACAGTGACCACCACTGCTGGTGGGAATCTGGCCTCCGTAAGGGTTCTCCTTCGGCGGAGAGGCCCCCCCCCCCACCCCGGTGGAAGCGCTGAGAGGAGCCTGAGCCCTTTCCAGGGACAGCCTGCGTGGTGTAGGGCAGAGCTGGGGCCGCCCGCCAGGAAGAGGCGAGGAGGTGCGTGAGGCAGGTTGGAGGGCCTCCTCCTCCAGGTGTAGAGCCTGGCATCCAGAGGCCTGAGATTCCAGACCTCCTCTTCCTTCCACCCCCTCCTCCCCCAGGATGACCGCCTGGCTGGGCAGCGGTGGGGAGGGGGCTGACTCAGGCCCAGCTGCGGGGGACAGAGGAAGGGGAAGTGGTGAGGAGATAAACAGGCCTTGGCCACAGAGGCTCCTGGAGATGGAAGTGGCCTGGGGTGGGGGTGGGGGTGGGTCAAAGACCCCCCTCCTGGTTCCCTCGCTGTCTTTTGGGCTGGAAAGCCACCATGTGCAAGGTTTGAGTCCTCTGAGATTCAGAAGTCCCTCCTTGCCATGCCGAGCAGCTCGGTTGGTTAGAGGGTCGACCCAGTATGGCCAAGGTTGTGGGTTTGATCCCTGGTCAGGACACATACAAGAACCAACCAATGAATGCATAAATAAGTAGCTAAACAATTCGATGTTTCTCTCTCTAAAAGTCCCTCCTCTGTCCCATTTCAGACTTTCCTCCCGAGCCCCAGCATGGGAGGGTCTAAGTTCATCTGTGGACTCCCCCTTACCCCCCACCCCCACGCCAGCAGAACCCGGAAGCTCTTCCTTGTGTCTAAACGCGCATTTCTTCCAAACTACCCCGGGAAGTTCTTCCCCACGGCAACTGGAGTCTTGTTTCTAACCCAGCGAGACACACAGCCACAGGCCCCTCCTCCCCAACACCCACTCATTCACCCCGTAGCTCCCGAGCTGGGTGCCCAGGAAGGAGTCCAGCTGCAAAGCACAGCCCAGCTGGTCCCCGGGCCCAGGGGGACTGACAGGAAGGAGCTGGACTGCTGACCCGAGGCCTCCGTGTCCTCCACTGCCCCAGCCCGGCTTCCACTTTCCCCCTCCATGCCGTCTCCCATCAGCACTTCTCATGGGCAGCCCCTGGCATGATGCCCCCAGCAGCTGTCACTCTGGGCAGGAAAGAGAGAGGCCACCACTCCTCCTCCCCAGAAACAGCCCTGTGCCAGCCGGTGGTCAGCACAGCATGAAAAGCCGGAGAAAGGGCCAGGTCCTCCAGACACTGCCTGTGGGCAGAGCCTCTCACCACAGACCTAAAGGCCTTCCTGACTGGAACCTTCCCCTGCTCCCCTCTAGCCACGGGGTGGGCACCTGGCAGTCACTCAGACTCGCCTGGACCCTTCCCACCCAGGCCTCCGCATCTGCTCCCTGAGCTCCTCTCGCGGTCACGGGCTGGGCTGGCTCCCTCTCTGCTGCTCCTGCTCTACCCTGACCGACCCCCCTTCCCTGCTTTATTCTCCTCACAGCGCTCTGAAAACTTCCTGCTTGTCTAGTTGTTTATTGGAGGTGAATGTCTGTCTGAGCCACTAGCGTGCAGACTCCGTGGGGGCAAGGACTTGTTTTGCTCCACTCTGAGTCCCAGTACCTGGCACAGTGTGTGCTCAGTGAAGGCTTTGCACGGAAATGTTATTCAGATTTGAAAAGGAAGGACATTCAGTCCCAAGGTTCATGGGTGAACCTTGGAGATGTGCTAAGTGTCACACGAGCACAACTGCTTGGTTCCGCTTACATGAGGTACTGGAATAGTCAGAGTGCTGAGCTGAGTGGAAGGAGTGGTGGGGGCCGGGGGCCGGGGCTGAGGCTGAGTTGTTTAGAGTGTGGAGTTTCAGTTTGCGAGATGAAGAGTTCTGGATGTCGGTATGAATGTGAATGTACTTAACTCCACTGAACTGCACACTCAAAAGTGATCGAGGTGATACATTTCATGTTATGTGTATCTTACTGTGATTAAAAAATAAAAACAAACCATATTTGGATGAGAGGATGGATGGGTGGATAGAGTTCCAACCTCCCTCCCAGCTCAGGAATTACCTAAATCATCAGGTCCATCCAGGCCCTCAGAGGCGATCCCCTCCAAGTCTGTGAATACACAGGTGGGGGAACTGAGGTTTGGGGAAGGGACGTCCCACAGTGAGGCCAAGCCAGGAAGGGACTGGACTCTCAGTGCCATGGGCATGAGAAGACGGCCACTCTCACCAGATATCTTGAGCCCCACACTGCCTCCTCCTGCCAAAGGCCATGGGACTGTCCACTCCCCCTGCCCTCGGGGGTCAGAATGAGATCCAAGATCCTGCCAGGCCTGGCTGCCACAAGCCTCCTCCCTCTCCCTCTGCAGAAGCCCAAGTACCAGGTGCGCTGGAAGATCATCGAGAGCTTCGAGGGCAACAATTACACGTTCATCGACCCCACCCAGCTGCCCTATAATGAGAAGTGGGAGTTCCCCCGAAACAACCTGCAGTTCGGTGAGATGGGGTCTCGGCCCCGCAGGCCCTCCCGTCAGAGGGCAGCATGGGCTGCAGGGAGCCCGTGGTCCTCAGAGAAAGGGCTTAGGCGGCCAGGGACCTAAGGAGCCTGTATGTTCGGCAGGTAAGACCCTTGGAGCCGGCGCCTTTGGGAAGGTAGTAGAGGCCACAGCCTTTGGACTGGGCAAGGAAGATGCTGTCCTGAAGGTGGCTGTGAAGATGCTGAAATGTGAGTGAGGGGAAGGGCCTGGGAATGTAGGGAGCCGGTGGGGGGTGCTGCAGGCTAGGGGAAGGGCTGCGTGCCCTGTTGTCACAAGAGGGATCACGCACATTTTTGCCTGTCAGAGCCTGGGGGACAGAACCTAGGGTTTGCAGGGAGCACTCCTGGGTTCCTTGGTGAGTCCCAGGCTCCCTCTAACTCCCAGGTGTGGGGGGCTTCTAAGCTGGGGTCAATAGAGGCTGGGGTACACAGAAGCCAGCCTGGGCCATGGCCTGGCCACAGCTTGACTTCCTGCTACCTGAGACCAACTCAGTGACTGGTCATCTCTCCCTTCTCTCTTCCTAACACCCACCTGTGTGTCCGCATTTCTCCTCCCCCTTTTGGCTCCTGATTGCTTCGGCACTCTGGGTACCCCTGCCGGCTCCCCGGCTGTCCCGTCTATGTGGCCCTCCATGTCCTGCTCTCTCCCCATCTGTGGGACCTGTGGTCCCTCCTTGCAGCCACGGCTCACGCCGACGAGAAGGAGGCTCTCATGTCAGAACTGAAGATCATGAGTCACCTGGGCCAGCACGAGAACATAGTCAACCTTCTGGGAGCCTGTACCCACGGAGGTGAGGGGTCCTGGGGGGCATGGGGCCTCTCAGGTATCTGAGGGCCCCAGGGCACCTCAGTCCATCTTCCACTTCCCACCTCCTCGTAGTGAAGGTAGGACCCCTGCCTCAGTGTCCCGTAAATTCCAGACACCTGAGCTGGTCAAGCTGCTTGTGCAGGCGACGGCTCTGGGAGCTCTGAGCTCTCAGACCCAGTGGGCGTCAGTCACGTGGAGAGGGAGCCAACAGTGCAGATGCCTGGGCCCTGCGGGTCCGGAGTGAAGCCCCAGGGCCTGTCAGGACTCCATGTGCACCCCATCCTCTTCTATAGGAGCGCTGACCTTTACGGAGCTGCCGCAGATTGCTTTGAGGGAAGAATTCTTTGGCTTATAGCGGTTTTTGTTCGTTTGTTTGGTTGTTGAGATTCCTCTGCGTTGGCCAGATGAGGCTCCTAAGTCCCAGTCCAGGGTGCCTCGTTGCCCCCGCCCCATGGCGACTGTGCGAAGGGGTGCACTCACCCACTCTCTTGGCTCTCTAGGCCCTGTCCTGGTCATCACTGAGTACTGTTGCTATGGAGACCTGCTCAACTTTCTGCGAAGGAAGGCTGAGGCCATGCTGGGGCCCAGCCTGAGTCCGGGCCAGGATCCCGGCTACAAGAACATCCACCTGGAAAAGAAATACGTCCGCAGGTAGGGCCCTGGCTAAGGACAGGAGGAGGCTACAACTGGGGGTGGGGCCTGACTCAGGTCTGCCCCCAACACCAGCTCAGGGTTGGGCGGCGAATGGCCCTCACATTCCCATCTGTGCCATGGGGAGTAGTCACACCACGTTAGATGGGCAAGTGTTTTCCTACTAATTATCTCCAATATTTGAGCACCTACTATGTTCTAGAAACATCGAGGCAAAGATAGGCAGCTCATAGTCTGGTGGAGACGGATGTTAATGAAATCCTCACTTTAACACGTTAAGCGCTCAGCCTGTTATGTCTTCCAGTCGGAAAGTATAGTGTCAGTCACCGGTGACTGACAGGGCGCTTAACGTGTTAATGTATGTAAAAGATCAACCAAGACTGTTCAGAGCCCTAGCCAGAGACGGGACAAAGTTAATCGCCCTGTTTCCCCCATAGCATGTGCTGCTGGGGGCTGCAGAGAACCCACTGTCCTAAGGAGTAGCCAGTGTCAGGTGCCCACATCACCACCAAGTGGGGACAGAGTCTGTGGGTTGTTGGGTGACGGGGAGCACTTGGGCCTCAGTTTCCCCAGGCGAGTCATCAGGAGGATGAACCTCCCAGGGTCTTTCCAGCCTTGTTGTTCTGTAATGCTGATATTCCTGGAAACCACGCAGAGGCAGATGGACAGAGCCACATGGGGAACCAGAGAGAGGAAGTGGTCAGTTTGTCACACATGAGTCAGAGGCAGAGGTGGAGCCTGGACTCCATGCTGCTCTTTTGACTCCTGGTCCATGCTACCTGAGCCACCCTGCTCTCCTGGAAGTCTGTTTGGGGGCTTGTGGAGTCTCAGGACCAGGCTGTGGAGGGCTGGGGCAGGATCAAAGTAAGAAGGGTGTACACTGGGCCCGTAGCCTAGCCACTGTCAGCTGCTTAGCCTGGGGAGGCAAAAGGGGAAGGAGGGTATTGCACCCCATCCAGTGCCCTTGAATATGGGGGCTGGCCGCATCTACTTCCTCTTCTGATTCTCGGACACCCCTCTGACACTGGGCCTCTGCAGGCTGGAACCTCAGGCCAGATCAAATCAAAATGAGAACCAAAGTAAAGTATTATCTTCCATCCTCAAATCTGCAGGTGGGAAAAGGATCCACAGAGTGGGGTGATTAAAGGGCAAATGGCATGTGAACCAATCTTGCCAATGGGATCCCAGGCTACAGTAATAGGAGTATAGTTTCTAGACCAAGGGAGGGGATGCTTTTGCCCAGGTCAGCCCATAAGTGAAACATCAGGTTCTCCTTTGGGGAACACTAGAGCATGGCCATTGTCTACTGCCCAGCGGACAGGAGGGTGAGAGGCCCGGAACTCGGTTGGCTGCTATGTTAGAAGCAGTAGTGACTGTTCATTCTAGAGCAACGACTCTCAAACTTGCCTGCCCCCCAAAGCATGGGCTCATTCCTAGGCGTCCCCAGAGAGCTCTTAGAAATGCAGCCTCTCAGGCCACCAGACCGGCTGAATCACAATCTGCATTTAAATAAGACTCCCCAGGTGAGTCTATGCACATGAGTTAGTTCAAGAAGCACGACTCTAGACCAGTGGGCCTCCATCAGGCTGCACATTGGAATTGCCTGGAGGGAATGAAAAGACAATGACTGAATGACTGAGCTTTGCCCCTGGGCACAGGAGTGTTTGAAGCTCCGCAGATGGTTTTAATGTGAGGCCAGGGGTAAGAGCCACTGTCCAGACAGAGAGAGCTCACAGGAGCTCTAGAATACGCTCAGATCCCTGCAGGACTGTGGTGAGGAAGAGGGAGCCCATTCTCTGTGTCCCTTAGGGCAGAGCAAGAACCAGGAGAAAAATCTCAGGAGCCGACTGGCATTAGATGAGGAAATTTCTAACGGGCAGAGCTGCCCAGAGAGAACAGGCTGTTCGCTCCCACATGATGGCCGAGCAGGGACCAGTGATCAGAATGTGGCAGGTCTCTTCCCTGCTGAGTGGCTGGAGGCCAAGGCCGGAGCTAGGCAGTGCGTAATGGGAACTGACTGCCCTGGGCCTCTCTATGTAGGGACAGTGGCTTCTCCAGCCAGGGTGTGGACACCTATGTGGAGATGAGGCCCGTTTCTACTTCTTCAAATGATTCCTTCTCTGAGCAAGGTGAGGAGGAAGAGGGAGAGGGGCTGCTGGGGGCTGGGCAGGGGTGTGGCGGGCTGCCCTGATGCCTCTCCCTACACTAGACCTGGGCAAGGATGAGTGGCCACTGGAACTGCGGGACCTGCTCCACTTCTCGTGCCAAGTGGCCCAGGGCATGGCCTTCCTCGCTTCCAAGAATGTGAGTTGGGAATCAGGTCCCCCATATGGTCTCCCAGGGGTTGGGGGGCCACTGAACCTCCATGAGTCTAGAGGGTGTGGGAGGAAAGTGAGCACGAAGGAGCAGGTTAGGAGCCAGAATGCCAGAAGCAAATGGGCAGCGGGCACAGCATCTGGGCTGCAGCCTCGGAGCTTTGGGTGATGGGGGTGGGAGGCTGTGTCAGAGCCCTGCAGGAAGCCTGTGTGCAGGAGGCTGAGGCACACCCATTCTCAACAACAGGCTTTAGTTTTAGTCAACAGTGGGCATGTGACAACCATTGTCAATGGCGTGAAGCACACGGTCTCGGATAACAGAACCTCCCTGCATAGATGCAGGCTGAGATGATGTGCACAATACACCCCGGCTGGGAAGCAGTGCCTGGGAGTGGGAGCGGTGACCGTCCTCCTCGATGAAGAGCATGACTTGGGCGTCGTTGAGTGCTGGCCCTGTTACTTGCTGTGTGACTTGGAGCAATGTTGAAATTCTGAACCTCCGCCTCTACACCAACTAAAATGGGCACATCACAGGGTTGAGGTCAAAACGGTACAATGTGTGCAGATGCTTAGGGAAGGGCCTGGCAGGGTAGGACCTTGAAAACGGCAGCGGCTGTTAGGAGCTGATGTGGGCAGCGAAGGTTTAGTGCCAGGGCTCACTGCTTCCGGGCCCATGTAGATGCACACACAGCTCTAGTCAGCTGTTGGGTCAGGGCAAAAGACCCTGAGTAATGGTGGTTTCTAAACACTGCACTGTCTGACCATGGAAAAGGTAGGGACAGGAGTCACGGTCAGGGTCAGGGCTAGGACTGATGCCCACTCCCTCACAGGATTCTGAGGCCTTCTAAGGCCTGGCTGCTCCTCCTGCACTTTGGGCTCAGAGAGGGGAGGGAGAGGCCAAGACTAACCTGTCTCACTTCCCCAGTGCATCCACCGGGATGTGGCTGCCCGAAATGTGCTGCTCACCTGTGGGCGTGTGGCCAAGATTGGGGACTTCGGGCTGGCTAGAGACATCATGAATGACTCCAATTACATCGTCAAGGGCAACGTGAGTGCTGGGAGGGACGGACCCAGCGGGGGAGAGGGTGAGCCAGGACCCAAGGTGACTGGGGTCTGTTGTGCCAGGCCCGCCTGCCCGTGAAGTGGATGGCTCCAGAGAGCATCTTCGACTGCGTCTACACGGTTCAGAGTGACGTCTGGTCCTACGGCATCCTCCTCTGGGAGATCTTCTCGCTCGGTGAGCTCCGGCCTGGTGCAGGCTCAGCCAGGGGCTTGTGTTTGGTTCCCTGCAGTGTCTTCTGCCTCGAAGAGGCTGTTAGTCAAGGATGCTTGGGGCCCAGGGCAGGCCCTCCATCCCGGCAGGCATTCCCTCATCTGTCTGCTTGTGCCATTCTGCTTCCTAGAGTGCGGTTTCCCCACACCCACAACATACATTACCTTGAAGACAGCGCCCCAGTGCTCTGGAGTGCTAGGCACAGGGCTTGGGCTAAGCCCCTCAGTGCACTCCTCTAAGAGCCTCTTACTCCAAGGGCTGTGCTAGAATTGTGAGGTGTGATGAGGCTGGGTGATGGCTCTCGGCTTCCTAGAACCTCAGCCCTTTGCGCTGCCTAGCACATAGCACTAAGAGGAGCTGTTGTCTTATCGTGGAACCCCAACCTCATCAAGACGTGTGTGGGATTGGGATAGGGATGGGGGAGTACTGAGCACGGTGTGATCTTGGCCTTTGCAGGGCTGAACCCCTACCCTGGCATCCTGGTGAACAGCAAGTTCTATAAGCTGGTGAAGGATGGATACCAAATGGCCCAGCCTGCGTTCGCACCCAAGAACATGTAAGGGAAGGGCCCCAGGGAAGGAGGACACCCGACTTTGGTTGAAGGGCATGGAAAGGCATGTGACCCAGCTTTCCCAGCCCAGTGTTCCAGGGCCAGCTTCGTCTCCCCACAGCGGACTACATCACAAGCCCCTGTTAGAGTTCAGGGTTACCTCTGGTTTCCCAGGAAGCACGGGCCGGTCCTAACGCAGATAGTTTTGGAATTCAGACTGTTGTTATGACCTCAAGGAACACTCCCTCATTTTTTCTGTCCTGGTGATCTGTGGGGTAGCCTGATAACTCACCACCGCCGGCCCACCATGGGGAAGCTGCTCACTGGCTCCCTGCATTCACCACAGGCCGCTGGCCATGAAGTCACCTGCTCCCTTTCTCCAGCCCCTCTCAACGCAGCCTCCTGTCTCCCTGCCAGGGTGGATTCATGCCGCTGGCAGCCCTCTCTCCACTTTAGTCTCCTTACAGCCCAACAATTGCTCATTCTTTCAGCCCACCTTTCACACCTACCTGCTGGTCATAAGAGTAGCCCCTCTTGTTTTAGGAGCTTGAGCAACAAAGCACCTCTGAGCTTCTTCCCAACTGTCACGATGGGCATGATGAAGATCCCTTTCTCCAAGGGCTTAGCACAGGTCTCGTGCTAAGCTCATTTGACTAGGTTTTGAGACCACTGCTGGGACTGGGGATCATTGCACATGCACGTCCCCTACAGCTGACTGGGGATCATTGCACATGCACGTCCCCAGACTCACAGGCGGCCCCTGTCCTGTCTCAGATACAGCATCATGCAGGCCTGCTGGTCCCTGGAGCCCACCCACAGACCCACCTTCCAGCAGATCTGCTTCCTCCTTCAGGAGCAGGCCCAAGAGGACAGCAGAGAGCAGGTGAGTGCGGCCAGGCTCAGGGTGGGGCTGGCGGTAGCAGGCCAGGTGGGGCTGTCCAGTCAGAACTGACCATCCCCGCCTCTCCTTCCCTCAGGGCTATGCCAACCTGCCCAGCAGCAGCAGCGAGCAGGAGGAGAGCTCTAGCGAGCAGCTGGCCTGCTGTGAGCAGGGGGACATTGCCCAGCCTCTGCTGCAGCCTAACAACTACCAGTTCTGTTGAGGTGACACCTGGGGGCACTGCCTGTCCCCTCCTCCGAGCTTCAACTCCCGTGGATGGGGCGCCACAAAGAACACAGACTCTGTCCCTCCGGTCATTTCAACAGCCCAGCCCTGAAACTCAGGAATGTGGGACCCCTGAGGTATCAGAGGACCCGCTTTCAGGACCTGGGTCATCACTGCCAGTCAGGGGCTGGGGCTGAGCCCCTCCCCTCCCTCTGTTCTTAACGCTGTGGCTGCATGTTCGCTATGCCAACTGGGAGAACCCCCAGCTCACCCTCTTAACCTTATTCCCACTTCTAGGAACTCCTTCCCTACCCTCTCCTGATGGAAACGGACTGATTTCACACCTATGACATCCCCAGGAACTGTCCCAGTACTGAGAAAACAAGGCTCCTGGGCCTTAGAGTGGAGGGACCCCCTCTCTAACCGAGTGGAGCAGCAAGAGCAGACAGCCACTCAGAGGCTGCTAGGCGCAGACTCCTCGGAGCAGGGTGGCTCCTCTGTAAGAATCTAACTTACATGCCAGTCTCTGCCCTCTGGTCTTCTTCCCACAGCCCCATCCCACCCTGGACCTGGTACTGCTATAATGAGCCAGATGGCAGCTAAAGTTTGGGGTGTTCTGCCCAGTCCCCCGTCCTCCTGAGCTGAAAGACAGGCGACCCGTGTGGCTGGCCACACCATGCAAGCAGCACGCGCTTCCCCAAGTTGACTCATCATAACTAACAGTCACGCTGCGGGGTGCCGCCGTCAGCATTAAACTAACAGAATTAACACAGCTGGCCTCTGGTTCTTTGCGCCTCATGGGGGACTGTGGACGCCCTGGGCCCTCCTACCATCCCTCCACGTCAAGTGACCAGCTCAGCACCTGAAGCTGCCCCACAAAAATGAGCATGAAACTGACTCTTGCTTCACCAAAACCAGATAATTTAATAAACTTTATCCTTGCTGGGGGAAGAGGGAGGGGAAAAGCCACCTGTTCCACTCCTCTCAATAAATTAAATAACACACGGCCCATTCCTGTGCCCTAAGCAAACGCTGGGCACTTGAGCCAGTCCCGCTATTTCCTTACAGCCCATCTGCTTCCCCTTCACAGAAGGGAGTTTTTCCTACTGCGCCAGGTTATGTCATGCCATGGCCACATCCCCTCTGCGGTGAGGGTCCAGTGGCCAGGGTAAGGAGGAAGAGGACCCTCTTCCTCAAAGCTCGGGCAGAGGACAGTCCTGGAAGAGAGCTGTGGCTGTTTCTCCCTCCTCTGTCCCCCGGACTTGGGTGCAGGAAAAGCAGGAAGGAAGTGCGTGCGTCCTTCCTCTGGGGGAGCCCAAAGGGGTCCCTAGAGCTAAGGAGGCCCCCAAGGCCCTGAGTCAAAGGCAACAGGCTGAGGAGCTCATGTGGCTGTGGAGCAGAAAACAGCATTCCCAGGGGTGGGAAGGGCCACCTTAGCAGCCTGCCCACCTAATGCCGAATTCCGCCTTAGCCCATCCGGCGACCTTGGCCCTGATCCGCAGCAGGCCCAGGCAGCCTTCCCTCAGCCTCCCTTCCCCTCTGTTGAATATACTATGTCCTCCAAGTGCTTTCTCGGGGCTGGAGTGTACTGGTACCTCTCTCGACCCCCCAGAAGGTGAGAACCAAGAATCCCAGGCCCCACTGTGCTCAGAAAATGGGAGCTCTTTGGTCAGTGCCAGCATCAGAGGCCCTCCCCACAGGTGAATGCTCCTGCCGGTCCCCTGAATGGATCTGCCTTGGGAAAGGGCATCACTATGGCTTGAGAGAGATGGTGCGGGCCCTGTACAAAAGCCTGGCTTATTCTGTCACTGCGGCCACCTCCTCTTCCTCACCCTCCTCCTCTGTCTCCGTCTTGATCTGAGCAACCCCAAGGCGGTAAAGGATGTCGCGGATGACCACCTCGCCAGGCTGGCAGCTCTGCACAATGTCGTGGATCTGCCGGTTGACAATCTCGCGGCTGGTGAGGAAGTCCATAAGGCGGTTGTAGAGGTAATAGTGGGTGGCATTGTCAAAGGCAATGGGCCGCTGGCGGACACTGTTCGGTTTGCTGTCTGTGATAGAGGCCAGGATAGTTGCGTAGGGTGCCAACTCAGGACACAGGGCCAAAGAATGGTGCCCAGCACTGGAGTCACCAGGACTGAGCTGCGTGCCTGCATGGACGATGCGCCGTGTGGCAGTCTTGGTGACCGGGTGCTGGACAGAGTGCTCGGCCTCCGTCATGTCCACAGGATAATGCTGATCCAAGAGTTCTGGGCAGGACACACTCTAGAAGAGAGAGAAGCCACTCTGACATGAGGGAACAACAGGTGGGACCTGTGTAGTGGGTGAGAGTGAAGGCTGTGGGGTCATCAGCCCTGCTTAAATCCTCCTGTCAACACATACCGGGCCTCCTGGGGCAAGTCCCCTCTCCTCTATCTCTGTGCCTCGGTTTCCTCATGTGAGAACGGGGACAGTGACCAGAGCAGATGTTGGATTAACTGAGCTGCTGCTGTTTATTGCCGTGCCTGGTCAGCTGAGGCAGGGCTGCAAGGCAGTAGGGAGGGAGTGGCTCCCGCTGAGGCTCAGACATCTCCTGCAGTGCTCAGCACAAGCCCCCAGAGCCACTGAGCCCCAGGGAATAAGGAAAGGGTGAGTGTGGCAATGATGCCGTTCTCCTATTATCTGTGCAGGGTTCAGCTGGCCTTGGAGGGCACATGCCTCTGTTAAGAGCCATTGCTTGGTACAATGTACCAAGACACAGAGAAAGGGCTCTGCCACGAACATGCTGTGTGACATTGGACAAGTCTATTTCCCACTTTGGGCCTTACTTCCTCCCTTTAATAAAAGGAGAGGGTTGGATAAGGTGTCTTCTAAGCCACTGTGCCTCCAGATCATAACAGACATGCCATGCAGTATATTCATGGCTAAATCCAAGACGGGGCTGATTGGGGCCTAGTATATCAGTGTCCATGATGACTATCAAAAAAGGCAATTTCCTAGGCTTATCAGGAAGGCAACCTTGACTCCTAAGGTAACAGTGGCACCCTAAGTGACATGCTGTGGCCACACATACACAGAGGCTGGTCCTTTACTTTATGGAGTAAAGGGTTCCAGATCATCAAGGCAAATACTAATGGAGAAAGGATGCTGGAGATAAGGCCTTCCCGAAGAACCAGGAGGGGAGACATGACCTGCAGAATTTATTCCGGGTCCTCAGAAGAAAACTCACCACAGGCGGCTCCGTGGGGCTAGAGAAACAGCCCTGGTTCCTCCCCCACATCTGATTGGTCAGCTCTGGGTAGCAGAGGTCAGCACAAAGGGCCACTTGTGTGGCCATGTCCACCACATAGACAGGTGGCCAGTGGCGGGAAGAGGCCAGCAGATCCACATGGTCCCGGGCACTCTCGCCCCGCACAAGGTACTTGGAGCCACAGATCACCTAGGGTAGATGGAGGGCACAGCATGAGTGGAGTCTTCAATGGCTTCTTCTCAGGAAGATGAACAATCAGGTTTTGTGACTGAAGCCTCAGCCATCCTGCCAGAGCCCATAACATTCTGCTTCTGTCTTCCCTCTGTCCCTAAATGAAGTCGCCAGCTCATCCCTGACCTCCTGAGAGGAGAGTTGGGAATGTCAGGTCCTTAGCTGAGGCTTAAAAACTCCCAGGTCATCTGCTCCACCCTCCCTTTCCACCCTGCCACACATCACCCTACCCAGTACCACCACCTAGCCCAGTGCCTCCCTAACCCAGCTGCGTAGCACCGGCAGCTAGAAGCTGGTTAAAAATTCAGGTTCCTGGGCCCTACACCCCAAACCCAAGGCATCTGTATTCGAAGCAGCTCCCCACCAGACCCTGATGCAGGCTAATACCTCCACTGACTGGGCCCCCAAGCACGTCCCCCGCCCTCCCACCAACCCCCCCACACACACACACCCCGAGCCAGGCAGCTCTGTGTACACGGGAGAATTCTGCCTCTGCCTCCACCTTCACCTTCACATCCACCAGACCTGGCTGCCACCTCCAAGTGATATGGCTCTTCCATCAGAGCCCTGAGACCTCTAGCTCTCACATCTGTCCCTGTGCTGTCATGAGATGGCCCCAGTCACATGGACACACTCCTGGGAGCAGGCTCTGCTCTGCCAGGGTGGAGGCATCCAGCGTCTCCCTCAGACACAGCTTTGTTGAAGGAGTTGACGACCTGCAGGTCGCCCTGCCCACTCACACATCCCAGTGAACTGAAGCTCTGCCAGCGCCCCCCGCCCCCACACCCCGCTATGTAGTGCTTGTGCACGGGGTGTTATACCCTAGTGCAGTGGTCGGCAAACTCTAATTAGTCAACAGGGCCAAATATCAACAGTATTTCTTCAAAATAGACTCGCCTAGGCTGAAAACTGACTTCTGCTCATGGGCCACGAAGTTTCAATCGCACTGTACGCGCGCCGCACGTGGTATTTTGTGGAAGAGCCACACTCAAGGGGCCAAAGAGCCGCATGTGGCTCGCGAGCTGCAGTTTGCCGACCACGGCCCTAGTGTGTTCCTGTGCCTACTCTGTCAAACAGCACGACCTTTCCAGAGTGACCCCGGTGCCTGCCCTTTCCACACCCTCTACAGACAGACAGTGACCTCCCTAAAACCAGAATCAGGCCACGTCCATCCCATCTCCCTCTTCCTTCCTCTTCCAAACCTTCAATGGGTCCGTCACTGGTCTCAGGAAAAATCCAAACGGTTACTCTGGCCTACAAAGCCTTACATGGCCTGGTCTCTGGTGCCCCTGCAGCCGCCCTTCTCTCGGCTCACTAGGCTTCCTCACTGAGGGCTGAGTGGCTGCTCGTCCCTCTGCTGGAACACTCCTTCCTTCACTCATCACTGGGCTCTCAGCCTTCTCTGGCTGTCGCATGGACAGGAGGTCCCTCACTGTCACTTCCCTTGTACCACAAGCTGCGGTGACTTTGTTTCCTCATTAAAATGAGGTCAACTAGGAAGGAAAGACATCGTTGCTCACATTTGTACCCTCAACAGCGAAGGCGGGGCCAGCACATGGTAGGGGGCTTAATAAACACTCACTGATGACAACCCATGCTCCCCGCTTGGCCTGAGTGTGGCACCTGACACCTGTGGACTATTCCACAGGCTGCCCGTGAGCTAAGTGCCAGCTCCCCCAGGACGAGCTGGCTCAGGCTGCGGGCAATGTGTCATGAGCAAGTTCACCCCAGGCTCCTCCTCGTTATCCTCTTACCTGATGAGGGCACACCTTGTAGATTTTCCCCCCGGTGAGATGAGGCGGGGGCTGTCTGGTTCTGGCTCCATTCTGTACAGATTCATAGAGGGCCAACAAGGAGAAGCAGAGCTGGTCCTGGAGCAGAAGTCAAGTTTAAAAACAGCAGTAAATGCTAAAGGACCAGGCCTGCGCAGAGCACCACATGCTCCCTTCAATACCCAACGCGAGAGAATCCCAACGTCCTCTAGGTAGAGAGGAGGGCCCCGAGGAAGGGTCACAGACAGAGCCAGCCTGACTGACCGAGCTGCCACTCTGAGGCTTGCGTTCCAGCTTTTTACAGGGAAAGCTTCAAAGAGAAGCTAATACTGGAGTATGAACTTGAAGGAAACATAACATGTTCAACAGCTTTATCAGTATGAAGGGAAGTGAATAATGCATAAATAAAGCCCTCCTACACACACACTCTATGAGCTGTCATAGCACTCACGTTTTAGGACCTGGATTGGTGACACCCAGGCACTGTGCAAAGTGCCTTCCTTCCTGACAACAATCTCTCGAGGTCGGTATTTTAGTTACTTTGCAAAATGAGAAAACCAAGGCTCAGGAATATAAGGTGCTGCCCAGCTGGCATGGCTCAGTGGTTGAGCATTGACCTATGAACCAGGAGACCATGATACGATTCCCGGTCAGGGCACATGCCTGGGTTGCAGGCTCAATCCCCAGTGTGGGGCATTCAGGAGGCAGCCAATCAATGATTCTCTTTCATCACTGATGTTTCCATCTCTCTCCCTCTCCCTTCCTCTCAGAAATATACATATGAAATATAAGGTGCTTACCCAAGGTCACACACAGTAGGCAGGAGACCAGGATTCCCAACCCCAGATTCTGAACCCACTACCATCAATAGATGAACTGACAGGAGGGAAAGGCCTCACATGCATGTTACAATCCGACTGCTAACTATCTCCCAGGCCGCTCTTGACTGCCAGCATCCTCTGTCCAACACAGGTGCCCAGTCACAGGTGTTCATATTCCTGCCCAGAAGAATGGACCACCAGCCTGCTCCCAACATGCCTGTCTACTGCTACCCAACACTCACCTTAGAGTCTTCTGCCCCAAAGGGGACGCCACATTGCCTAAGCAGCTGCTGCAGCTCCTCCTCGCTGTAGGAGCCCATCTCCTCCAGCTTGCAGGTGCCCTCCTGGAGCAGCCTCACCAAGGCACTGCCATTGCCTGCAAGAGACAACAGTGCTGAGGGGAGGGCACTGCCTCAGCCATAGGGGTCATGGGCAGTAGCTGATGCATGAGGATGAGAACAAGGGGGCAAGGCCTACAGTACAGCAAGGAGTGGAAGCAGGCTCTGCCCTGAGCACTGCCTTGGGTGCTGGGAGAGGTGGATTCAAGGCAGGTCTATGACTTCTGCAGAGATCTGAACTTTCTCAGACTGCTTTGTGCCCATGAACATCTGGGAGATATATCTGGCAGAGTGCCCTTGCAAAGAACTCCCAAATGGGCCAGCTTTAACCTGTTAAGGTTTTTCAGCATCAAGATCTCAGATGCTTACCACAGCTACAGCAACAAGAAGCAGCAACTCCCATTTTAAAATGCTCTCTATACACTGTTCCTGAACCTGCCTCATCAACAGAAATATGGGGGGGGGGGGGGCCTTAAAAAAACACTTCCTGGGCCTTGAAGCAGCAAATGGGAGGTGGGTCTCAGATCTAATGTTAGGAAGCACTGTTTGAGAACCAGTGGATCACAACATATTAAATACTGAGAAAAATCACTTCAGTGGGTCATATCCAGAATTTTAAAAATGAAATAAAATAGAAAACAAAGTATAATGCACTTGGTAAGGAAAAATGCTGTTTTATGAAAGTTTTGCTTTCATTACAGATACACACACACTACTTATGAGTATCATGCTGGGTCGTAATGCAGAACCTATTTCTTACTGTGAGTTGCAGTTTTTTTAAAAAAGTAGAAGGCTATCCTCGAATTAAATCACTTTATCTTCACAACAGCCCAGGAAATGGGTAACCATATCATGCCCCATTTGTGAATGAAGCAACAGAGGCTCAGGGCAATGAAGGATTTGATGGAGGTCACATGGCTACTAATGCTAAGTGGCATAGCTGGGACTCAAACTCTGGGTGTCAGAAACCTATCTCTCAACAGCTAGTCTGTAAAACTGTCTAAAAGACTGTTTAAAAGCAGACTCTCTGGCCTCCCCCGCTACACTTCTCAGTGAGAACCTTTGGGTTTGGAGCCTTATCAGCATTTCTTGGAGGACTTCCACTACAGCACAGTGCGTCCCCGAAGGCTGACAATGGGCTATGTGAGTCAGTCCTATACAATATGGCTGGCAGCACTTCAAACCTCCACACCATGACTTTCATCTCTAGGGGATCTGTCACAGGTTATCTCTTTTCAGAAGGAGCCCAGGGTGGGCCTGGCTCCCGCTCTGCCATTTTGTGCATCTTGCCATGGACAATGTTCTAGACTCTTGACTGGGCCCTTCCCTGACCCCAGTCAGCCACCAGGTGGCCTTACCAGGTACTGGCTGTACATCCAGGTTTTTGTCTTTCTCAGTGTTGACGACCACAGCTCCTCTCATGAGTGGTGGGAAGAAGGGGGCAATAACAGAGGCATCAAACTTGGTGATAGGGATGCTGGCAGGGAAGGCCACCTGCTCAATCACCTCTGTCTCCATCGTGGCCCAAAAGTCCTCCACGTTTACCTCACTAGAGCCCAAGAACTCAGGCCAGGTGAACTAAAAGGTCAGGATAAAAAAGGTCAAACTGTAGGAGCCACAGAATATTAGCAACACAAAAGCCTACCCTCTTGATACGCTCAGGGCAACTAAGGCTGGGGAGGGGGTTTACGACAGCCATGCACTGCTGGGATGCCCCCAAACCTGACATCTCAGTA
Organism: Myotis daubentonii; assembly: GCF_963259705.1. Taxonomy (NCBI): domain Eukaryota; kingdom Metazoa; phylum Chordata; class Mammalia; order Chiroptera; family Vespertilionidae; genus Myotis; species Myotis daubentonii. Next base: position 90,516,356 of record NC_081844.1, on the reverse strand, counting down.
CCTAACTGTCTTTTGCCACATACAAGCCTGAGGTGTCTGAGTGAGACTACTGGAGAAAGGTAGAACAGAATGCGAACAAAGGTCTAGTTCCAAAGCCCATGCCCTTAATGCCTATACTGGCTGGCAGGAATCACCGGAATAAAATGTGATATTCTACCCACTTCCAAGGCCCTGTTGATCCCTGACCTCCTGCAGAAAGGCCTCCAGGCCTTGCCAGAGCACAGCTATCTCCTCTACCTCATGCAGCACTTACTTATCTATTGCAGGCACCTAGTAGTTGTGTTATTCAGTTTTACTCCTGGCATCCCCCTTATATGGTCCTCAAAGTGTGACCCAGATCCTATTACCTGGAGCAGTCATTTACGTTACTTATCAATGCTTATACCAGGGCACATGTCAATCTGTATGAACTATATTTGTAAGTGTGAACTTTAAACAGATTCCCCAGGTGCGCAGTTCTCAAAGTGTGGCCCCTGGACCAGCAGCATGAGCATCAACCACCTGGGAACTGGTTAGAAAGGCAAATTCTCAGGCCCACTGCAAACCTACTAAATCAGAACCTTGTGAGTAGGGTCGAGCAAGCCCTCCACACTAATAAGACTGAGAGCCACTGTCCAATGTAATTCCTATGTCCACTAATCTGAGGGCCACTGCTCTACACAAGACATCTATCTCCCCATCTCACTCCCCCTTCCTTCCCTACCTCACAGGGCACGAGCGCATGCTGTGAGTACATGACAAAGCCTCCCACCACAATTTCATAAGGAACTGAACCCGCACTCTTCACAAAGAACAGGGGACAAGAAATGCCAACGAAGTATGCTGTGTGAGCAACTGACATGGCTGCTGTCATTAGTCCGGAAGGTCCTCCTCTATACAGTCCCTGAGGGAAGGGGCCAAACCGGCGGTCTCCTCATAGACAACTGCATATTTAAGCTTTGTCAGTAACTTCAGGATACCCCTGCCCCCTTCTCCCCACATGCACACCACTGTTCATGCACAAAAGGGAGAAAATAAAGTAAGCCCTGGTCTCTAGAAAGAAATAACAATGCCATGGAAGAGAAGACTCATGCACACTGAGAATGAAGGGAACGCTACTCCATGAAGCAAGAGCCCTGGGAGGACTAAGAGCCGTGAGCCTTGTGGGGAAGAGGGCTTCTGTCTATTCTGGAAACCAAAGTCTCTGCAGGCCAATGTGTTTAGAAAAATCAGAGCTCAGAGACCCAGGAGGTACAGGTGAGCATGGCAGTCCTTACAAGCTCAGACTCCGGAGTCAGACAACCAGAACGAGGCCAAGTCCCAGCTCCAACCCTTCCTGGCTGAATGAGCGTGGGCAAGACCCTCTGGGCTTCAGTCCCTTCATCTACACAAATCTCACAGAATTGGGTGAGAAGTCAGTATATATTAAAGCACTGAGCACAGAGTAAGAACTTGGCATATGTAATAAAATGCTCAATAAATCATAGCTGCATTACTGTTAATATTACCATTAGGCAAGCAGATTTGAATGAATGTAGAATAGCCTCTCAGTGAGATCACACACAGAGCAAAATTTTTTTCCTTTCATTTTATCTACAAGAAACACTTAGAAAACTCCAGCATGCAGTATGTCTTCATATGTTGTTTTCATATGTCTTATTATATACTACCATTCTTCAAGTATAAATACTTGATCAACATATGAATTTTTTTTTATCTGGGAAGAAAAGGAGAATATGAACTAAATCTCAAATATGCTCAGCTGGCCAGGCTAAAGCTTTTCTCGGAAGAGCCCACACCTCCCCTGGTGGTGAACAGGAGGAGCTACAGGCCTGGTGCCTTAAGAGTCACTTTCTGTTCCAGCCCTCAGGTCAGAGTTCAGAGATGGAAACTCAGAACATCTATGAACCCCAGAGCGACTATGTGCAGGCTCAGACTAACGGCACATGATTGTGGGGAAGAGTTAATCAAACTATGGGATTTTTTTAACCCCTGTACTAGGTTAAGGAAGAGTATTATTTCCAGTTTGCTAAGAGATTTATCATAAACAGGTGTTGAACAACATTGAAAGCCTCTTTTACATCTAATGAAATAACCATATGGCTTTTCTCCTATCTGTTAAGTAGTGAATTACATTAGTGTATTTTCTAATATTGAAGCAATCTTGCTTTCCTATAATAAACTTAGTCACAATGGATTACTTTATTTGTTGTTAAAGGTGATTTGCTATTATCTTATTCAAGACTTCAACATCTATCTTCATGAGTATAATCAGTCCCATTTTTTTTCTATTATAGTAAACATTGGTTTTGCTTTAAGGTTATATGGCCTTATACAATGAGTTGTATATTTGCTGTTCTTCTATGATTGGAATCACAGGTTCCTTGGATATTTGTTAGAGTTAATATGCAAACCTGAGTTTGGCGTTAGGTTCTTAACTAAAAAATGTTCACACAAAGACAACAGATCAGATCAGATCAGATCCTCAAAACCCTTAAGAGACTCTCATTTCCTCCACAGCATATCCTTAAAATGGCCCACACGACCCCACAGAGTCTGGCCTCCTGAACCTCACTATCTTACCTCTCTCCATTGCGCACACGGCCAGCCACACGCTGGCCTCCTTGCTGTTCCTCAACCATGCCCGCAAACCCACCTTAGATCCTTCCTGCTCCCTCTGCCTGGAATGTTCCTCCCCCAGAGCAGAACATGGGCTCCAATCTCTGTTCAAACACCCTCCTATCAGAGAGGCTGTCCCTGACTACCCTGTATAAAAGAGGGATTCCCTTTCCCACCACACCCTGGCTTCATTGTTACCACGCTTCTTATAACTTATTCTTTATAATATAGGCATATATTTTATTATTATAATAAATTGTTAATGTTTGTTTCCTGGTTACTCAAACCAGGAAACTTTGTGGGTTTTTTCTTAACTGCCATTTCCCAAGTGTCTAAAAAGTGTACCTAGTTCATGTTTGATAAGTTTGTTGAATAACAAATGCCTCTATTTCCACCTGATCTTCCTTAGATGAAAACCTGGGCAGTGGCAGGAAAAAGCCTCTCTTCTCACACAGGACAGGACTGGAGGCGTCTGTCCCTGGGGACATACATCATGCAGGAGGTGGCAGCGAAGTGTGAGGACAGTTCTAAATGTTACCCACAGTGACTGAGAGGCACTTACCTCCACACTCTTCAGTGCCAGCACGTTTTCTTCACTCCTCTGGGCCATTTCCACTTTGGGGGCCACACCACAGATGCCACAGATCATGTCATTGTAGTCTCGGACAGTGAGGCACTCAAAAGCCCAATAGCCATTGCACAGCAGCTCTTGTAGCTGGCTTAACTCCTCTGGGGCCAGCGTCTTCTCTGGAAGAAAAGCAAGAGCTCTGAGTAGTCACAGAAAAAGACCCCGAAGCCACTGGGGATGAGCTAATGGCCAGCAAGAATAGTAATTCTGTGGTGGCTTCTCCTGCAGAACACCCAAGAGTACCAGCCACTCCAAGGGTCAAGCACCCTGGCCTTCAAGTGCTCAGGTGGCAACCTGGAGGGCAATTCCAATCAGTTATGTCTGCCTGTACTAAGCACCTACTAGGCACTAGATAATGTGCAGAGCTTCAAATTTTCTCATTTAACTCATATCTTTCTGAATGAGGAGCTATTATTTTCCTCATTTTATAATTAGAGAAACTGAGGCACAGAGAAAATAACTTAGTTAAAATCACAGTGACACTAAGTGGCAGAGCCGAGACTCAAGCACCAGCCTGCCTGTCTGGCTCTAGCACCTTTGCTCTAATACATCTGACCTCAGAGCAGGAAAAGTGCAGGACTGGAGTCTGTAAAAACGGGATGGGATGGGATGGGAAAAGCACAAACAGAAATAATTTCTAATAGTAAGGAGGGTGGTCCCTCAGCATGAGCCCTGGGACCTCTAAAAACTGTGCATTCAAAATGAGTCTGATTAACATGCAGTTAGGTCAAGTCTACCTATGACCAAAGGATGAACTTCTGAACGTCAGTTTAGCCTCATGCTGAGGGTCCCTGGATGCACGGACTCACGCTTTCTAAACTTAGTTTGGCATTTGTGAAATTCAAGAGAAGTGTTAGGAGGCTAAAAATGTCTCCTTTTCAAAATATCAGCCTTGCCCCCAAGAGGACTCTTTCAACTAAAGCCCATCACTGAAAATTCCCAGGGAGCTTAGACCTAACCTTGGGGAAGGGAAAGAGCCAACCTTTACCTGCCTGCTCCTGCACCGACTTCAGAACAGCGCTGATAGACACTCTGGGATCCTCTCCCAGCTTAATCTGGTTTCGAATTGCAAAAAGCAAGTCCAGGCTCACTAGCACCTTGTTTCCCACATTAAAGAGACCTGAAGGTTAAGAAAAGGCAACAGGGAAATTCACTGTAACATCATCCACAATGGCAAAAAATTGGGAACTAAATGCCCAATAGGGGAATAGTTAAATAAACTCTGGTGCATTCATAAAATAGCCAACTCTGCATCATTACAAAGAATAAGGTAGATCTAAATGCTATGACATGAAGTTGTCCATAATACATTATTAAATGAAAAAAGCAAATAATAAAATACATACAAGAAAAAAAAGAAACATCTTCCTACCACCCAGTTCAGTCCTCATGACCTCTCACAGCTGCACCAAGGGTAAAGACCAGGAGTATCTTTTAGCCCAGGGGTGTGTGGAGAATGTGAAACAGGCTATAAAACCACCCAAATTTTGAGATAAAAGACTCAGAGAAATTTAAATGCAGTCAGTTTAAGACAAATAAAAGGGTGATTTTACATTTGCACAATACATAATGCACAAATTTGCACAAAAGCATACTGTGGAATATATGCTTGTATAAGGAATAGGGAAAGTATTACACATTCCCCCTTTCTAAGCATGATAAATTTTGAAGCCATAAAGGAGATCAAAACAATAATTACATAAAAATTGAAACAAAAAACAAACAGCAAAAAATAAAAAATCACAATTTTAAAGACAACAGATAATGAGGAATCTCAGAGGGAAAGCGAGGGTGAGTGGGAGTAATCAACCAAAGACCTTGTATACATATATGCATAACCCATGGACACAGACAATAGGGTGCTGAAGGCCTGGGGTGGGGGTGGGGGGGCTGGGCTGGAGGGTGTCAATGGGGGAAAAAGGGGACATGTGTAATACTTTCAACAATAAAGATTAAAAAAATAAAGTTATACTTGAACCAATTAAAATAAAAAAAGGATAACTGATAAACTGAGGAAGAATTCTGTCAACAAAATAACCCAAAACAGAATGAAAATATTCACAAGAGAAATTCACGGAGGAGAAAATAGAAAACACACACACACACACACACACACACACACACACGATAGACAATCTTCTTAGTAATCAAAGAAATATAAGAAATTAAGAAATTATATACCAGCTTTTACCTTTTAAATTGATAAACTTTAAAAACTATAATAACCTATAAAAAGTTACTACAAAAAATACTTAGGTTTAAATCTAGCCCTGGCTGGTTTGGCTCAGTGGATAGAGCATCGGCCTGCAGACTGAAGGGTCCCAGGTTTAATTCTGGTTGAGGGCACATGCCTGGGTTGCGGGCTCGGTCCCCAGTGGGGGTTATGCAGGAGGCAGCTGATCAGTGATTCTCATCATTGATGTTTCTCTCTCCCTCTCCCTCTCCCTTCCTCTCTGAAATCAAAAATATATTAAAAAAATAAATCTAACAAAACATGTGTGGACCTATATGCTAAAAAGTATAAAACACTGATAAAATAAGTAAAAGAAAGCCCAATAAAACAGAGACAGACCATGTTCATGAATGGGACAATTTAATATTTTTTAAGCATGTCAAACTTCCCCAAATTGATATATAGATTCCATACAATCCCAATTAAAATTCCAGCAAGATTCTGTAGACACTAACAAGCTGATTCTTAACTTTATATTGAAATGCTAAGGAACCAATCTAGCCAAAACAATTCAGGAAACAATTCAGGTAATGGCAAGGTTGAAAGGCTCACACTACCTAATTATAAGACTTGCTATAAAGTTATAGTAATCAAGAGAGTGTGATAGGGACAAAAGAATCTTACCTAATAATAGACAAACATGCAAACTGACCATCCCCCCCGCTACGCTCACCAGCCAATCAGGAGAGTACGCAAATTAACCCAACACAGATGGCGGTTAATTTGCATACACAGGGTCGAAGCGGCGGAGGAGCGAAGACTGAAGGCTCCGGCTGGAGCGAAGGCCTGGGTCCAGGGTGCCAGAGGAAAACTGGTGCTGACAGCCAGGGAAAGGGAAGGCCTATTGCACGAATCTCTTCATGCAATGGGCCTCTAGTCTATACTAATAAAAGGGTAATATGCTAATTAAACCGGGTCAACTGGCCATCTTCCAGATGTCCGACTTCCATCTGGGCAAAGCCATGGTGGTGGGGGCCAGGGCAGAGGCAGTTAGGGGCGAGATCAGGCTGGCAGGGGAGAATAGTTAACACATTGTATGCGGAAAACGTATTTATACATTTTACTTAGACGTTTTACGTTGACTGGTAGTAGAGCGCGGGACACGTATTAATACGTTTTTATAGACTAGCGGTAGAATGCAGGTAACGTATAAATACGTAAACTAAAGTTATCATAATTTTACTGAACGTTGCCATTTGTGCGCGATAAAAACTACCCGCAAACAATGTGTTAAGGGTGAGATCAGGCTGGCAGGGGGTTAGGTGCAAGATCAGGCTGACAGCGGGTTAGGGGTGATCAGGCCGGCAAGGGAGGGCAGTTGGGGGTGATCAGGCCAGTAGGGGAGGGCAGTTGGGGGCCACCAGGCCAGTAGGGGAGGGCAGTTGGGGGCGAGATTGGGCCTGTAGAGAAGGACAGTTGGGGGCGAGATCAGGCCTGCAGGGGAGGGCTGTTGGAGGCGACCAGGCCGGCAGGTGAGGGATGTTAGGGGCAACCAGGCTGGCAGGGGAGGGCCATTGGGGGCAACCAGGCCGGCAGGGGAGGGCCAATGGAGGCAACCAAGCTGGCAGGGGTGGGCAGTTTGGGGTGAGATCAGGCTGGCAGGGGAGACCAGTTGGGGGCGACCAGGCTGGCAGGGGAGGGCAGTTGGGGGCATTAGGCAGGCAGGTGAGTGGTTAGGAGCCAGTGGTCCTAGATCGCCAGAGAGATGACTGACTGCCGGTTTAGGCCCGATCCCCGCAGGTCCCAGATTGGAGAGGGTGCAGGCCAGGCTGAGGGACACCGCGCCCCCCCCCCCCGCCCGTGCACGAATTTCGTGCACTGGGCCTCTAGTAAACAACATAAAGAAATGGAACAGAATAGAATGCATAAATAGACCCATATGTGTATGATGAATTGATTTCAACAAAGAAATGAAGGTAATTCATTGAAGAAAGGACTACTTTTTCAACAAATGGTGGTATCGGAGGTCCACAGGCCAAAACAAAAAAATGAACTCAATCTGAGCCTCACACTTTTTACAAAAATTAGTTCACAGACCTAAATGTAAACCACAAAAATTATAAAACTATTAGAAGAAAATATTTATGACTTTCACCCAGGTAAAGAAATCTTAGATAGAACATCAAAAACATATTTCTAGCCCTGGCCGGTTTGGCTCAGTGGATAGAGAGTCAGCCTGTGGACTGAAGGGTCCTGGGTTCAATCCTGGTCAGGGGCATGTGCCTTGGTTGCAGGCACATCCCCAGTGGGGGGTGTGCAGGAGGCAGCTGATCGGTGTTTCTCTCTCACCAATGTTTGTAGCTCTCTGTCCCTCTCCCTTCCTCTCTGTGGAAAAGCAATAAAATATATTTTTAAACAAACAAACAAACAAAAAACATATTTCTATCCCTGGCCAGGTGGCTCAATTGGTTGGAGCATCGTCCGGTGCACCAAACGATTGCAGGTTCAATTCACGGTCAGGGCACATACTTATGACATGGGTTCCATCTCCAGTCAGGACGCATACAGGAGGCAACTGATCAATGTTTCTCTCTCTCCCTTCCTCTCTCAAATCCCTAAAAGAAAAAATTGGTAAAACAACAACAAAAATTTTAAGGATGGTCTTTATCATAATTAAGAATGTTTGCTCTGTGAAAGATTCTGTTAAGAGAATGAAAAGACAAGTCAAAGATCCTAAGAAAATACCTGCAAATCACTTATCTGGCAAGGACTTGAATCCAGAATATACAAAGAACTCTCAAAACTAAACACTAAGAAAATGGACAACCCAATTCAATGAGTTAAAGATCAAACAGATACTTCACCAAAGAACAAATACAAATGGCAAATAAAACCCGTGAAAATATGATCAACATTAGTCATCAAGTCAATTCAAATTAAAACCACAATGAAAAACCACTCACATACCTATTAGAATGGTTAAAAAACAAACAAACAATAGACAATACCAAGTGCTGGCAAGTGAAGCAAACCAGAACTCTCAGCCATAGTTGGAGAGAATGCAAAAATGGTACATACATATAATCAGGTAAATGGTTTGGAAAGTTCTTATAAAATTAAACATACATTTACCATATAGGCCAGCAATAATCTGACTCCTAGGTATTTACCAAAAAGAAATGAAAATTTATGTTCACACAAAAGCCTGCCCATGAATGTTTATTGCAGCTCTATTCATAACTCCCAAAACCTGGTAACAATCCAAATGTCCTTCAACTGCAATGAGTGAACAGATAAACAAATTGTGGTGCTGCCTACAATGCAAAACTACTCAACAATAAAAAGGAACAAACTATTGACACATTAAAAAACATGAGTGACTAAAAGGCCTGATGCTTAGAAACCAGACTAGAAATTCTACATTCTATTATTGGATTTATGACATTCTGGAAAGATGAAGAGCACATCAAATGGTTGCTAGATGTTAGGGGTAAAGGATGGGCTTGATCACAAAGAGTAAGTAGAAGACAGTATTTTGGGATGATGAAACTGTTATATATATTCCTAAGGTACTACTGGCCTAGACAGAATGCAGGGAAATGGCATTCCATTAACTGTGGGCAAGAGCATAAAATAGTACAAACTCAATCTGGCAATGCAAGACACTGAAAGCATGAATTCAAAATCAGGCACCAAAAGGTTCTGAAGACAAAATAACAAACACTTTTTAATCTTCAGCACCCAATTATACATATAAAACTCAAGATTCAAATTCTCACAATGACTGGGACATAATGAATATTCAATAAATGTTTGATGTTGATGAACAGAGGGGAAACGGGTGGATACGCAGCAATTTCACTTTTGAGTATTTGCCTTAGGGAAATAAGTGAGGCTGTACACAAAGATTTAATTATAAAGAGGACTCGAAGTTGGAGTGCCACTTCTTTAAAATGGCCATGTATTTCTCCACTTCCTGGCACAAGAAGATGCCAATGATGTACTGCTAAATTTTAAAAAGCACATTCCAAAGCAAATCCAGCACAACCACATTTTTGTTGGAAGAAAAGCTATAAACCTATAAATCTTTCCACACTTTCTTATATTCTGCAGTGATGAATAATATACCTGGGGTTAGAGGGCATAATGTTAAGTGTTTATCTCACGGTAGTATTACTACTGATTTTCAGTTTCCTCTTTCTACTTGTCAGCATTTTCCAGTTTTTCTACAGTCATGATCTATTTTTTAAAAAGTAACTTTGCTTAAAGATCCTGAGCTCGGCCAGCATGGCTCAGTTGTTGAGTGCCGACCTATGAACTGGGAGGTCACGGTTCAATTCCCAGTCAGGGCACATGCCTGGGTTATGGGCTTGATCCCCAGTAGGGGCTGTACAGGAGGAAGCCAATCAATGATTCTCTCTCATCACTGATGTTTTTATCTCTCTCTCTCCCTCTCCCATCCTCTCTGAAATCAATAAAAATATATTATTAATAATAAAAATGATCCTGGATAATCCTAACACTTGAGAAGTACATGTATACTGGGGCTGAGACATCCAGGAGGAAAAATCCCCATCTGAGAGAAGGTCTAGGACTCACAGGACCAGAGTCTGACCCCAGGGGCTGTTCTCAAACCTGCTTTGGGGGCCTACTGAGGGAAGAAAGGCTGGCACCCACCTGTATAGATGTCCATGAAGCTATGCAGGGCCAGACAATGGGGATTCAGACACATCTTCACCTGGGCAGTCACCACCTGCAGTCGGTTGGCTGTCATCAGCCAGCACTCCTGAGGCCCAGCCAGGGAGCTAGTACCCAAAACATCACCAACAAAAACAGAAGGAATATCAACCTCTTAATAATTAGTCTCCAAGATTCAGTGATGAATAGCAAAATTCTCAAGACTTTACTACAGTAGGAAAAGGAAGGTGCTAGAGCTTGTGCGTCAAGTTTTTCTAGGTAAGTGTTCCACTTTGTTGGAACCTGGTCTGGGGAATCACCCTCAAATTTAATATAATTCTCAATTTGTTACCAAGTTAACCAATCCCACTGAACTCCCAAATCCAAGCATTATGCTGGGCAGTCCAGATGTAAACTAAATCTTAAATTGGTGACAATAACTTTCAGGCATTTTTCAATGGAAATAGATGATTACTAATTATTATTATTAATTAACAATCAGAAAAGTAAGGGAAACCTAAGAAACACAGAGACTAACATATTCAAAGGTTACAGCCTGAACGTTGTTTGAAGAAAGAAAGTTGTTTGTACAGGCCATGTGGGACGGGGCAGGTAGGGGCAGGAAATGTGAAAGGGCTGCTTACTTTTGTCCCCCTTTGAATAATGGGCTGCTACAGAGAAGGCACTGCGTGGATGGAGACTCATAATAATTTGACCAAGAGGTTTGCTCAATGGTGACTGTCTCCTCACTGACGCTGGACAGAATAAGTCGAGAACTGTTGAGTTCGTGAATCAAGGCAAAGACCTCGGCCAGCTCGGACTCATTCTCAGGAATCTGCAGGACTTTGCGCAGCAGCTGCAACGTGGACTGGCGTTGGATCTCCCTCTGGGCCGCACTCAGGGGCTCTGTGACACTCAGCCCATCTGGGAGTGCTGAGCTTGCCTCCTGGGAAGAGAGTGGATTGATCACCAAGAACCCAGGGCAAGAAGAGCCAGAGTGGGCTACATCAGGAGAGGCTGTGAGTGACAGAGGGATGGGCGATGACAGAGAGGTGGGAAACTAGGTTCCTAACCAGCTCAGCTAATAACTCACTTGTGACTTATGGCAGGTGCTTTCTCCCTCTGGCACTCAGTTCCTCTGTCAATAAAATGAGAAGACTATACACAACACATCTCTTAGTAAAGGTTTCAAGTGTCAGCTCACATTCACCAGGTAGGGGATTTGGAGACCTGGTCTTCAGTTCTGTTTATGCCCTTTAACATCTGTACATGTGTGACCCAAAACAATTTACTTAATCTTTCTGAGCTTTAATTTCCTTGCCTGTGAAATGGAGGATCAAAATACTAGTAGTTGTACAGAGTAAAGAAGATATTGTAAGTAAAGTACTTAGTACAGTGCCTGGGTTGCAATAAAAACTCTATGAATGGTAGTTTTCATATATAAACAAATATTCATATTAAAGAATATATATATATAAAAGCCTAAGCCAGTGATGGTGAACCTTTTGAGCTTGGCGTGTCAGCATTTTGAAAAACTCTATCTTAACTCTGGTGCCATGCCACATATAGAAATTTTTTGATATTTGCAACCATAGTATAAAAAAGATTTATATTTTTGATATTTATTTTATATACTTAAATGCCATTTAACAAAGAAAAATCAACCAAAAAAATGAGTTCACGTGTCACCTCTGACACACGTGTCATAGGTTCGCCATCACTGGCCTAAGCGACCATTCAACTGGTAGCTATGATGTGCACTGACCACCAGGGGGCAGATACTCAATGCACAGGCATGGAAACACGGAACAGACTGATGAATCTCAGAGGAAGAGGGTAGGGGAGGCCAGGAAGAGATTAACCAAAGATCTTATATGCATACTAGAGGCCCGGTGCATGGGATTCCTCAGCCTGGCCTGCGGGGATCAGGCAGAATCCATGTCCCAGCCTCCGACATCTCCAAAGGGGTCCCAGATTGCGAGAGGGCACAGGCCAGGCTGAGGGACCCCACCAGTGCACGAATCCGTGCACTGGGCCTCTAGTTTATCTTTAATGCTTTGTGGCTTCTAGGTATAAGAAGTCTTTATA